>NC_140987.1:255040562-255451192 GCF_052327205.1 Somniosus microcephalus | reverse complement strand
CCCCCGCTCTCTCTCTCTTCCCCCCCACTCTCTCTCTCTCTCCCCCCCCGCTCTCTCTCTCTCTTCCCCCCCGCTCTCTCTCTCTCTTCCCCCCCACTCTCTCTCTCTCTTCCCCCCGCTCTCTCTCTCTCTCTCTTCCCCCCCGCTCTCTCTCTCTCTCTTCCCCCCCGCTCTCTCTCTCTCTTCCCCCCCGCTCTCTCTCTCTCTTCCCCCCCCGCTCTCTCTCTCTCTTCCCCCCCGCTCTCTCTCTCTCTTCCCCCCCGCTCTCTCTCTCTTCCCCCCCCGCTCTCTCTCTCTCTCTTTCCCCCCCACTCGCTCTCTCTCTCTCTCTTTCCCCCCCACTCGCTCTCTCTCTCTCTCTTCCCCCCCCCACTTGCTCTCTCTCTCTCTCTTTCCCCCCCCCCCACTCGCTCTCTCTCTCTCTTCCAACAACAACATGCCCTCGAAAAAGCCTCGGCACCGCCGGGCACCCCCAGCTAGTTGAATATATTCAAGGAGATTGACAGACATTTGAACTACAAGGGAGTCCAGGGGTATGGGGAGAGAGTGGAAAAGTGGTGTTGAGGCCAAGATTGGATCAGCCATGATCTTATTGAATGGCGGAGCAGGCTCGAGGGGCCGATTGGCCTACTCCTGCTCCTGCTTCTTATGTTCTCATGTTCTTAAATGGTTTTCATGGATATGGACCAAGCAGAGATTCAATGAAGTTGTAGCAACCACAACAACTTACATTTATATAGTGCCTTTAATGTAGTAAAATGTGCCACAGCACTTCACAGGAGCGTTATCTAACATAATTAGACTGATCCATGTAAGGAGATATTAGAACAGGTGACTAAAGGCTTGGTCAAAGAGATAGGTTTTAAGGAGCATCTTAAAGAAGAGAGAGAGGTGGAGAGGTTTAGGGAGGGTATTCCAGAGCTTAGGGCCTAGGCAGCTGAAGGCATGGCCGCCAATGGTGGGGGTGATGGGAATCGGGGATGCGCAAGAGGACAGAATTGGAGGAGCGCAGAGATCTCGGAGGGTTGTAGGGCTGGAGGAGCAGTTCTAGTTCTGCAAACAGTTCTTTTACATAATTCAAAGCAAACAGTTAGTAGGAAGTTTTCATCCCTCTAAGAGCCTACTACATCATCCCATCATATAAACTTCCCTTTCTACAAACATTGCAGTTCCCCATAGCATCTATCTTCAGCTCTTTTTTTCATTAGTGGAGTCCAAATCGTCACATTTCCAATTAAAATAAAGACAGGAATTCATCCTCTTTCAAGCTTTTAGAGGTTACTACTTCACATCAATACAGCGTGTTGAACCAACAAAGCTCGGTTTTAACATACTGAAGTGACACAGCTCTTCTTCCTCTTTATTTTAATTACCATTTCCTCTCCATCACCACCTCCATAACATCGCCCGTCTCCACCCCGGCCTCAACGTATCTGCTGCTGAAATCCTCATCCGTGCCTTAGTTACCTCCAGACTTGACTATTCCAATGCTCTCCCATGGCCTCCCATCTTCCACCCTCCACAACTTCAGCTCATCCAAAACTCTGCTGCCCATATCCTAACTCGCACCAAGTTCCCGTTCACCCATTACCCCCTGTGCTCACTGACCTACATTGGTTCCCAGTCCGGCAATGCCTTGAATTAAAAATTCTCATCCTTACTTACAAATCCCACCATGGCCCCCTCCCCTATCTCTGTAACCGCCTCCAGCCCTACAACCCTCCAAGATCTCTGCGCTCCTCCAATTCTGTCCTCTTGTGTATTCCCGATTCCCATCACCCCACCATTGGCGGCTGTGCCTTCAGCTGCCTAGGCACTAAGCTCCAGACTTCCCTCCCTAAACCTCTCCGTCTCTCTACCTTTCCTTCCTCCTTTAAGACGCTCCTTAAAACCCACCTCTTTGACCAAGCTTTAGGTCACCTGTCCTAATATCTCCTTATGTGGCTCAGTGTCAAATGTTGCTTGATAACGCTCCTGTGAAGCGCCTTGGGACGTTTTACTACGTTAAAGGCGCTATATAAATGCATGTTGTTGTTATTGTGGCTGACAGCACTCTAAAACTTCAACAAAACGGCAACAGGTCTAATCGTCTGGGTGCAAGCAAAACATAACTCAATGATGGACATCCTTAAGGATCACCGATAGCTATGACGTAGAACTGGGTGTCCTTTATTAGCATCCATGAGCTAGTTGCCCAGGGCCCAATTTCAGGGATATGTCTCCTTTGTTGTCCTGTGTAAATAACTGAATTAATTTTTATATTAAAGTATCTATTTATTCTCTGATGCACAAAAGAATGAATCATTTCCCAGCGATAGCATCAGGGATTCTCTGGGAAGGAGTCTTGACGGTTCAAATGCAGTTCCGAGTTGCTTTTAAGTTGCTGCGACAATTTCCCCTAGTTCAGTCCTTGGTGTTGTTTTAATCAATTCTGCCCTGCTGCATTAAAACCATCCTTTGACAATTTCCCAGGAGCATTAACTCTGTGAGGAACGATGCCAATTAACAAATGGATGAACCCTGAACACAACTGCGGACCGCAGGCTCTATTGCACTAATAAGGTACATCCATTTCAATTGCAACATCACTTTGTATTATTCGGAGTCACATTGCAGTTATTGCTTACTTGTGGACAACTTTGTCGTGTAGCCCTTTCCCCCACTCCCCTATCAAGCAGAAACTGCAGCCCGAACATTAACGGGGAGGGTGCGGGGAAACCCGGTGGCGGGCGATGAACCTGGCTAGGCCAGGGACATGGAGGCCCTGCCGTAAATAATCTTGTGCAGACTCCCGGCAGATTGCGAGCCTGGCGAACGGGTCGGAGCAGTTATTATCAGCAGAAGGCCGTAATCGGTGTCCCGTGGGGCCGGTTCCCAGCAGTCGGGGGGTGGCAGGGAGTCGGCGGGGGGGAGGGGTAGGGATGTTGGAAATAGAGGTAAATTGACAGAATGATGCTAAGTTTGTGTCAGACGTTTGTGGGTTCAAGTCCCACTCCAGAGACATGAACACAAAAATCTAGGCTGACACTCCCAGTGCAGTACTGAGGGAGTGCTGCACTGTCGGAGGTGCCGTCTTTCGGATTAGATGTTAAACCGAGGCCCTGCCTGCCCTTTCAGGTGGACGTAGAAGATCCCATGGCACTATTTTGAAAAAGAACATGGGAGGTCGCCCTGGTGTCCTAAGCCAATATTTATCCCTCAATCAACATCACTAAAAATACAAATTATCTGGTCATTATCTCATTGCTGTTTCTGGGAGTTTGCAGTGCTCAATTTGGCTGCCGTGTTTCCCACATTACAACAATGACTACACTTCAAAAGTACTTCACTGGCTGTAAAGCGCTTTGGGGCATCATAAGTTCGGGAAAGGTGCTATAGAAATGCAGGTTCTTTCGTTTTTTTTACTAACCCATCATGCTCTGCAGGCTGTGCAGTGTATTTTGTTGAATTTCAAACTATTAACCTTTGACTGGTGACTGACCCTTGTTGCTATCACTCTGAGGCAAAGCAGTTAAGGATAAAAGAGGAACAAAGGCGGAATGAGACTCCAAAGATAGCGATAAAACCAGGACAATGACAAGATAGCTAAACAAGTGCGGTCAGACAAACTGGTCACCTTGAAAAACAACCCTGCAAAGAGTCTTGTGGGTAGATGAGTAATGTTAAAACAAGTTGACCATCTTGAATTCTTTGAAAAACAAGTTATTAATTTATAAGGCTCTTGTGTTAGCTGTGGCTCTTCTGGCTTCTGGGGGACGGGTGACACACCAAGCAGGACTCCTGCTGGCTCCAGGTTAAGACCACGTCGCAGCACATGTGACATCTTCAGGCCGTGGCTTTCCAATGTGAACTAGGGCCACATCCCCCCCCCGCCACCTTGCCCCCACCGCCGCCTGCCTTTTGCAGGAGCCTCGTTAATGGTCTGATTTGGGGCAGTAAAAATTTAAATAGCCGGGAATGGGGTCAGGTTGGACTCGATCCTGATATTGTAACCCCCTCCTCCCCCCGACTCTCTCCTTCACGTTGGTGGTGGGGTGGGGGGGAGGTAAAATTGAGGCCAGTGTTCCCTCGCGACATTACAATAAGGAATGTTAAAGGTGGTGAGGCTGGGAGCATGTTCCATTTATTTTTTGGGGGGTGGGGGCTACATTTCAACCCAAGACCCAGAGAAAGGAGGTAGATAGTGAGCCAAAAAGAACTTACATTTATATCTTGTTTCTCAGAAATATCTGAAAACCATTTACCAGAATGATACCGGGGCTAAAAGGGTTCAATTATGACGACAGTTTGCACAGACAAGGCTTGTATTCCCTTGAGTTTAGAAGATTAAGGGGTGGTCTAATTGAGGTGTTTAAGATGATTAAAGGAGTTGATAGGGTAGAGAGAGAGAAACTATTTCCTCTGGTGGGGGAGTCTAGAACAAGGGGGCAGAACCTTAAAATTGGAGCAGGGCCGTTCAGGGGTGATGTCAGGAAACACTTCTTCACACAAAGGGCAGTGGAGATCTGGAACTCGCTCCCCTAAAAAGCTGTTGAGGCTGGGGGGGTTGATAAAAAATTTCAAAACAGAGATTGATCGATTTTTTGTTGGGCAAGGGTATTAAGGATTAGGGAACCAAGGCGGGTGGATGGAGTTAAGATACAGATCAGCCAGGATCTAATTGAATGGCAGAACAGGCTTGAGGGACTGAATGGTCTACTCCTGTTCCTATGTTCCATACCGGGGCATTAGTTTCACCAGCACTCACGGGTACGGTGGGGCAGATTTTCACCTTGTCACCCAGGTGTAAAACCAACATCGCAGATCAGCCGTCTGTTAGAGAAACCGTCTCATTTTCATTTCTATTTACACGGAGAGACTGGAGAGGCTGGGATTGTTCTCCTTAGAGCAGAGACGGTTAAGGAGAGATTTAATAGAGATGTTCAAAATCATGACGGGTTTAGATGGAGTAAATAAGGAGAAACTGTTTCAGCTGGCAGGAGGGTTGGTAACCAGAGGACACAGATTTAAGGTAACTGGCAAAAGAACCAGTGGGGAGATGAGGAGAATTCTTTTTACGCAGCGAGTTGTTGTGATCTAGAATGCACTGCTTGAAAGGCTGGTGGAAGCAGATTCAATAGTAACTTTCAAAAGGGAAATTGGATAAATACTTGAAGGGGAGAAAATTTGCAGGGCTCTGGGGAAAGGGCAGGAGGAGTGGGACTAGTTGGAAAGCTCTACCAGAGAGTGGACAATGGGCCGAAAGGCCTCCTTCTGTACTGCAAGCTTCTATGATTCAATAGAAATGAGGTAGTGAAAGGCACTGTATAAATGCAAGTTCTATCTTTATATATCACACTTCTTACTTATGTGGCAAAAAGTCAGCACTTATCCTGATGCTAACCTTAAATCCTAAGACACAGCAACAGCATATAACAAAATCAATTTCAACAACAGCTTAAGTAGATCAAGAAAAATGGATCCAGTGCTTATGGTAATCTGTCATAAGTTTTTCTATTCTTATTTTTATAGTCTGGTGTAAGCAAAGGAACTTTCAAATTCCTTCCCTAGACTACGTTCATGATCTCAGGAAAATCACTCAAGTGCCAAATGTCAATTGTGTAATAAAAAACTAAATTATACCTAAATGGCTCTGATACTACACAATTAAACCTTAGAATAGATCGGAAGGTTTAAGGAAAAAGAGCTACACCACTACAGTGCATTCCTTTTAAATGTACCACTGATTTTCCATGATTTTGAATATCTTTATACCCTAAGGGAACTGCATATAAAATAGACACAAAAAAGGAATCGCCTATTTACAATAGTATCAAAAACAAGAAACTTATTTGACGTTAAGTCTGGCCAACATCCAACAGTCAGTGAATGGTGTTAAGTGGACCCTGTTGAAATGAAGTTAAAAGTTCCTCACCCGCAAAAGCTGCAAAGCACCACACATCAAGCAGCTGATACCTCTGAGGACAAGTCCTCCATGTTGTCCTGTATGCTGTCTTATAAGTTGTTCTCAGGATGTAGGCAATGCAGACAAGGCCTGCATTTATTGCCCATCCATGAGAGCCGTAGCTCAGTGGGTCGTACACTTGTTTCTAAGTCAGAAGGTCGTGGGCTCAAGTCCTACTCGAACGACTTAAGCGCAAAATCCAGGCTGACACTCCCAGTGCAGTACTGAGGGAGTGCTGCACTATCGGAGGTGCCGTCTTTTGGATGAGACGTTAAACTGAGGTCCGTTCTGCCCTTTCAGGTGGACGTAAAAGATCCCATGGCACTATGTCAAAGAAGAGCAGAGAAGTTCTCCCCAGTGTCTTAGCCAATATTTCCCTTAATCAACATCACCAAAACCGATTATCTGGTCGTTATCACACTGCTGTTTGTGGGAGCTTGCTGTGCGCAAACTGGCTGCCGTGCTTCCTACATTACAACAGTGACTACACTTCAAAAGTACTTCATTGGCTGTAAAGCGGTTTGGGATATCCTGAGGCCATGAAAGGCGCTATATAAATGCAAGTTCTTTCTATTTCCCTATTTACCGTGAAAAGTTGCTGGTGGGCTGCCGATTCGCTAACACCTGTTTGTCGGCTGGCGATAAAAAAATTAAGAAGTACTCCTTGAGTGTTGTTGTGGTTGCACTTATCCAAGCAAATCTCCCTCACAATACGGGAGAGCAGACACACGGAGCTGGTGGCAATTAAGGACACTAGCTCTGTGCGTCATTTACGGACACCGACTAGCACCCTGATTTTAACCTTATCTGCTGGCGGGAACTGGGTGCTTTTTTTATTTATTCATTCATGGAATGTGGGTGTCGCTGGCAAGGGCAGCATTTATTTCCCATGCATAATTGACCCTTGAGAAAGTGGTGATGAGCTGCCTCCTTAAACCGCTGCAGTCCGTGTGGTGAAGGTACTCCCACAGTGCTGTTAGGGAGGGAGTTCCAGGATTTTGACCAAGCGACGATGAAGGATTGGCGATATATTTCCAGGATGGTGTGTGACTTGGAGGGGAACTTGGAGGTGGTGGTGTTCCCATGCGCCTGCTGCCCTTGTCCTTCTAGGTGGAAGAGGTCACAGGTTTGGGAGGTGCTGGCGAAGAAGCCTTGGCGAGTTGCTGCAGTGCATCTTGTAGATGGTACACACTGCAGCCACGGTACACCGGTGGTGGAAGGAGTGAATGTTTCAGGTGGTGGATGAGGTGCCAATCAAGCGGGCTGCTTTGTCCTGGATGGTGTCGAGCTTCTTGATTGCGGATCAGATGCCCAGTTTTATCCCCTCTGCCCAATTTTACGCTCCACTGAAGTCAACGGGGCATACAATCGGGTAGAGGGTGTGAAACGGGCGACCAACCCAAAGCTGCCACATTCCCGATGGGCAGATTAGGTTCAAATCAGGGTTGGTAAGCATGTCAATTCAGGACATCTGCCCAGCCTGTCTGCCCTACTGTTTTTTCCCCAATATGCTCACTCTGTTGCTACTATATTCTTAGAAGGAGATCAGTTGTGTGACAGTTGGTATGTTTTGCTTCAGCTTATCGCGGCTCAGCAGAGACTGGAAAAACCCACTAGCGGATCCTGTGCGATCTTAAAGGGGACTAAAACTGATGCCAATGTTTTGGAGCAGCTGTTGCTCTATGGGTAACCCCCCACCCTGTTGAATCCGTGATTCTTAAATTATGATGTTTTCCAATAACTAGACGGAGGCTGTAAATTAACAATCAACAGGTGTTTACTGGAGGAGGGTAGTCTAAAGACTAACAGAACAGAGGCATGCTCAAGGCTTATATACAGGTGTGGTCACTGCCGGTACTACAGTATACAGGAGCTGTAAAAGTAGTTCTCTCTTAAAGGTACATACACTACAGTTCCTCCCCTTTTAGATTAACAGTACCCATAACATTCAAATAACAGTTAACACATTAACATGCACATTAAACTGGAATAGTCCATTTATAGATTCAGTCTTTGGGGCAGCTTCCTGATCCTTTCTGGATAGCGCCTTTCCTGAGGTTCTTGTTCTTGGTGCGGAGGCGATTCTGGCCCCCTTTCGTCGGTTAGTTCATCAGTTTCCGCTGCTACTGTTTCTGAGGTAGATGCTACCGGTATGTCGGGTTCATCCCCAGGTACGCGAGACATGGGGTTGACTCGTTCCTGTGACGCTAGGATCTGGTCGACGTGGCGTCTCACAATGTTCTCCCCGACATCCACTGTGTACATTAATGGCCCCTGCCGTGTGCATATCGTTCCGGGTTGCCATTTCTCTGTTCGGTAGTCGCGGGCCAAGACTGGTTGTCCTACATTGAAGCTCCTTGTCGGCTTCTCATTGATGTGCTGGAATTGCTTATCCTCAACATTTCTTCGCACATTTGGTCTGAGCAAATCCAGACGAGATCTCAACCTTTGGTTAAAGAACATCATGGCCGGGGTCTGGTTGGTAACTGCATGTGTCACATTTCTGTAGGCTAACAGGAAATTGTCCACCTTATGCTGTAGTGGAATTTCATCATCGCACATGGCCCTTATCGCCTTTTTAAAGGTTTGTACGAACCTCTCAGCCAATCCATTTGTGGCTGGATGATACGGGGCGGATGTGTAATGCCTTACCCCAATCCTTCTCATAAATTTCTGAAACTCTTCGGACACAAACTGTGGTCCGTTATCAGAGCAAATCTGCTCTGGCAAGCCGTTCCTGGCAAATATGGTCCGTAGGACTGCAATCATTTTCTCTGTAGTGGTTGAGGATATTTTTATCACCTCAGGCCATTTCGAGTGCGCATCCACTGCTATTAAGAACATTGAGTCCATGAATGGACCAGCAAAATCAATATGCACCCGTTGCCATGGAGAGGAGGGCCACTCCCATGGGTGTAGAGGGGCATGTGGTGGTGCATTTTGGACCTTCTGGAATCCTGAGCAGCTCTTTGTTAGGTCCTCGATTTGTTGATCGATCCCCGGCCACCACACATAAGCCCTAGCAAGGCTTTTCATTTTCACCCCTCCCAGATGACCTTCGTGAAGCTCATTGAGCACTCTCTCCCTTAACTTGGGTGGAATTACCACTCGGGATCCACACATCACTGTCCCCTGGCATACTGACAGCTGTTCTCTTCTGGATGAGAATGCTGGCAACAGTGAGTCGCCATGTGTTGGCCATCCCTTCACCGTCAAATCATATACCCGAGACAGTGTCGGATCATTGCGGGTCTCCTTCTCTATATCCGCGTTAGTTACTGGCAATCGTTCAATTATCGACGAATAAAATATTTCGATAGAGTCCACTGCTGGTGCTTTCTCCACAGTAGGCAGTGGCAGGCGTGATAGCCCATCAGCGTTTCCATGCTGTTTCGTGCCCTTATACTCTATTTCATATTGGTTCGCCCCTAGAAAAAGGGACCATCTTTGTAGCCGTTGTGCAGTCATCACCAGAACGCCCTTCTTTGGATTAAAGATGGAGACAAGTGGTCAGTCAGCAAGGTGAACTTCTGCCCATGCAGATAGTGGTTGAATTTTTTTACTCCCCATACTAGGCTGAGGGCCTCCCTGTCGATCTGGGCGTAGTTGCGCTCGGCTGAGGTTAATCACCGAGACGCAAAGGCTACTGGCCTCTCCAACCCGTCTGGGAATTTCTGCGACAGCACCGCTCCAATACCATAGGGTGATGCATCACATGCCAACCGAATTGGTAGTGCTGGGTTGAAATGGGCCAACACCTCTTTTGATGTGATCAATTCTTTGCACTTCTGGAAAGCTCGTTTACATTCGTCATTCCACTTCCATGGTACCCCCGTTTGCGGTAGGTTGTTCAGTGGGTGTAATACTGTAGACAAATTTGGTAAGAACTTATGGTAGTAGTTCACCAGCCCGAGGAACGACCTCAGTTGTGACACATTTTCCAGTGCTGGAGCCTTAACTACTGCCTCAATCTTTTCAGGGGACTTATGTAACCCCTCTCAACAATAACGTGGCCACAATACGAGATCTGCTTCTGGAAAAACTCGCATTAGTGGCGATTAGCTCGTAGCCCATATTCCTTTAATCTAGTGAGCACCTTCTCCAGGTTGGCGAGGTGATCACTGTCATTTTCGCCCATGACCAGGATGTCGTCCAAATAACACTGGGTCCCTGGAACCCCTTGCAGGACTTGATCCATTGCCCTTTGCCAAATAGCCGGAGCCGATGCTACCCCGAACACCAGCCGGTTGTATTGGTAGAGACCTTTATGAGTGTTGATCGTGAGGTATTGTTTCGAGGCTTCTTCTACCTCCATTTGCAGGTACGCCTGGGCCATATCAATTTTGGTGAAGCGTTTACCTCCAGATAGCGAGGCGAAAATATCCTCAATCCGTGGAAATGGATATTGTACCGTGTGAAGGACTGGGTTCACTGTCACCTTAAAATCCCCACAGATGCGGACCTTCTTTGGTTCCCCAGGCGTATTACTCAACGACCTCTTCATTACAGGAACGATGGGTGTAGCCCACTCGCTCCAGTCTACTTTGGACAGTACTCCTGAACGTTCCAACCCTTCCAGCTCTGCTTCGACGGCAGGTCGGATCGCATAAGGCACCGGTCTGTCCTTAAAAAACTTTGAGCTTGCGTTTTCCTCTATTTTAATCGTCGCTGTTATGCCTTTTAGTGTTCCGAGTCCCTCCTGGAACACTTCTTGTGCGTCAGTTAGCATTTTTGACAGTCGTCCAGGTGTGACGTCATCATCCTTTTTGGCCTCAATCTTCAGTGCCTGTATGGAATGCCAATCTAATTGTATCTTCCGGATCCATTCACGTCCTAGTAGTGGTGGTCCTCCATCTGGCAATACATATAGGTCCATTTTGGGTATTTCCTGGCATTTGTATATCACGTTCACCCTTATTTTTCCTTTGGGGTAGACTTTTTGCCCCGTGTACGTCTTCAAGACAATCTCTGTAGCTTTCAAGGGTATATGTGAAAATAGCCACTTGTAGTCCCTTCGGTTTATGACTGTTAGGGCTGATCCTGTGTCCAATTCCATTTTCACTTGGACTCCGTCTATCTTGAGTGTGACCCGGATAGTCTGGTGATCCTCCATTTTGATTACCTTATGTAGTTTCAGACAACCCAGCTCCTTGCTTCCGGAGTCTGTATCACTTTTCTGTTCGTCTGAACTACTGTCCATCACCTTATGTACCTTTTTGTACTTCTCCTGTGGAGATTTCTTGCTGCTGGTTTTCTTCCCTGACCTGCAGACTCTTGCTATGTGTCCTGCTTTTCCACACTGTCTGCACACTTGGTCCTTGAACCAACAATCCTTCTGGTTGTGTGTTGTTCTGCCGCAGCGATAACACTTCCCTGCTCCATATGACATTTCATTGGTGCCATATTCTTGCGGTCTCCGTTGTATCTCTGCAGCGCCCCGTGCGGCTGCTTCGTGTGATACTGCCATGCTGAAAGCCTTGTCCAGCGTAAGATCCTTTTCTGATAGAAGCCGTTTCTGGGTTCCTTCACTTTGAAGCCCACACACAAACTTGTCCCTTAACGTATCTGCTAGTCCCAATCCAAACTGGCAGTGTTTCGATAGCTTGCGCAGTTCCATTAAGTACTCAGCATTACTTTCGTCTTTATGCTGGTTCCTTTTGTGGAACTTAAATCTTTCTGCTATCAGCAGCGGTGTGGGGTTTAAGTGGTCCTGTAGGATTTCCACTATGCTTTCGAAATTCTTATCCACTGGCTTCTCTGGGGTTATTAGGTTTTGCAGTAAGCCATAAGTTTTTGCACCCATGGAATTCAACAAATCCAGTGCTTTCCTAGCATCTGGCAGTTCATTCGCCTTGCAGTACACCTCAATGCGTTCCACATATGTCGCCCAATCTTCGACTTCATTGTCGAACGCAGTGATACTGCCACTCTTCGGCATCCCTGGGTGTGATTAACTGTCTAAAATGGTCTCTCCCGCGCTCTCCCTTCTTCTCTGCTGGCACAAAATGGTGTCTCCCGCGCTTTCCCTTCTTCCCGCGCTCGCCCTTCTTCTCTGCTGTGGCTTCTAAAATGGCATCTCCCGCGCTCTCCCTTCTTCTCCGCGGCTCAATGGCGTCTCCCGCGCTTCCTTTCTTTCCCCCGCGGACGCTGTTCAGCCCTTGAGCCCTGGCTGTGCTCTGCGCGTTCTCCTGTGCGCCTCTCTCGTTGCCGCCGCTCGGTCCTGAACCCCGGCTGCTGCTTTACTCTCTCTCTCTTTTTGTTTTCCGTCGACGCCACTCGGTTTTCAACCCCCGGCTGCGCCCTGTGTGCTTCACCCTCTCTCTTACCCCGTCGATGCTGCTCGGCCTTTTCTGTGCCGTCGGTCGGCTCCAGCCGCCGCTGTCCAGGAAGGGTCTGCGCTGTACCTGTTGCCAGTCTGTTGCTGGATCGTCGTGGCTGGAGAACCAAGCCCAGCTCTCAACAGCCTCCCCTGCGATGTTCGCTCTCTGCCGGATGACTGGGCGGTTGCTCGTGGTCGACGCCCGTGCTTCTGGCCTCGACTTTCTTTCACCGTCCTCCCGGAGCAAATCCTTGAAAGGAAATGCAGAGTTGCAGGTAGATTCGAATCCACCTTGTCGCCACTGTTGAATCCGTGATTCTTAAAGTATGATGTTTTCCAATAACTAGGCGGAGGCTGTAAATTAACAATCAACAGGTGTTTACTGGAGGAGGGTAGTCTAAAGACTAACAGTGCAGAGGCATGCTCAAGGCTTATATACAGGTGTGGTCACTGCCGGTACTACAGTATAAAGGAGCTGTAAAAGTAGTTCTCTCTTAAAGGTACATACACTACACACCCCACCCCGACCTCCCGCCCTGTGCTTTCCCTCTCCATCCACTCTATTATTTAATTATTAACTGGTCAGTTTTTATAAACATACTCTTTTTTTAAGAAAAAAAGATATGCCTTTTAAGAAAACTGAAATCCACTTCCCATAGAGTTATTCCTGTTAATTGTACTTAAGTGCTGTATAGCAATCGAGTGTTAATCGTATGCGGGTGTTGGGAATTAATTGGGGACTCTCTTGCTCTCATATATATGGGAGTAGGCTGGGGAAGGGTTGCAAGCTTATCTTGGGGGTGCACAGTATGTAATGTGTATCTCTGTGAACTGGGCTCCAGTATGCTATCCTTCACCACCTGGCTGTCCGCCTTTTAACAATTCCCACCTTTACATATCCATATATCGGGGGAGAAATTCAGTATCGCCACGTTTGGGGCGTTATACTCAAGTGGGCGCGAAATTTAGCGCCTGGCGCAAATTATCGCCAACTACTGCTAAATTGACCTGCTTCGCCCCAGGAGGTGCTTGGAGCGCTAAAACAGGCGCTGCACGACTGTCTTAAGGCGCTAAGCTGGAGAAGCGAGGCACTACCACCGAAGGCGGGCGCAGCGCAGGTGTGGCAGTTAGCGATTGCACGCAGACACACTGGCGCCGGTCAGCCCTTAAAGGGGAGGTTCGATCTTGGATTGCAGCCACACCCTGCGCATCAGAGCCCTGATTCTCGGCCTGGACAGACCTGCTGCCACATTCTAACGCCTAGGACCATGGATAGGGCCAGGGAGCGAGCGCAGCGGTTCAGTGAAGGGGCCCTGCAGGTTCTGGTTGGCGCAGTGGAGCGCAAGCGATCTATCCTGTTTCCGGACAGTGGCAGGAGGCCGCTGCCCAATGACTATCGCAAAGCTTGGAGGGAGGTGGCTCACAGAGTAACCTCCAGCAGCATGGTGCCTAGGACCCCTGTGCAATGCAGGAAGAAGTTCAACGACCTCACTTGGGTCATCAGAGTGAGTACCCTTTTCAGTACCCTCGTCATCCCTGCATGTCGACCTCACTTTATGGCCAAAGGGTCCTGAAAGCCCCAATGCACAGTCCTCATCCAACACCTATGGGCCTTTCATGAAACTCACACGCACATTCAGCACTTTACACGCTGTAAGGGCTAATCGACCATGGGAGGCAGTGCAGCCAAGATCAGGGCTTCGCACTGTAAGGGCTATTCCACCATGGGAGGCAGTGCAGCCAAGATCAGGGCTTCACACTGTAAGGGCTATTCCACCATGGGAGGCAGTGCAGCCAAGATCAGGGCTTGCCACTGTAAGGGCTATTCCACCATGGGAGGCAGTGTAGCCAAGATCAGACCTTCACACTGTAAGGGCTATTCCACCATGGGAGGCAGTGCAGCCAATATCAAGGCTTCACACTGTACTCAGAGCCCGTCCTTTCTCTTGCAGGGCAAGCTGGCCCATAACAGGAGGCAGCAGCAACGGACCGGGGGAGGCCGGCCTCACCTTCAAGACCTCAGCGATCTGGAGCAGCGAGTCTAGCGGATTATGGCAGGCCGGATGATTGGCCCCGTCGCCACTGGAGATGCCGACCCCGTTCTGGACAGCAATGGTAAGGTGATCAGCTTTTTGACCTCTCTCCTTCCACTTGTGCCTTACACCAGCATCCATTGCCACTATCGAACCAATACAGTGCATTGCAGCACTCATGCCTCCCTCGTTGCCGCCCTG
This sequence comes from Somniosus microcephalus, assembly GCF_052327205.1. Lineage (NCBI taxonomy): Eukaryota > Metazoa > Chordata > Chondrichthyes > Squaliformes > Somniosidae > Somniosus > Somniosus microcephalus. The sequence goes on along the minus strand of NC_140987.1, from coordinate 255,436,695 downwards.
TCCTCACACTAAAGCAACTCTTGTACCTCCCTGCTTTAAGATGCTGATTCGCCAGGTGAGGAGGCGGGCCCTCAAGCTGCCACTGTGAGTGATTCTGAAGGCAAGGAGGGAGAGGAAGCCGGACCATCAGTGCCACCCTCAGCCGAGGCAGCCTATGGCCATAATGGGGACATGTCTTCCCTGGAGGGGAGCATGGGGGAAGGGTTTGAGGAGGGTGAAGCTCCGGGGCCCAGCGGCCTGCAGCAACGCAGGGGGGTGGGGTAGGGAAGCTGGGCGGCCTTCTCCCCGGAGGGAGAGTCTGGCCTCCAGTCCTGCTACAGTGAGCGCAGAAGAGGTGTGGCTCCTCGCTGAAATGGGCGCCCAGGCGGAGCAGAGGCACACTGAGCTCATGGCTGCAGTGGCAAGGATGCCCGAATCCATTGAGTCACTGGCAAGGAGTGTCCAGGACTTCGGCGCAGCACTGGCAATGAGTCTGCAGGACTCCCGCTGGCTCCAGGTTAAGACCACGTCGCAGCACATGTGACATCTTCAGGCCGTGGCTTTCCAATGTGAACTAGGGCCACATCCCCCCCCCCGCCACCTTGCCCCCACCGCCGCCTGCCTTTTGCAGGAGCCTCGTTAATGGTCTGATTTGGGGCAGTAAAAATTTAAATAGCCGGGAATGGGGTCAGGTTGGACTCGATCCTGATATTGTAACCCCCTCCTCCCCCCGACTCTCTCCTTCACGTTGGTGGCGGGGTGGGGGGGAGGTAAAATTGAGGCCAGTGTTCCCTCGCGACATTACAATAAGGAATGTTAAAGGTGGTGAGGCTGGGAGCATGTTCCATTTATTTTTTGGGGGGTGGGGGCTACATTTCAACTCAAGACCCAGAGAAAGGAGGTAGATAGTGAGTCAAAAAGAACTTACATTTATATCTTGTTTCTCAGAAATATCTGAAAACCATTTACCAGAATGATACCGGGGCTAAAAGGGTTCAATTATGACGACAGTTTGCACAGACAAGGCTTGTATTCCCTCGAGTTTAGAAGATTAAAGGGTGATCTAATTGAGGTGTTTAAGATGATTAAAGGAGTTGATAGGGTAGAGAGAGAGAAACTATTTCCTCTGGTGGGGGAAGTCCAGAACAAGGGGGCAGAACCTTAAAATTAGAGCTGGGCCATTCAGGGGTGATGTCAGGAAACACTTCTTCACACAAAGGGCAGTGGAGATCTGGAACTCGCTCCCCTAAAAAGCTGTTGAGACTGGGGGGGTTGATAAAAAATTTCAAAACAGAGATTGATCGATTTTTTGTTGGGCAAGGGTATTAAGGATTAGGGAACCAAGGCGGGTGGATGGAGTTAAGATACAGATCAGCCAGGATCTAATTGAATGGCAGAACAGGCTTGAGGGACTGAATGGTCTACTCCTGTTCCTATGTTCCATACCGGGGCATTAGTTTCACCAGCACTCACGGGTACGGTGGGGCAGATTTTCACCTTGTCACCCAGGTGTAAAACCAACATCGCAGATCAGCCGTCTGTTAGAGAAACCGTCTCATTTTCATTTCTATTTACACGGAGAGACTGGAGAGGCTGGGATTGTTCTCCTTAGAGCAGAGACGGTTAAGGAGAGATTTAATAGAGATGTTCAAAATCATGACGGGTTTAGATGGAGTAAATAAGGAGAAACTGTTTCAGCTGGCAGGAGGGTTGGTAACCAGAGGACACAGATTTAAGGTAACTGGCAAAAGAACCAGTGGGGAGATGAGGAGAATTCTTTTTACGCAGCGAGTTGTTGTGATCTAGAATGCACTGCTTGAAAGGCTGGTGGAAGCAGATTCAATAGTAACTTTCAAAAGGGAAATTGGATAAATACTTGAAGGGGAGAAAATTTGCAGGGCTCTGGGGAAAGGGCAGGAGGAGTGGGACTAGTTGGAAAGCTCTACCAGAGAGTGGACAATGGGCCGAAAGACCTCCTTCTGTACTGCAAGCTTCTATGATTCAATAGAAATGAGGTAGTGAAAGGCACTGTATAAATGCAAGTTCTATCTTTATATATCACACTTCTTACTTATGTGGCAAAAAGTCAGCACTTATCCTGATGCTAACCTTAAATCCTAAGACACAGCAACAGCATATAACAAAATCAATTTCAACAACAGCTTAAGTAGATCAAGAAAAATGGATCCAGTGCTTATGGTAATCTGTCATAAGTTTTTCTATTCTTATTTTTATAGTCTGGTGTAAGCAAAGGAACTTTCAAATTCCTTCCCTAGACTACGTTCATGATCTCAGGAAAATCACTCAAGTGCCAAATGTCAATTGTGTAATAAAAAACTAAATTATACCTAAATGGCTCTGATACTACACAATTAAACCTTAGAATAGATCGGAAGGTTTAAGGAAAAAGAGCTACACCACTGCAGTGCATTCCTTTTAAATGTACCACTGATTTTCCATGACTTTGAATATCTTTATACCCTAAGGGAACTGCATATAAAATATACACAAAAAAGGAATCGCCTATTTACAATAGTATCAAAAACAAGAAACTTATTTGGCGTTAAGTCTGGCCAACATCCAACAGTCAGTGAATGGTGTTAAGTGGACCCTGTTGAAATGAAGTTAACAGTTCCTCACCCGCAAAGGCTGCAAAGCACCACACATCAAGCAGCTGATACCTCTGAGGACAAGTCCTCCATGTTGTCCTGTATGCTGTCTTATAAGTTGTTCTCAGGATGTAGGCAATGCAGACAAGGCCTGCATTTATTGCCCATCCATGAGAGCCGTAGCTCAGTGGGTCGTACACTTGTTTCTAAGTCAGAAGGTCGTGGGCTCAAGTCCTACTCGAACGACTTAAGCGCAAAATCCAGGCTGACACTCCCAGTGCAGTACTGAGGGAGTGCTGCACTATCGGAGGTGCCGTCTTTTGGATGAGACGTTAAACTGAGGTCCGTTCTGCCCTTTCAGGTGGACGTAAAAGATCCCATGGCACTATGTCAAAGAAGAGCAGAGAAGTTCTCCCCAGTGTCTTGGCCAATATTTCCCTTAATCAACATCACCAAAACCGATTATCTGGTCGTTATCACATTGCTGTTTGTGGGAGCTTGCTGTGCGCAAACTGGCTGCCGTGTTTCCTACATTACAACAGTGGCTACACTTCAAAAGTACTTCATTGGCTGTAAAGCGGTTTGGGATATCCTGAGGCCATGAAAGGCGCTATATAAATGCAAGTTCTTTCTATTTCCCTATTTACCGTGAAAAGTTGCTGGTGGGCTGCCGATTCGCTAACACCTGTTTGTCGGCTGGCGATAAAAAAATTAAGAAGTACTCCTTGAGTGTTGTTGTGGTTGCACTTATCCAAGCAAATCTCCCTCACAATACGGGAGAGCAGACACACGGAGCTGGTGGCAATTAAGGACACTAGCTCTGTGCGTCATTTACGGACACCGACTAGCACCCTGATTTTAACCTTATCTGCTGGCGGGAACTGGGTGCTTTTTTTATTTATTCATTCACGGAATGTGGGTGTCACTGGCAAGGGCAGCATTTATTTCCCATGCATAACTGACCCTTGAGAAAGTGGTGATGAGCTGCCTCCTTAAACCGCTGCAGTCCGTGTGGTGAAGGTACTCCCACAGTGCTGTTAGGGAGGGAGTTCCAGGATTTTGACCAAGCGACGATGAAGGATTGGCGGTATATTTCCAGGATGGTGTGTGACTTGGAGGGGAACTTGGAGGTGGTGGTGTTCCCATGCGCCTGCTGCCCTTGTCCTTCTAGGTGGAAGAGGTCACAGGTTTGGGAGGTGCTGGCGAAGAAGCCTTGGCGAGTTGCTGCAGTGCATCTTGTAGATGGTACACACTGCAGCCACGGTACACCGGTGGTGGAAGGAGTGAATGTTTCAGGTGGTGGATGGGGTGCCAATCAAGCGGGCTGCTTTGTCCTGGATGGTGTCGAGCTTCTTGATTGCGGATCAGATGCCCAGTTTTATCCCCTCTGCCCAATTTTACGCTCCACTGAAGTCAACGGGGCATACAATCGGGTAGAGGGTGTGAAACGGGCGACCAACCCAAAGCTGCCACATTCCCGATGGGCAGATTAGGTTCAAATCGGGGTTGGTAAGCATGTCAATTCAGGACACCTGCCCAGCCTGTCTGCCCTACTGTTTTTTCCCCAATATGCTCACTCTGTTGCTACTATATTCTTAGAAGGAGATCAGTTGTGTGACAGTTGGTATGTTTTGCTTCAGCTTATCGCGGCTCAGCAGAGACTGGAAAAACCCACTAGCGGATCCTGTGCGATCTTAAAGGAGACTAAAACTGATGCCAATGTTTTGGAGCAGCTGTTGCTCTATGGGTAACCCCCCACCCTGTTGAATCCGTGATTCTTAAATTATGATGTTTTCCAATAACTAGACGGAGGCTGTAAATTAACAATCAACAGGTGTTTACTGGAGGAGGGTAGTCTAAAGACTAACAGAACAGAGGCATGCTCAAGGCTTATATACAGGTATGGTCACTGCCGGTACTACAGTATACAGGAGCTGTAAAAGTAGTTCTCTCTTAAAGGTACATACACTACAATTCCTCCCCTTTTAGATTAACAGTACCCATAACATTCAAATAACAGTTAACACTTTAACATGCACATTAAACTGGAATAGTCCATTTATAGATTCAGTCTTTGGGGCGGCTTCCTGATCCTTTCTGGATAGCGCCTTTCCTGAGGTTCTTGTTCTTGGTGCGGAGGCGATTCTGGCCCCCTTTCGTCGGTTAGTTCATCAGTTTCCGCTGCTACTGTTTCTGAGGTAGATGCTACCGGTATGTCGGGTTCATCCCCAGGTACGCGAGACATGGGGTTGACTCGTTCCTGTGACGCTAGGATCTGGTCGACGTGGCGTCTCACAATGTTCTCCCCGACATCCACTGTGTACATTAATGGCCCCTGCCGTGTGCATATCGTTCCGGGTTGCCATTTCTCTGTTCGGTAGTCGCGGGCCAAGACTGGTTGTCCTACATTGAAGCTCCTTGTCAGCTTCTCATTGATGTGCTGGAATTGCTTATCCTCAACATTTCTTCGCACATTTGGTCTGAGCAAATCCAGACGAGATCTCAACCTTTGGTTAAAGAACATCATGGCCGGGGTCTGGTTGGTAACTGCATGTGTCACATTTCTGTAGGCTAACAGGAAATTGTCCACCTTATGCTGTAGTGGAATTTCATCATCGCACATGGCCCTTATCGCCTTTTTAAAGGTTTGTACGAACCTCTCAGCCAATCCATTTGTGGCTGGATGATATGGGGCGGATGTGTAATGCCTTACCCCAATCCTTCTCATAAATTTCCGAAACTCTTCGGACACAAACTGTGGTCCGTTATCAGAGCAAATCTGCTCTGGCAAGCCGTTCCTGGCAAATATGGTCCGTAGGACTGCAATCAGTTTCTCTGTAGTGGTTGAGGATATTTTTATCACCTCAGGCCATTTCGAGTGCGCATCCACTGCTATTAAGAACATTGAGTCCATGAATGGACCAGCAAAATCAATATGCACCCGTTGCCATGGAGAGGAGGGCCACTCCCATGGGTGTAGAGGGGCATGTGGTGGTGCATTTTGGACCTTCTGGAATCCTGAGCAGCTCTTTGTTAGGTCCTCAATTTGTTGATCGATCCCCGGCCACCACACATAAGCCCTAGCAAGGCTTTTCATTTTCACCCCTCCCAGATGACCTTCGTGAAGCTCATTGAGCACTCTCTCCCTTAACTTGGGTGGAATTACCACTCGGGATCCACACATCACTGTCCCCTGGCATACTGACAGCTGTTCTCTTCTGGATGAGAATGCTGGCAACAGTGAGTCGCCATGTGTTGGCCATCCCTTCACCGTCAAATCATATACCCGAGACAGTGTCGGATCATTGCAGGTCTCCTTCTCTATATCCGCGTTGGTTACTGGCAATCGTTCAATTATCGACGAATAAAATATTTCGATAGGGTCCACTGCTGGTGCTTCCTCCACAGTAGGCAGTGGCAGGCGTGTTAGCCCATCAGCATTTCCATGCTGTTTCATGCCCTTATACTCTATTTCATATTGGTTCGCCCCTAGAAAAAGGGACCATCTTTGTAGCCGTTGTGCAGTCATCACCAGAACGCCCTTCTTTGGATTAAAGATGGAGACAAGTGGTTGGTGGTCAGTCAGCAAGGTGAACTTCTGCCCATGCAGATAGTGGTTGAATTTTTTTACTCCCCATACTAGGCTGAGGGCTTCCCTGTCGATCTGGGCGTAGTTGCGCTCGGCTGAGGTTAATCACCGAGACGCAAAGGCTACTGGCCTCTCCAACCAGTCTGGGAATTTCTGCGACAGCACCGCTCCAATGCCATAGGGTGATGCATCACATGCCAACCGAATTGGTAGTGCTGGGTTGAAATGGGCCAACACCTCTTTTGATGTGATCAATTCTTTGCACTTCTGGAAAGCTCGTTTACATTCGTCATTCCACTTCCATGGTACCCCTGTTTGCAGTAGGGTGTTCAGTGGGTGTAATACTGTAGACAAATTTGGTAAGAACTTATGGTAGTAGTTCACCAGCCCGAGGAACGACCTCAGTTGTGACACATTTTCCGGTGCTGGAGCCTTAACTACTGCCTCAATCTTTTCAGGGGACTTATGTAACCCCTCTCAACAATAACGTGGCCACAATACGAGATCTGCTTCTGGAAAAACTCGCATTAGTGGCGATTAGCTCGTAGCCCATATTCCTTTAATCTAGTGAGCACCTTCTCCAGGTTGGCGAGGTGATCACTGTCATTTTTGCCCGTGACCAGGATGTCGTCCAAATAACACTGGGTCCCTGGAACCCCTTGCAGGACTTGATCCATTGCCCTTTGCCAAATAGCCGGAGCCGATGCTACCCCGAACACCAGCCAGTTGTATTGGTAGAGACCTTTATGAGTGTTGATCGTGAGGTATTGTTTCGAGGCTTCTTCTACCTCCATTTGCAGGTACGCCTGGGCCATATCAATTTTGGTGAAGCGTTTACCTCCAGATAGCAAGGCGAAAATATCCTCAATCCGTGGAAATAGATATTGTACCGTGTGAAGGACTGGGTTCACTGTCACCTTAAAATCCCCACAGATGCGGACCTTTTTTGGTTCCCCAGGCGTATTACTCAACGACCTCTTCATTACAGGAACGATGGGTGTAGCCCACTCGCTCCAGTCTACTTTGGACAGTACTCCTGAACGTTCCAACCCTTCCAGCTCTGCTTCGACGGCAGGTCGGATCGCATAAGGCACCGGTCTGTCCTTAAAAAACTTTGAGCTTGCATTTTCCTCTATTTTAATCGTCGCTGTTATGCCTTTTAGTGTTCCGAGTCCCTCCTGGAACACTTCTTGTGCGTCAGTTAGCATTTTTGACAGTCGTCCAGGTGTGACGTCTGTGGTAAACCACTGTCATACCTGTCTGTGTCTGTATGTGTATTCCACTAGGTACAGGTCTGGACATGCCTCGGCTGACTCCTCCCACTATTCCAGGTATATAAGTGACTACCTCCCAGTCCCTTAGTATTCTGGACGGGTCGACCACTCGAGACAAGACCTTCATTCTTTAGTTAATAAAAGCCTGATTGTTACTCGCTCAACTTCAGTCTTTTGAGTAATTGATGGCGCATCAACGTCATCATCCTTTTTGGCCTCAACCTTCAGTGCCTGTATGGAATGCCAATCTAATTGTATCTTCCGGATCCATTCACGTCCTAGTAGTGGTGGTCCTCCATCTGGCAATACATATAGGTCCATTTTGGGTATTTCCTGGCATTTGTATATCACGTTCACCCTTATTTTTCCTTTGGGGTAGACTTTTTGCCCCGTGTACGTCTTCAAGACAATCTCTGTAGCTTTCAAGGGTATATGTGAAAATAGCCACTTGTAGTCCCTTCGGTTTATGACTGTTAGGGCTGATCCTGTGTCCAATTCCATTTTCACTTGGACTCCGTCTATCTTGAGTGTGACCCGGATAGTCTGGTGATCCTCCATTTTGATTACCTTATGTAGTTTCAGACAACCCAGCTCCTTGCTTCCGGAGTCTGTATCACTTTTCTGTTCGTCTGAACTACTGTCCATCACCTTATGTACCTTTTTGTACTTCTCCTGTGGAGATTTCTTGCTGCTGGTTTTCTTCCCTGACCTGCAGACTCTTGCTATGTGTCCTGCTTTTCCACACTATCTGCACACTTGGTCCTTGAACCAACAATCCTTCTGGTCGTGTGTTGTTCTGCCGCAGCGATAACACTTCCCTGCTCCATATGACATTTCATTGGTGCCATATTCTTGCGGTCTCCGTTGTATCTCTGCAGCGCCCCGTGCGGCTGCTTCGTGTGATACTGCCATGCTGAAAGCCTTGTCCAGCGTAAGATCCTTTTCTGATAGAAGCCGTTTCTGGGTTCCTTCACTTTGAAGCCCACACACAAACTTGTCCCTTAACGTATCTGCTAGTCCCAATCCAAACTGGCAGTGTTTCGATAGCTTGCGCAGTTCTGTTAAGTACTCAGCATTACTTTCGTCTTTATGCTGGTTCCTTTTGTGGAACTTAAATCTTTCTGCTATCAGCAGCGGTGTGGGGTTTAAGTGGTCCTGTAGGATTTCCACTATGCTTTCGAAATTCTTATCCACTGGCTTCTCTGGGGTTATTAGGTTTTGCAGTAAGCCATAAGTTTTTGCACCCATGGAATTCAACAAATCCAGTGCTTTCCTAGCATCTGGCAGTTCATTCGCCTTGCAGTACACCTCAATGCGTTCCACATATGTCGCCCAATCTTCGACTTCATTGTCGAACGCAGTGATACTGCCACTCTTCGGCATCCCTGGGTGTGATTAACTGTCTAAAATGGCGTCTCCCGCGCTCTCCCTTCTTCTCCGCTGGCACAAAATGGTGTCTCCCGCGCTTTCCCTTCTTCCCGCGCTCGCCCTTCTTCTCTGCTGTGGCTTCTAAAATGGCATCTCCCGCGCTCTCCCTTCTTCTCCGCGGCTCAATGGCGTCTCCCGCGCTTCCTTTCTTTCCCCCGCGGACGCTGTTCAGCCCTTGAGCCTTGGCTGTGCTCTGCGCGTTCTCCTGTGCGCCTCTCTCGTTGCCGCCGCTCGGTCCTGAACCCCGGCTGCTGCTTTACCCTCTCTCTCTTTTTGTTTTCCGTCGACGCCACTCGGTTTTCAACCCCCGGCTGCGCCCTGTGTGCTTCACCCTCTCTCTTACCCCGTCGATGCTGCTCGGCCTTTTCTGTGCCGTCGGTCGGCTCCAGCCGCCGCTGTCCAGGAAGGGTCTGCGCTGTACCTGTTGCCAGTCTGTTGCTGGATCGTCGTGGCTGGAGAACCAAGCCCAGCTCTCAACAGCCTCCCCTGCGATGTTCGCTCTCTGCCGGATGACTGGGCGGTTGCTCGTGGTCGACGCCCGTGCTTCTGGCCTCGACTTTCTTTCACCGTCCTCCCGGAGCGAATCCTTGAAAGGAAATGCAGAGTTGCAGGTAGATTCGAATCCACCTTGTCGCCACTGTTGAATCCGTGATTCTTAAAGTATGATGTTTTCCAATAACTAGGCGGAGGCTGTAAATTAACAATCAACAGGTGTTTACTGGAGGAGGGTAGTCTAAAGACTAACAGTGCAGAGGCATGCTCAAGGCTTATATACAGGTGTGGTCACTGCCGGTACTACAGTATAAAGGAGCTGTAAAAGTAGTTCTCTCTTAAAGGTACATACACTACACACCCCACCCCGACCTCCCGCCCTGTGCTTTCCCTCTCCATCCACTCTATTATTTAATTATTAACTGGTCAGTTTTTTTAAACATACTCTTTTTTTTAGAAAAAAAAATATGCCTTTTAAGAAAACTGAAATCCACTTCCCATAGAGTTATTCCTGTTAATTGTACTTAAGTGCTGTATAGCAATCGAGTGTTAATCGTATGCGGGTGTTGGGAATTAATTGGGGACTCTCTTGCTCTCATATATATGGGAGTAGGCTGGGGAAGGGTTGCAAGCTTATCTTGGGGGTGCACAGTATGTAATGTGTATCTCTGTGAACTGGGCTCCAGTACGCTATCCTTCACCACCTGGCTGTCAGCCTTTTAACAATTCCCACCTTTACATATCCATATATCGGGGGAGAAATTCAGTATCGCCACGTTTGGGGCGTTATACTCAAGTGGGCGCGAAATTTAGCGCCTGGCGCAAATTATCGCCAACTACTGCTAAATTGACCTGCTTCGCCCCAGGAGGTGCTTGGAGCGCTAAACCAGGCGCTGCACGACTGTCTTAAGGCGCTAAGCTGGAGAAGCGAGGCACTACCACCGAAGGCGGGCGCAGCGCAGGTGTGGCAGTTAGCAATTGCACGCAGACACACTGGCGCCGGTCAGCCCTTAAAGGGGAGGTTCGATCTTGGATTGCAGCCACACCCTGCGCATCAGAGCCCTGATTCTCGGCCTGGACAGACCTGCTGCCACATTCTAATGCCTAGGACCATGGAGAGGGCCAGGGAGCGAGCGCAGCGGTTCAGTGAGGGGGCCCTGCAGGTTCTGGTTGGCGCAGTGGAGCGCAAGCGATCTATCCTGTTTCCGGACAGTGGCAGGAGGCCGCTGCCCAATGACTATCGCAAAGCTTGGAGGGAGGTGGCTCACAGAGTAACCTCCAGCAGCATGGTGCCTAGGACCCCTGTGCAATGCAGGAAGAAGTTCAACGACCTCACTTGGGTCATCAGAGTGAGTACCCTTTTCAGTACCCTCGTCATCCCTGCATGTCGACCTCACTTTATGGCCAAAGGGTCCTGAAAGCCCCAATGCACAGTCCTCATCCAACACCTATGGGCCTTTCATGAAACTCACACGCACATTCAGCACTTTACACGCTGTAAGGGCTAATCGACCATGGGAGGCAGTGCAGCCAAGATCAGGGCTTCGCACTGTAAGGGCTATTCCACCATGGGAGGCAGTGCAGCCAAGATCAGGGCTTCACACTGTAAGGGCTATTCCACCATGGGAGGCAGTGCAGCCAAGATCAGGGCTTGACACTGTAAGGGCTATTCCACCATGGGAGGCAGTGTAGCCAAGATCAGACCTTCACACTGTAAGGGCTATTCCACCATGGGAGGCAGTGCAGCCAAGATCAAGGCTTCACACTGTACTCAGAGCCCGTCCTTTCTCTTGCAGGGCAAGCTGGCCCATAACAGGAGGCAGCAGCAACGGACCGGGGGAGGCCGGCCTCACCTTCAAGACCTCAGCGATCTGGAGCAGCGAGTCTAGCGGATTATGGCAGGCCGGATGATTGGCCCCGTCGCCACTGGAGATGCCGACCCCGTTCTGGACAGCAATGGTAAGTTCATCACCTTTTTGACCTCTCTCCTTCCACTTGTTCCTCACACCAGCATCCTTTGCCACTATCGAACCAATACAGTGCATTGCAGCACTCATGCCTCCCTCGCTGCCGCCCTGTCCTCACACTAAAGCAACTCTTGTACCTCCCTGCTTTAAGATGCTGATTCGCCAGGTGAGGAGGCGGGCCCTCAAGCTGCCACTGTGAGTGATTCTGAAGGCAAGGAGGAAAAGGAAGCTGGACCATCAGTGCCACCCTCAGCCGAGGCAGCCTATGGCCATAATGGGGACACGTCTTCCCTGGAGGGGAGCATGGGGGAAGGGTTTGAGGAGGGTGAAGCTCCGGGGCCCAGCTGGCTGCAGCAACGCGGGGGGGTGGGGTAGGGAAGCTCGGCGGCCTTCTCCCCGGAGGGAGAGTCTGGCCTCCAGTCCTGCTACAGAGAGCGCAGAAGAGGTGTGGCTCCTCGCTGAAATGAGCGCCCAGGCGGAGCAGAGGCACACTGAGCTCATGGTTGCAGTGGCAAGGATGCCCGAATCCATTGAGTCACTGGCAAGGAGTGTCCAGGACTTCGGCGCAGCACTGGCAAGGAGTCTGCAGGACTCCGGCGCAGCACAGGCAGCACAGGCGGCTTCCACGCAAGTGCTTAGTGGTGCAATGCAGTCAGTGGCTGGTCTGATGCAGACGCAGATTGAGGCCACACGAGCACTGACTGCTGCCACCCTTGCTGGATCGGGCACGAATCGCCGGGTCACTCGCTGGCCAGCAGTCTGTGCTTCAGTAGATTGCTCCGCATGCTGCAGTGCTGCCCTGTGGGAGTGCCAGTGTGTCGTCCGACCAGGGAGTTGCTGTCCTCTGTCAGGATGGCAGCGCCAACACTGTCACTTCTCCACTGCAGCTTCCACCACCAGTAGGACAGACTGCTGCCGCCCATGCAGAGTTGGAGCAGTCAGCTGCCAGGCCCTCCAGGCCCAGAGCTGGTCCAGGCCGTACCTCAAGGGCATCTGCCGACTCAGTTTCTGACACTCAGCAGCCTTCCCCCAGCCTTGCTGCAGCCACTGGGATCCCATTGCGGAGGAGCTGCAGGGTGGGATGGGGCCAATCTTGCAAGCGAAGCAGATCACCCTTGAAAGGCAAAAAGTAGGAGGTGTGGCAAAATGCTGTTAATTTTTTAAGTGAAGGCCGAGGATCGTGGTCATTTTTTGTTTACTCTTTTGTTCATTGTCTCCAGGTTGTGAGAGCCAGTTATGTGCCTGACTGCTTTTTTGGGGGTTTCTCTCTATTATTTTGTCATGCGGGAAGGGCACACAGTTTGTTAAATAAAGAAGTGTCTTTATTCATAATGTGCATGTTTGCTCTTTGAACTATTTGTTGCCTTGACCAGCTCAGGGGTTGCGGAACGGTTCCATTCATGTTCTTTCAATGGCACAAGCCATTCCCTCAGAGGGGGCCTAGAACCGACTTGTAATAAGCTGCTGACGGACGGCCCTTGTACTTTGTGCCTCCCTCCCGTCCTGGTGTTCCTCCTCCTCCTCCTCCTCCTCCTCCTCTGCTGGTGCTCCAATGTCTGGTGGCAAGTGGCTGAGTCCTGAGGATTGCCAGGTTATGCAGCATGCAGCACACTATAACAAAATGGGAGACTCGCTCAGGTGAGTACTGAAGGGCTCCCCCAGAATGGTCCAGACAGCGGAACCGTTGCTTTAGCACGCCGATTGTGTGCTCAATGATGTTCCTGGTCGCTTGATGGCTCTCATTGTATCGTTCTTCAGCAGGGGTGCTGGGCGCACGGAGCGGGGTCATCAGCCAGGTGCACAGAGGATAACCCTTGTCCCCGAGAAGCCAGCCTCCTGGGTGAGCCAGGGCTTCGAAAAGGTCTGCCACAGAAGTCTGGCGCAGGATGAAGGCGTCGTGGCTGCTGCCTGGAAAGCGGGCATTGACAGCTAGTATCAGCTGTCTGTGGTCACACAGCAACTGAACGTTCAACAAATGGAACCCCTTCCGGTTGCGGTAATCCTCGGCATTCTCTTGCGGCACCCGCAAAGCCACATGCGTGCAGTCAATGGCGCCCTGGACCATGGGGAAGCCCGCTATTCTTGCAAATCCCATTGTGCGCTCTTACTGCTTGTCCAGGGTCATGGGGAAGGAAATGTACTGACGTCTCCTTTTAAAGAGGGGATTCGTGACTTGGCGAATGCAGCAATGCACCGCGAACTGGGAGACATTGGCAATGTCCCCAGTAGTGGATTGGAAGGAGCCAGTGGCATAGAAGTTGAGAGCCACTGTCACCTTCACTGCCACCGACAGAGACGTCCTGCTCCTCAGTTGAGGCTGCAGATCTGGCTGAAGCAGGTGGCAGAGCTCAGTGACCACCTCCCTGCTGAATCGAAGCCTCCGAAAACACTGCTCCTCAGACATGTTGAGGTATGAGAACTGTTGGCGGAATACCCTGGGAGGGTAAGGCCTCCTGTGCCGAGGCCTGTTGACCCTCCTCCGTCTGGCCATGATTGGCACTCTCTCTCGGCGTCTCTGAGCCCTCTCAATGCAATGGAGAAACCCAACGTTTCCACCCATTGCAGCCCCCATAGTATGTGACCACTCAAGGTTATGCCAGTGAAAAATCAAACCAACTACAAAGTTCTGGGCCGAAGCCAGAAGTACCTCAGCGAGCGCTGACTCAATGCAGAAAGCTCTCTTCCTCTGTCTCTCTGCAAATCTCTCTCTCTCTCACAGAAGGAGTGGTCCAAAAATGGCTACCACAAAGAAGACAGGAAGAGCCCCCTTTAAATAGCGCCCCCCCAACCCCACAGCGACTGGGAACTGTTCCAGTCAGCCAGTCGCTGGGAGCGCCAGGCGGAAAGGAGGGGGGCGCCACTGAAGTTCCGGTTCGGGGCACCCCAAGGGCGTTGCACCATGAAATGACGTCAGGATCTGCGCGCGCAGCTGAGCGGGCGTTGCGGTTTTGCGTCGCTGCTAAATGTCCGCTCAATGTCGCGAGAGGCGCAGATCTCACCGCGCCCGGGCGCTAGCCGCATCGCGCCCCACTTATCGCCCTCTTAAGGCGCTAACGGGTGGCGCTAACAACTGAATTTCTCCCCCATCGTCTCTGATCGATTCTCACTCACTAGCCTACAGTATATTTCTCCTTATGGTGCAACTAAAACCAAAACATCGAATATTACAGCATAGAAACAGGCCATTCGGCCCAACGGGTCCATGCTGGTGTTTATGCTCCACACGAGCCTCCTCCCACCCGACTTCCTCTCACCCTATCAACATAGCCTTCCATTCCTTTCTCCCTCATGTGTTTATCTAGCTTCCCCTTAAATGCATCTATACTATTCGCCTCAACCATTACTTGTGATAGTGAGTCCCATATACTCATCACTCTCTGGGTAAAGAAATTTCTCTTGAATTTCTCATTGGATTTATTAGTGACTATCTTATATTTATGGCCACTAGTTTTGGTCTCCCCCACATGTCGAATCATCTTCTCTACGTCTACCCTATCAAACCCTTTCATAATCTTGACGACCTTTTATCAGGTTACCCCTCAGAAAAAAGAGCCCTAGCCTGTTTAATCTTTCCTGATAGATATAACCTCTCAGTTCGGGTATCATTGTTGTAAATCTTTTTTGCACCTTCTCCAGTGCTTCTATATCATTTTTGTAATATGGAGACCAGAACTGTGCAAAGTGCAGTGGTCTAACCAAGGTTCTGTACAAGTTTAACTTAACTTCCCTGCTTTTGAATTCTATCCCTCTAGAAACAAACCCCAGTGTTTTGTTTGCACTTTTTATGGCTTTGTTACCCTGCATCGCTACTTTTAACAATTTGTGAATCTGTACCCCGCGATCCATTTGCGCCTCTACCCCATTTAGACACTCATTTACAATTCAATAACAATTCAAATCACAAAGACCATGTGGAAAGAATTTCTAGGTGTTGACAACATTTTCAATGGTCGATCGACCCTCAGAAACAGCAATGCAAAGAGCATCAAATAAGCTGTTAATTGGGGATTGAGGTTACCATATTTTCTGACCTCGTTTCACAATGCTGGAAAAGGAGGGTGAACCATTGCAAACACATCAATTCAGTTTATTAAGTGCGTTGGGGAAGAGAATCCAAATAAAGCTGACCACATCGCACTTTACAATACTTGAAGGGCTTTTGTGCACATCACCTCTACATCTGGCTCATATTGGTACTAATAGCAACATTTATATATCACCTTTAACATAGTATAACATCCCAAGGTGCTTCACAGGAGCGATTATCAAACAAAATTTGACTCAGAGCCACATAAAGAGATATTAGGACAGGTGACCAAAAGCTTGGTCAAAGAAGTAGTTATAAAAAGTGTCTTAAAGGAGGAGAGAGAGGTAGAGAGGTGGAGAGGTTTAGGGAGGGAATTGCAGAGCCTGGGGCCTGGGGAGCTGAAGGCACGGCCGCCAATGGTGGAGCAATTAAAATCGTGGATGCGCAAGAGGCCAGAATTGGAGGAACACAGATATCTTGGAGGGTTGTACGGCTGGAGGAGGTTACAGAGATAGGGAGGGGCAAGGCCATGGAGGGATTTGAAAACAAGGAATGGAATTTTAAAATCAAGGCGTTGCTGGACCGTGAGCCAATGCAGGTCAGTGGGTGAACGGAACTTGGTGTGAGTTAGGATACGGGCAGCAGAGTTTTGGATGAGCCCAAGTTTACGGAGGGTGGTAGGTGGGAGGCTGGCCAGAAGAGCGTTGGAATAGTCAATAATTGCATCCCTCTTGACCCAGAGAGTGGTGAGAATGTGGAACTCGCTACCACAAAGAATAATTGAGGCGAATAGTATAGATGCATTTAAGGGGAAGCTAGATAAACACATGAGGGAGAAAGGAATAAGAAGGTTATGCTGATAGGGTGAGATGAAGTAAATAGAGTGGGAGGAGACTTGTGTGGAGAATAAACACCGGCATAGACCAGTTGGGCCGAATGGCCTGTTTCTGTATTGTAAAGTTTTTCCTCCACAATGATTGATATCTTAATGTTGTTAAAAAAGGCTTGATAGACTAATTTTGATCCGCAGTTAGGAAATTTCTCATCAGCATATCTGGACTGGCGATGAATGGTAGAGACTCAAGCCAGTGAAAGAGGAAGCAGACTGAATGCCTTATTGGAACAATAACTGCAAGCATCCAAGTACTGTACGAGTTTGATGTGGTGCATGTCCTTGCTATTTATGCAAGTCTGCAAAGAAACCGCTTGTCCCAGTTATTACCTATTTACGTTTATGTTGGTTCATAACAGGCTTACACGCAGAAACTCACACCACTTCCGACGTACTAAGGGAAATATTTGTTCATGTTCCTGAATTGATTTTTCCAGTGAATTATTTGCCAAGCCGTATGTAAATTGCATCCAGTTTGTTATGAAACACTGGGGGGTGGTTAACCAACTTTAATGATCTGCCAAATTTGCTTCACATCATCTCTGGATGTTCACTCGAGGGGGAATTAGGACTCTTATGCAGTGCCTGCTCAGTAATTCCTCAAATTAAGATTAATGCTGTCTGAACACACTGGCATATGGTGACCGTTTTACTTAGACAGAACAATTTACTTTTCCTTACTTCACTTCTCAATCAACTAAACCCAGAGCCCTGGTTTTGCAGGCCTATGGCCGCAATAATGATCTTGATATAAATGAGATGCAAGTACTAGACAGACTAACAGGCCTCAAAAATAATAAATCCCTAGGCTAGATACTATTTATCCTCATGTGCTGAAGGATACTAAGGAAGAGATTGACAATCATTATGAGGGAGTCACTGGACACTGGAGAGATACCAATAGATTGGAAGTAGGCCAAGATGGTTCCCATATTCAAAAAGGGGCAACAAAACGGACTCAGGCAATTATAGACCCATCAGTCTTATTTCAATCCCATGTGAAATATTGGCCTGGATTTTGCACTAGAAGTATCAGTGCTTACCGTTATTACAGTGTAAATCAGTTAACTACTTCCAGCAACCACACAGGCGCAGTTAAATGTGGAAATCAGGAAGTTGCTGTCTGAGTTGCCCTGCTCCTCCACAAGCTTCGCTACACTAGTACCTTGCCAAGAGACTCGGCATTGAAACACTTGGAACGCTATGAAGTTGCTGTACTTACATGATAGATACCACTAAACATGTCAGAAAAAGTTAGGGTTTGTCCATTCCAGTGTAAGTGAATTTTTAATGGAGTGACAAGTCTTAATTACTGCCAAACAACCTTTCTGGCCCTGAAAATTAACTTTAACAAGTGTGGAGTCTCATTCCTTCAGCTTTTAATTATTGTTGGAGATTTAAAAAGTTTTTTTAATGTAAAATAATTTTTACTTTGTCTTTCTGTCTTTTTTTTCTCTCTCTCTTAATCCAATCTTTCTTTCATTCTCTTTATTTTGCTTTCTGTACCTGATTTGGCATTGAATATTCAAACTGACACTTCCTGGTTCAGACTCAACGCGCCTCAGTAAGGATTCTTCAATCTGATTGGTTAAGGAGATACACCGTTCACACAAGTCCCAGATCCCCTGTAGAGGGCGCTGCGCTGTTTCAGATTTCTAATAACTGCAAGTTCCAGTGCAAAAGCCCACAGAAAGTCTGTGGCAAAGTGTAAGTGTAATGAACGGTGAGCACCGTTCGTTCACCACTGACCGCAAAATCTGTGCCATTGTGTTCAATTATCAGGTGTAAACTTGAAAATTATCTGTGCAACAATAATTTAGTAAATAACAATCAACATGGATACGTGAAGATCCTATCTGGCCAACTTCCTTGACTTCATTGGAAATAGGTTCAATAGTAACTTTCAAAAGGGAACTGGACAAATACTTGAAAAGGAGACATTGCAGGACTTTGGGGAAAGCGCAGGGGAGTGAGACTAATGGGGTAGCTCTTTCAGAGAGCTGGCACAGGCACGATGGGCTGATTGGCCTCCTTCTGTGCTGTAAGATTCTATGAAGTGACATCCTAAGCAGACTGTGGTAAGCCTAATGATGCACTGCACCTGCTCTTCAAGAAGGCATTTGACAAAGTTCGATACGAAAGGTTAATAGTCAACCTCAAAGCTGTTGAGGGCGTATTTCAGGCATGGATAAGAAATTGGCTGAAGGGTAGAAAAGAACAGGTACTCGCTAGAGGAATTATGTCAAAGCGGGGGTAAGTACTAAGTGGGGTGTCACAGGAATTGATGTTGGGAATACTACAGTTTCTCATCTACATCAACGAATTGGACTCAGAAACCCAATGCAAATTGACCAAATTTGATGATGATACCAAACTAGGAATGGCATTGAATTAGAGGAGGAAGCTCAGAAATGCCAGTATGAGCTGGACAAAATACAAAATACAAAATACGTGAGCAAAACAATGGCAGATGAAATTCAATACAGATAAATGTAAAGTACTGCACATGGGATGGAAAAATGGGCAGCACACACACTCCATGAATAGCTGAGGACGAAGATGAAAGAGACCCATGAATCTTCAGAGACTTGATGGTCAGCAAGTCCAGCCAATGCAGAGCAGCAATCAACAAAGCCAATAGGATGTTGAGCTACACGGCCAAATCAGTAGACTACAAACCAGAAGAAGTCATGATTAAACTGTACAGTGCTCTAGTCAGTCCACACCTTAAGTACTGTGTCCAGGTCTGGTCACAAAGAAGACAGTTAAGCAATGGAAACGGTGCAAAGAGCCACAAGATTGATTCTTATTATCAACGGTCTGAGTTATCAGGACAGACTGGAGAAACTTGGCCTGTTCAGCCTTGAAAGTAGATATCTCAATATGACCTTATAGATCGGTATAATATAGTCCACAGTACGGAAAAGGAAAATTCAGAAAACTACTATAAATGTAATTATGACAAGGGACCACTGGTTCAAACTAGTAAAAGGCACATTTAGGACTGATATCTGCAAATTCTTCTTCTCACACAGAGTGATCAATGCATGGTGGACTCCCAGATGAACAGAAGTATAGGAACCAAGTAGGTCATTCAGCGCTTCAAGCCGGTACAGCCATTCAATGAGATCATGGCTGATCTGTATCTTAACTCCATCCACCTGCCTTGGCTCCATATCCTTTTATACCCTTGTTTAGCAAAATGCTATCGATCTTAGATTTAAAATTATTAATTGAACTAGCATCTACTGCTTTTTTTGTCGGAGAGTGTTCCACACTTCTACCACGCTTGGCGTGAAGAAGTGTTTCCTAACTTCGCTCCTGAAATTGACTGACTCTGATTTTAAGGTTATGTTTCCGTGTCCTAGACTCCCCCAACAGATGAAAAAGTTCCCTTCTATGTACCCTATCAATTCCTTTCAAATTCCTAAAAAACACAATCAAATCACCCCTTAAACTAGTGAAGTGGTGGAGATGAAAATCCAAGAATAGTTTACCAGTTGGATGCTGCAATGGGTGAGTGGGGAGATGCTTTAGGAACTTTCTGGTTGGGTGAACTAAGATGGACCAGAATGAGTCAACGTTCTGCCTTTGATCTGATTCATTGTGGCTTTCTATCCATCCAGCATACTCTTCCTAATTGACAACAGACTTTAGCCAACAAAAAAGTGATTCAGGATGATTATTAATTTCATGTCCTTGTGGATGAGAGCAGCACACGAATCCCACTTCATCTCCTAAACAACCCTCCTTGCCTCAAAACACATCTCAGCCTGATTTTTTTTTATTCGTTCTTGGGATATGAGCGTTGCCGGCAAGGCCAGCATTTATGGCCCATCCCTAATTGCCCTTGAGAAGGTGGTGGTGAGCCACCTTCTTGAACTGCTGCAGTTCTTGTGGTGAAGGTACTCCCAGTGCTGTTAGGGAGAGAGTTCCAGGATTTTGACCCAGTGATGATGAAGAAACGGCGATATATTTCCAAGTCAAGATGGTGTGTGACTTGGAGGGGAACTTGGAGGTGGTGGTGTTCCCATGCGCCTGGTCCACTTGTCCTTCTAGGTGGTAGAGGTCGTGGGTTTGGGAGGTGCTGACGAAGAAGCGTTGGCGAGTTGCTGCAGTGCATCTTGTAGATGGTGCACACTGCAGCCATGGTACGTCGGTGGTGGAGGGAGTGAAAGTTTAAGGTGGTGGATGGAGTGCCAATCAAGCGGGTTGCTTTGTCTTGGATGGAGTCAAGCTTCTTGAGTATTGTTGGAGTTGCACTCATCCAGGCAAGTGGAGAGTATTCCATCACACTCCTGATTTATACCTTGTAGATGGTGGAAAGGTTTTAGGGAGTCAGGAGGTGAGATATTCGTTGCAGAATACCCAGCCTCTGCCCTGCTCCTGTAGCCACAGTATTTATGCGGCTGATCCAGTTAAGTTTCTGCTCAATGGTGGCCCCCACGATGTTGATGTTGGGGGATTCGGCGATGGTAATGCCGTTGAGTGTCAAGGGGCAGTGGCAGTGGACATTCTCTTGTTGGAGATAGTCATTAAGTGGCACTTGTGTGGCGCAAATGTTACTTACCACTTATCAGCCCAAGCCTGAATGTCATCCAGGTCTTGTTGCATGCGGGCATAGACTGCTTCATTATCTGAGGAGATGCGAATGGAACTGAACACTGTGTAATCATCAGTAAACATCCCCACTTCTGACCTTATGATGGAGGGAAGGTCATTGATGAAGCAGCTGAAGATTGTTGGGCCTAGGACACTGCCCTGAGGAACTCTGCAGTGATGTCCTGGGGCTGAGATGATTGGCCTCCAACATCCACAACCATCTTCCTTTGTGCTAGGTATGACTCCAGCCAGTGGAGAGTCTTTCCCCTGATTCCTATAGACTTCCATTTACTCGGGCTCCTTAATGCCACACTCGGTCAAATGCTGCCTTGATGTCAAGGGCAGTCACTCTCACCTCACCTCTGGAATTCAGCTCTTTTGTCCATGTTTGGACCAAGGCTGTAATGAAGTCTGGAGCTGAATGGTCCTGGCGGAACCCAAACTGAGCATCGGTAAGCAGGTTATTGGTGAGTAAGTGCCGCTTGATAGCACTGTCGACGACACCTTCCATCACTTTGCTGATGATTGAGAGTAGTCTGATGGGGCGGTAATTGGCTGGATTGGATTTGTCCTGCTTTTTGTGGACAGGATATATCTGAACAGTTTTCCACATTGTCGGATAGATGCCAGTGTTGTAGCTGTACTGGAACAGCTTGGCTAGAGGCGCAGCTAGTTCTGGAGCACAAGTCATCAG
Source organism: Somniosus microcephalus (assembly GCF_052327205.1). Lineage (NCBI taxonomy): Eukaryota > Metazoa > Chordata > Chondrichthyes > Squaliformes > Somniosidae > Somniosus > Somniosus microcephalus. The sequence goes on along the minus strand of NC_140987.1, from coordinate 255,415,142 downwards.
CACAACAGCCAGGATATTATCCGGGCCCATAGCCTTTGCTGTATCCTGTGTGCTCAGCCATTTCTTGATATCACATGGAGTGAATTGAATTGGCTGAAGACTGGCTTCTGTGATGGTGGGGACCTCAGGCGTAGGCCAAGATGGATCATCTACTCAGCACTTCTGGCTGAAGATGGATGCAAACACTTCAGCCTTGTCTTTTGCACTCACGTGCTGGGCTTCACCATCATTGAGGATGGGGACGTTCATGGAGCCTCCTCCTCCAATCAGTTGTTTAATTATCCACCACCATTCATGACTGGATGTGGCAGGACTGCAGAGCTTTGATCTGATCCGTTGGTTGTGGGATCGCTTAGCTCTGTCTATAGCATGCTGCTTCCATTGTTTAGCATGCATGTAGTCCTGTGTTGCAGCTTCCCCAGGTTGGCATCTCATCTTTAGGTATGCCTGGTGCTGCTCCTGGCATGCTCTTCTACACTCCTCATTGAACCAGGGTTGGTCACCTGGCTTGATATTAATGGTAGAGTGAGGGATATGCCAGGCCATGAGGTTACAGATTGTGGTGGAATACAATTCTGCTGCTGCTGATGGCCCACAATGCCTCACTGATGCTCAGTTTTGAGCTGCTAGATCTGTTCTGAATCTATCCCATTTAGCGCGGTGGTAGTGCCACACAACACGATGGAGGGTGTCCTCAGTGTGGAGATGGGAATTCGTCTCCACAAGGACTGTGCGGTGGTCACTGCTACCAATACTGTCATGGACAGATGCATCTGCGACAGGTAGATTGGTGAGGACGAGGTCAAATAGGTTTTTCCCTCGTGTTGGTTCTCTCACCGCCTGCTGCAGGTCCAGACTGGCAGTTATGTCCTTCAGGACTCGGCCAGCTTGGTCAGTAATGGTGCTACTAAGCCAATCTTGGTGATAGCCATGGAAGTCCTCCACCCAGAGTATATTCTGTGCCCTTGCTACCCTCAGTGTTTCTTCCAAGTGGTGTTCAACATGGAGGAGTACTGATTAATCAGCTGAGGGAGAGCGGTAGGTGATAATCAGCAGGAGGTTTCCTTGCCCATGCTTGACCTGATGCCATGAAACATCATGGGGTCCGGAGTCAATGTTGAAGACTACCACTCCCTCCCAACTGTATATCACTGTGCTGTTATCTCTGGTGGTTCTGTCCTGCCAGTGGGAGGAATCTAAGACATTTGCAAAAAGGCATGATTCTGTTCATATGACTATGTCAGGCTGTTGCTTGACTAATCGATGGGACAGCTCTCCCAATTTTGGCACAAGTCCCCAGATGTTAATGAGGAGGACTTTGCAGGGTCGACTGGGCTGGGGTGGGTGTGCCATTGTCGTGTCTGAAGCCGGTGCCGAGATCAATGCCGGGTGGTCCATCCCGTTTTATTCTTATTATATTGTTTCTTGTAGCGGTTTGTTACAACTGAGTGACTTGCTAGGGCCATTTTAGAGGCCTGTTAAGAGTCAACCACATTGCTGTGGGTCTGGAGTCACATATAGGCCAGACCAGGTAAGGACGACAGATTTCCTTCCCTAAAGAACATTAGTGAACCAAATGGGTTTTTATGACAATCCGGTAGTTTCATGGTCACCATTACTGACACTAGCTTTTTATTCCAGATTTTATTTAATTAACTGAACTTAAATTCCCCAGCTGCCGTGGTGGGATTGTTGAACTCAGGTCTCTGGATTATTACTCCAGGCTTCTGAATTAGTAGTCCAGTAACATAACCACTACACTACCGTTCCCAGTTATCTACCTTTGCAGCAGCTTGATTGTTCTGAAGAAGAACAACAACTTGCATTTATATAGCGCCTTTAACGTAGTAAAACGTCCCAAGGAGTTTCACAGGAGCGATTATCAAACAAAATTTGACACCAAGCCATGTAAGGAGATCTTAGGACAGGTGCGTGGTCAAAGAGGTAGGTTTTAAAGAGTGTCTTGAAGGAGGAGAGAGAGGCGGAGAGGTGGAGAGGTTTAAGGAGGGAATTCCAGAGCTTGAGGCCTCGGCAGCTGAAGGAAATTAAGCTCCCAACCACACGATTACAAACAACTTAAAAAACTTAAACCAAAGTGTGATAAAAATGATAACATCCGGGAAGTTATGTCATCACTTCCTGTGAACTATGAACTATGAACTATGAACTGTGTACATACCTCACTTCCTGTCATATGTCACTTCCTGTTGGACTGGTATAAATACTGGTCTGTTCAGTATTGTAAGAGGCTTCTACCAGAGGCATGGTAAAGACCTCTCTTGTGTATATAGTGTGTTTATAAGTTACTTAAAGCTTACTTTAAAGTTACTTGATGGTAAGTCTCCTTTTTCTTACATCAATTTAAGTAACTTAATATTTACACTGACAAATACTAGACCTTCAGACAAACTCGGAAGTTAAGGATCCAGGGAACCACCCATCATGGAGAAAATCCTTAGACCTATTCGTCTGGACTTGGACCCGAATACACCAGCAGCTGGCAGGGTATGGAAGCATTGGTATCGTACTTTTGAGAATTTTCTGGATGAATGTAAAGTGGATGCTCCTGCTAAATTGAAGATACTTGTCAATTATGTGACCCCAAAAGTGTTCGAATATGTTGATGACTGGGATAGTTACGAAGAGGTGATTCGGGCACTTAAGAAACTGTATGCGAAGACCCCAAATGAGGTCTATGCTAGACATCTACTGGCCACAGCCCGACAAGGGCCAGGGGAATCAATTGACGAATTCCTGCAAGAACTTCGCAGGCTCAGCGTAGATTGTAACTTTCAGGCAGCCTCAGCTGAGCTGTACCGCCAAGAAATGATTCGTGATGCTTTCATCTGCGGGATTGCCTCTCCATTTATACGCCAGCGTCTACTAGAAAGTAAAACACTTGAGCTACAAAAAGCTTTTGACCTAGCTTGTTCACTGGATTTGGCAAAGAGAAATGCAGACCTCTATCAGCTGCCCAGATCTCGATCTGCTGCTGTAGCTGCAACCAGACAATTCAAGCGGTCTCAGGTGAACCCTATCATGGGGGAATCTAATTCTGATAATTCTGATGAAGAAGAGGAGGACGACCCCACTTTAGCAGCCTCTTGGCAATCTAGGAAGGAATGCTTCTTTTGTGGAGATGCTTTTCACCCTAGGAAAACCTGCCCTGCTCGCAATGCAATCTGCAGTTATTGCGGGAAAAAAGGACACTTTGCTAAAGTTTGCCTATCAAGGGCCTCTACGAGGGCCAATCCAGCTAAGGCCTACCGAACTGCCCCAATTAGGGCCTATCAAGATGCTCCAGCTAGGACCTATCAAGCTTCCTCTCGAGCTCTCTCCCGAAGAAGCACACCGAGAGTTTTAGCCACTCTCTGTGCAACGACACCAATTACAGCTGCTTGCCCACAGAACCTGTCTCAGGCAGCCACAAAAATTTCAATTAAAGGGCATACCTTAGATGCCTTAATTGACTCAGGAAGTACTGATAGTTTCATTAAGGAACAGATTGTTGCGAAATTGAAACTACATGTCTTCCCATCGGACCAGGCAATTGCGATGGCCCAGTCATCACTTAATACCAGAATCTCCGGCTTTTGTGTTGTTGATATGACACTTCATGGTCGTATGTATCCCTCCACCCGACTTTCGGTGCTCAAAGACTTATGTAGTGATCTCCTCTTAGGGCTGGACTTCCAAAAACAGCATAAGAAACTCACCATTGAGTTTGGTGGATCCAAACCCGGACTTACTATTTCTAATATACCATCTAAATTACCATTTTGTGCATTTTCAGCAGCTTCACTTGATGAACCCTCATTATTTGCCAGTATTCCGCCTCAATGCCAACCGATAATAACGAAATCGCGGCGCTTTAATCAGGAAGACCAATCTTTTATTGCGGCTGAAATCTCTCGACTTCTAGCAGAGGATATCATTGAACCATGTTCGTCGCCCTGGCGGGCTCAAGTCGTCATTGTCAAGAACCCTCTAAAACCTCACAAACAGCGACTATGCATCGATTATTCGCAAACCATCAATCAATATACCGACTTGGACGCCTACCCATTGCCACGCATTGATGATATGGTTAATAAACTGGCCGAATACAAAGTGTTCTCAACTTACGATTTAAAAAGTGCCTATCATCAGTTACCCTTGAAGGTCTCAGATAAGCAGTACACAGCCTTTGAGGCTAATGGACGGCTGTACCAATTTCGTCGCCTCCCATTCGGGGTTACTAATGGAGTGGCTGTCTTTCAACGGGCAATGGATGGCCTGGTTAAGCAGGAAAACCTAAGGGACACTTTTCCCTATCTTGATAACATTACCATTGCAGGTCACGATCAACAGGAACACGACTCCAACCTCCAAAAATTTCGGGATGCCCTCCATCGCCGTAATTTGACCCTGAATGAATCCAAATCTGTTGAGTCGCAACCGACCATCAACATCCTTGGCTACTGCGTAGGCAATGGTATCATTAAGCCAGACCCAGAAAGACTTCGCCCGCTCCAAGAGCTCCCGTCACCTAAGAATCCGGCTTCTTTACGTCGGGCTCTCGGTCTGTTTGCATACTACGCTAAATGGATTCCTCATTTTTCGGACAAAATCCAACCCTTGCTGCATGCTAGATCATTTCCACTGGGAACAGCGGCTGTTGCAGCCTTTAACCTTCTCAAAAAACAGTTGGAGAAAGCGGCTCTTCACTCCATTGATGAGAATCTCCCTTTCGTGGTTGAATGTGATGCCTCGGAGGTGGCGATCTCGGCCACTCTCAATCAGGAAGGTCGTCCTGTAGCATTTATGTCCAGGACCTTACAAGGTGCCGAGCTACATTATCCTCCGGTTGAGAAAGAAGCCACAGCCATCATAGAGGCAGTACGGAAGTGGAACCATTTTCTAGCTCGCCAGCACTTTACGTTGATCACGGACCAACGATCAGTCGTCTTCATGCTCGATAATCGCAAACGAACCAAAATTAAGAATAATAAAATACAACTTTGGAGGATGGAACTGGCCTCTTTTGGTTATACCATTCTCTATCGGCCTGGCAAGGAGAATGTGGCCCCGGACACCCTCACACGGGCATTCTGCTCCACTATGTCATCCTCCACTCTCATGGATGTCCACAATGGTTTGTGTCATCCTGGCGTTACGCGCATGCTACATTTCGTACGATCACGGAATCTCCCTTTTTCCACTGGAGATGTAAAGAAAATATGCTCAGAATGCCGGCTTTGTGCGGAATTAAAACCTCAGTTCTTCCGCCCCTCAGATGGTATACTCATACATGCAACCCAACCGATGCAACGACTTAGCATCGATTTTAAGGGCCCAGTGCCCTCTTCAACTCGGAACACATATTTGCTCACCATGATCGACGAATATTCACGTTTTCCGTTTGCCTTCCCCTGCTCCAATATGCTGGCGTCCACAGTAATCTGCTGCCTTGAGCAGGTATTTTCTCTCTGTGGCATGCCGGCTTATATTCACTCAGATCGGGGTCCATCCTTTATGTCAAGGGAACTCAAGGACTACCTCTCAGAACGGGGAATTGCTACAAGCAAAACAACACCATACCATCCCATCGGAAATGGGCAGGTAGAGAGGTATAACGGTATCATCTGGAATTCCGTACGTCTCGCTTTAAGATCTCGGGGCCTACCAGACCAGCAATGGGAAACAGTGCTTCCGGATGCATTGCACTCTATACGGTCCCTGCTTTCTACAGCCACAAATACTACACCTCATGAGCGGTTCTTTGGATTCCAGCGTCGCTCATCTCATGGGACATCACTCCCGTCATGGCTAACTACTCCTGGACCTGTATTACTCCGAAGATACGTTCGGACATCTAAAAATGACCCTCTTGTAGACGAGGTCGAACTAACCGATGCCAACCCCACCTATGCAAACATACGATATTCCGACGGCCGAGAATCTACCGTATCATTACGGGATCTGGCTCCCTGTCCACCAGGACCTAGTGGGACATCGGGTGATGGCATTTCACCAGGAAACTCTTGGGACCTATCGGGTACCCCTCTCCAGGATCCTGATCGGACACCAACTAGCTTGGTGCCGGTAGAACCCCGTGCTCAAGGTTGCGACCCTCCCAGTACCGCGCATGAAAGTACTGATCCGCCACAGACCAGCTCTGCACCTCCCTCTGAACAGAGGCAGTCCGACTTTGAACCTATTGGGGCTCGTACTCGAAGCCATGATCTCCCCGACCCTTCACAGGGCAATCCAGGCCACACAGACTCTGACCAATGGCCAACCGCATGTAAGCGGACCAGTGACCCTCTACGACGGGAATCCCAACGGGTGCGACTCTTCCTTGTTCGGCGGCTGCGGACCAAAAGGTAGACCACAGCCTCCTAATCCTGCAGGAGGGAAGAATGTGATAAAAATGATAACATCCGGGAAGTTATGTCATCACTTCCTGTGAACTATGAACTATGAACTATGAACTGTGTACATACCTCACTTCCTGTCATATGTCACTTCCTGTTGGACTGGTATAAATACTGGTCTGTTCAGTATTGTAAGAGGCTTCTACCAGAGGCATGGTAAAGACCTCTCTTGTGTATATAGTGTGTTTATAAGTTACTTAAAGCTTACTTTAAAGTTACTTGATGGTAAGTCTCCTTTTTCTTACATCACAAAGTGTCTGTCTTTGGCTGTTGGCGCTTGCCCCAGCCATTCTCCAGCTGCTCCTGAGTGGCCTCCCAGATAGATTACTTAAATCACCATGACCCTGGAGGCCCGGCCGGGATCAGGGCTCTTCCTTGTCCTGTCCAGACATTACAACAGTGACTACACTTCAAAAAGTACTTCATTGGCTGTGAAGCTCTTTAGGACGTCCTGAGGTCGTGAAAGGCTCGATAGAAGCGTTTGTTCGTTCGTCCCGCCACGCTTATGATGGTGTTGTGCCTGAGTGGAAGATGTAGACTCCCATCTGCATTAACCATCTGTACGTGGACATGCCTTGGAAGGTGCATCACGTATAAGTAGCAGTTACCACAGTAAAAAGTGGCAAGAAAAGGGTGCACTAATGTGGTATTAGGCAAGCTAGCAAGTTTGTTGAGCCTTGGTCGAGACTATGGGGGAAAAATTCAGTATCACCCCGTTTTGGGCACCATTATCGGCCGTGCGCAAAGTTTAGCACCTGGCACTAATTATCGCCTCCCTCGGCAAACTTGGCTGTTATCGCCCCTGGAGGTGATTGGAGCGCTAAATCAGGCACTTCACACCTGTCTTAAGGCGCAAAGGCCGAGGAGAGAGGCGCTACCTCAGAGCGCTGGCGAAGCAAGGAAGGGCAAATCAAAATTAACCTGCAAAGTGCTGCTCAGTACCCAAAACTCCTCACACAGCGTTGAATCTCTCCAGAAGTCTCTCTCTCTCTCTCTCTCAGAGTATGTGGTGCAAAAATGTCACCAACAAAAAAAGGCAGGAAGCGGTCGCCTTTAAATAGCACTCCCCCAGTCCCTTTCTCACTGCAAAATGCTCCCCTCAACCTGTCGTTGTTAGCGGCAGGCGGTAAGGCAGGGGGCGCCACTCAATATCCGGTCTGGGGCACTACCAGGGCATTGCGCACTCGACTGATGTCACGATCTGCTGGCGCAGGAGATCGTGGCGGTAGTGTTTAGTGCGGCCACAAAATGTCTAGTTAACTTTGTGAGCGGCGCAAACAGCGCCGCGCCCGGGTGATAGTTGCTTTGTGCCCCATTAGCGCCCTCTTAAGGAGCTAATGGGAGCTGCAAACAACTGAATTTTTCCCGCTATGTGTTGCCCACTTTTATTGTCCTTGTACAATGTAACCACAATTAATGCACACTTTCTCATTGCAAAATGAATTGGCATTTAATAAGCACAAGATGCACACTGGAGATGATTCTACCCACACAAACATACCATTCTGAGGGGGCTGTGCTGGGCATATTTGGTAGGCAGGATGTAGAAGGGGTGGTGGAACTGAAAGCTGGAGAGCAATGAAAAGAAAGAAAGCAAAACTTGCATTTCTATAGCGTCTTTCCCGACCACAGGACGCCCCAAAGCGCTTTACAGCCAGTGAAGTACTTTGGAAGTGTAGCCACTGTTGTAATGTAGGAAACACACCAGCCAATTTGTACACAGCAAGGCCCCACAAACAGCAATATGATAATGACCAGATCATCTGTTTTTAGTGATGTTGGTTGAGGGATAAACATTGGGCAGGACTCTGGGAAAAACTCCCCTGCTCTCCCCGAAATACTGACGATGGGATCTTTTACATCCACCTATGAGAGCAGACGGGGCCTCCGATTAATGTCTCATCCGAAAGATGCCAAGATGTTGTTTCATACCATACAGTTCGCATAACGAAGGTTTTCTGTGATTGGGAGTCAAGTAAGGTACCTTACTGGGGCGAGGTTTATATCGGAGTTGTGCTACACTCAACCTGGGAGTGACAGACAATAAAAAAGTGCTCCATTTCTCAGCACTAACATTCCTCAACTTGATACATGTGAAAATTCACAAAAATAGATGGTTGCCCATTAACAGCAAACATTAATGGGCCAGATTTTGCTGGAGCAGGGTGTTTGCTGTTAGTTAGACTTGCCCCTGCACCCTTCAGCTCAAAACAAGTTTACCCACTAAGTTGCTGAAAGTGCGAGCTGATAACGTTGCAGTGAGAGAAACCAGGCATCTGGGCCAAGAGTGAACAGGACAAGCAATTGGATACAATAGCAAAACACTGCGGATGCTGGAAATCTGAAATAAAAACAGAAAATGCTGAAAACACTCAGCATCCATGGAGAGAGAAACAAAGTTAACGGGCAGGATTTTCATTGGGCCGTGGAAGCGGGATTGGAGGCGTGTGGGGGGTTAAAATCCTGAAATCGGGGGGCACGAACCCATCCCACCCCCAACCCGCCTCCATGCCAGTTTCAAAGGAGGTGGGTACCCGCCACGCACTGGGACCCGCCTCCCCGAGGTGGGCAGGGGATTAGTGCCAATTAACTGCCTGTTAACAGGTAGTTAACAGGCAGTTTTTAGCCTAATCCCTATTTTTAATGTTGAAGTGTGGGATTCCCGACGGCTCCAAACCACGCCAAGTTAGCGGAGGCGGACCGTCGGGATGAAGGGCTTGGAGGGGTCACGATGTCTGGTGTTCAGGTGAGCGATGGGTGCATGAGTGCAAAGGTAAGTGTGTTTGGTGTGTGTAAAGTGTTTAAAGAAGTTTTACATACCTTTACTTACCTCTACAGCCTTCCTACCTTCAGGTCTCGGGAGTCCCTCATATCACCGGCACAGAAAGCAGAATGGCTGCGAGCTGTCAAAAATTGCAGCATTCAGCTTTCTGTTCCGGGGAGATCTCTAAATCATCCTGAGAGGAAGGAATTAACTTGGAATACAGATTGTCAGTGTTTGACAGCTTCAAACAGCTGTGAAACGCTGATATTTCATCTGTCAAAAGATCTTGACAGAAGAAATGTCAATCTGTGACGTCACCTGTTGCCGGGTGGCCCTTACTTGGCCTGCTGAGCCCGCTGGGTGGGCTCAACAAGGTCAATCAAGTCAAAATCACGTGGGTTGGCTAGAACCCGATGGAGGCAGGACTACAACCTCGAAAGTTGTAGTCCCGCCTCCTACCCACCTCCTCATTGAAAATCCAGCCCAACGTTTCAGGTCTGAGGGCAAGCAACAGGGTATCTCCTTAACCAATCAGATTAATGGATTGAGAAATAAACAGCGCACGGACTGAGAAGGAGGGTGAATTAAAGAGCGTGAATTCAAATTCAAATCAGATAAAAAGAAATAAAGGCCGGAATTTCCCTTAAAGAAATGGGTGGGTTTGGAGCATGGTGGCAGTTAAATTGTTAAAAATGGGATTCCCAACCTGACCCCACCTCCAACCTACCCACTTCTGGTTTTGCCGGAGGTGGGATGGGGGGCGGGCGACCAACCCACTCCCAGGGGAAGGTATATCAATTTGAATATTATAACGAGGCTGGAAGCCTCTTTTTTCACCTCCATTTTGTTTTTAACTGCCTGTGGACGGGTTTCACACAATTCGTGAAACCCGGCAGTTAAACCGAGGTGGGGACTGCTACATCCAGGAGGTAAATGGCTTTATACCTACCTCCTGCATCCAAGGTCCTGACCATACCCAACCACCCCAGCAATTGGAGACCCCACCACAAAGCCTCTGTTCGCTTCCCCAGGCCTCCAATCCCCACCATGAGGCCTCCCCACCCCCACCCCACCGATGATGCTGAGGCCGGCCACCATCCTCCGGTGGCTGGCCCCGATCCTCTCTCCCCCACTGCCGATCCCTGGCCGACCACCCCCCCCCAACCCCACCGATCCCCAATACTGCCCCTGCTCCTGATCCCCGATACTGCCCCTGCTCTTGATCCCCGATACTGCCCCTGCTCTTGATCCCCGATACTGCCCCTGCTCCTGATCCCCGATACTGCCCCTGCTCCTGATCCCCGATACTGCCCCTGCTCCTGATCCCCGATACTGCCCCTGCTCTTGATCCCCGATACTGCCCCTGCTCTTGATCTCCGATACTGCCCCTGCTCCTGATCCCCGATACTGCCCCTGCTCCTGATCCCCGATACTGCCCCTGCTCCTGATCCCCGATACTGCCCCTGCTCTTGATCCCCGATACTGCCCCTGCTCCTGATCCCCGACACTGCCCCTGCTCCTGATCCCCGACACTGCCCCTGCTCCTGATCCCCGATACTGCCCCTGCTCTTGATCCCCGATACTGCCCCTGCTCCTGATCCCCGATACTGCCCCAGCTCCTGATCCCCGATACTGCCAGGCTGATCCCCGACTGTCCCCCCACGATCCCCGACCATGCTGATCCCTAACCCCCCACCATGATCCCCAACCATGCCGACTGTGCCATCTGTCCCCCGGACTAACCCCTCGCATCTGAGGCCTACCCTCCTGCAGCCAGCCAGCCAGCCTCTCAATCCGGCTTGCTGCGGGCGGGTATCCGAGGCTTCACATTCAAATCAGGCCCTGCCAAGTCGGTCCATTAACAGCAAACATTGGGCCAGATTTTGCCCCCAACACAACTACCTGGAGAAAATTCCGGCCAAAGAGAGGGAAAGAAAGATTGGAATAAGAAAGAGAGACAAAAGAGACAGAAAGGAAAAGTAAGAAAAAAAAAGTTTAAATTTAAATTTTAACATTTTAAAAATCTTTGCAGAAGATTTAAAACCTGAAGGGATGAGACTCCACACTTGTCATAGTTCATTTTCAGTGCCAGAGAGGTTGATTGACAGTAATTAACAATTACACTTGTAATTACTCACCCTAAATATCTGTGGCGAGTTTAGTCCGTATCTGCCACACAAATACAGTAACTTCACACCGGTCAATGGCGTGTCCATGGTGAGGCAGACAGCGAGATGCTGCGTTCGTGAAGCTAACGGCAGAGCGGTGAAACTCAGGCAGCAACTTTCCGATATTTGAGTTTAACCGCGCATCTACCCCTCGCCTGAAGTTGCTGCACCATTTATACTTAAACAACTGCCATTAGCCACTCTGTTATTTTGAGAGCAAATTATGGTCCAGACTCATTTATCTGTGTCACCATCACTCTCACTCCCAAAACAAACTTAGCTGACCACACAAACGGGCCTGAGGATGCCGGATTCCTGAATCCCCCTCTTCTTCTTCTCTTCTCTTCTTAGGCAGTCCCTCGGAACCGAGGATGACTTGCTTCCACATTAAAAATGAGTTTGCAGGTGACTGATGAGTCCAATGCGGGACCTACAGTCTCTGTCACAGGTGGGGCAGATGGTGGTTGAAGGGGTGGGTGGGTGGGGTGCTTGGGTTGACGTGCGCTCCTTGCGCTGCCTGCGCTTGGCTTCCGCTTGCTCCCGGCGAAGAGACTCGAGGTGTTCGGCGCCTTCCCGGATGCTTCTCCTCCACTTTGTGCGGTCTTGGGCCAGGGATTCCCAGGTGTCGGTGGGGATGTTGCACTTTTTCAAGGAGGCTGTCCCTATGGTGTTCAACGAAGTTTATACCTACTAACATTCCACCTGCTGTAAGACCACAAACCTGTCACTAACTGTGTTATCCTTCTATCCCATCATCACCAACTAGTGTCAGCTGTGACTCACTGGGCAGCACTCTCGACTCTGACCAAAAGATTGTGGGTTCAAAGACTTACTCCAGAGACTTGAGCAGAAAATCTAGGCTAACATTCCCAATGCCAGTACCAAGGGAGCACTGCAGCTGTCAGAGCACTGCGTCTTTCTGATGAGACGTTAAACTGAGGCCATCTGCTCTCTCAGGTGGATGTAAAAAATCCCTTGGCATTTTTTGAAGAAGAGCAGGGGGGAGTTCTCCCCGGTGTCCTGGCCAATATTTATCCCTCAATCAACATCACTAAAATAGATGATCTGGTCATTATCACATTGCTGTTTGTGGGAGCTTGCTGTACGCAAACTGGCTGCCATGTTTCCCACATCACAACAGTGGCTACACTTCAAAAGTACTTCATTGTATGTAAAGCGCTTTGGTTAAATTTGGGAGGAGACAGAAGACACCTTCAAAACAGGAGGCAGAGAAAATTGGCAGGGAAGGAGGGAAAGTAACACTGGATGCACACACTAAATGCACAATCATTACTTTATTGCTGATGATATTGTATTTATGTTTATTTAAATAGGCCGTTATAGTTTAGTACACTGTTAAATTTAGGCCGAGATTTTGTGGGGGGTCAGTGGGCACGATCGGTGGCGGGTCGGGGGGCGAAGCGTTTTCTTTTCCCCAGCGGGTCAGGACCCCGCTGTGAACCCGCTGCCATGCACCTTTCCCCTATGTTGGGTATGTCAGTGCTGAGCAGACCCAACACGCAGCGGCAGGTTCACAGCGGGGGACCCAATTCAGGTAATTAGTGGCTTGTTTAGAGCCACTTAAGAATGAATTTTCAGCTCACCTTCTGTATTTGACAGCTCGCCCATAGGTTCCAAGCTGGTCATGGACCACGTCTGTCAAGCTGAGGCAGGAGTTTAGTGGCCATTGAATCAGCTGTTGAGTTGACAGCTTCAAATGTAAAGTAAAAGCTCCCACCTTACAGAGATATCTTCCCTCAGCCACAAGCTCTTCCTCACTACATTTCCACTACAGATTCACCATGCTGCAAGTCTTCACACAAGTCTTCATCCAGTCTAACCTCATTACCTCTCTCACCATTAACAGATCGCTTCTGTCCTCTCTACTTCACCTGCCATCTATTTCATCAGCATGGGTGCCCTTTATGCTTTCTCACGTTGGTCCTAAGAATCCCACCATAATCAGCCCCAACACCAGCATCACCAGCAGCACCAACAACAACACCACCAACCTTCTCCGCAATCACCTGATGCTGCACAGGACAGAGGGTATCAGCACCCAACCTCATTGCTGCTCAGGAGGCCAGTGATGGCCTCACCATGGCCAGATTTAATTCACTTGATGATGTACATCCTGGCTGCCACATAATGCGCCAGGTTGGCACCACCCCACACCAACACCATAAAGCATCCCTACAATGCCCAAGCCATTCCTTTCACACTCATCACTATTGCAGGGGTAACGTTATGTCTCACCATTCACTGCAACTCACTATTCACTTCCAAAGGTGCACACAAATCTGTCCAAGAAGGCAAAGTGTTGAAAATAAAGGTTTCAATGTTTGACACCACATTAACAGAAACTTTACATGAACATTGCATAAAACACCCAAGTGCCTACCCTTGTGTGTTGTTAATTGTTATGATTGCACTAGGATGAAGGTGAGTGTGAGGGATGGCTAGTGAGATGGGGATGTGATAATATAGATAGATAGGGATGGGTGAAGGTGCAAGGTAAGTTGGTGTGAGTAAGGATATGCAGGGTAGGGAAGGCAGAATGATGGGGATGTGATGAGAGGCACAGCAGGATAAGGTTGAGTGTGGCTTTGTACTAACGTTTCGCGATCTACTGAGATCATTGAAACGTTTGTGGCACTGCACCCAGGTCCTCCTGACCACAACCATGCTTGTGCCTTCCTCTGCAATGTGCAACCAGGCTGTGTTGATCTCCTGGGGAGGTTGCTTCCGCCCATGGGAAGGGAAGAGGACCTCCCTGTGTGCTGTGACTCCCTCCATAAGCATATGGAGGGAGTCATGGGAGAGCTTGGGTGCAGCCCTATGCCTTTGTGCAATGCTTGTCAGTGTCTGTAGCACCTCAATGCTGTAGAACACTGACAGCACAAATGTCAAATTAAGGTTGGCCATGGTCCCTTTAAGGAAACCGGTTGATGATGCGTCATCAAATGACGTCACCAGACCCACTTCCTCTAATTGGCTGGGAAATGCGCTGGGCGGGCTTAACAAGCCCAATCAATGGAAAGTCATTCTACACAGCAGGCTGGAGCCGGCTGTGGGGCCGGGACCCGCCACCAACGTCGCCCACCACGGACCTGCCGAGGTTTGTAAAATCCCGGCCAAAGGGTTTTAATCGGGCAAAACTGCGGCAGATGGAGTTCAATGAAGGGAAATGTTATATCATCCACTTTGAACCTAGGAAAGGTAGATCAGAGTATTTTCTGAATGGTGAGAATGTGGAGGAGCAGAGAGATTTAAGAGCCAAAGTACAGAAATCACTAACAGCTAGTGGACAGGTACAAAAAATAATTAAAAAGGCTAATGGAATGTTGGCCTTTATCTCAAGAGGGCTGGAATACAAAGGGGTGGAAGTTATGTTACAGCTGTACAGAGCTCTGGTCAGACCCCATCTGGACACTGCATTCAGTTCTGGGCACCACACCTCAGGAAGGATAGATTGGCCTTGGAGGGAGTGCATCACAGATTCACCAGAATGATCCCGAGGCTAGAAGAGTTAAATTATGAGGACAGGTTGCATAGACTAGGCTTGTATTCCCTCGAGTATAGAAGATTAAGGGGTGATCTAATTGAGGTGTTTATGATGATTAAAGGAGTTTTGGGGTAAATAGAGAAAAACTATTTCCTCTGGTGAGGGGAGTCCAGAACAAGGGGGCATAACCTTATAATTAGAGCTAGGCCATTCAGGGGTGACGTCAGGAAGCACTTCTTCACACAAAAGCTAGTGGAAATCTGGAACTCTCTCCCCCAAAAAGCTGTTGAGGCTGAGGGTCAGTTAAAAATGTCAAAACTGAGATTGATAGATTTTTGTTAAGTAAGGGGTATTAAGGGTTACAGAACAAAGGCGGGTAGATAGAGTTAAGATACAGATCAGCCATGATCTAACTGCATGGTGGAATGAGTTTAAGGGGCTGAATGGCCTCCTCCTGTTCCTAAGAACCTATTCAATCCACCATGCTTTCATCTCTGGAATTCCGAATCGGATTCAAATGTTGTAGTTAAATTGCCCTTTTTGTACTAATGAACATTGCCTGACTGGGGAGTCCAGAACTGGGGTCATAGTCTCAGAATAAGGGGTCGGCCATTTAGGACTGAGATGAGGAGAAATTTCTTCACTCAAAAGGTTGTGAATCTTTGGAATTCTCTACCCCAGAGGGCTGTGGATGCTCAGTCGTTGAGTATATTCAAGATAGAGATCGATAGATTTTTGGATATTAAGGGAATCAATGGATATGGGGATAGTGCAGGAAAGTGAAGTTGAGGTAGAAGATCAGCCATGATCTTATTGAATGGTGGAGCAGGCTCAAAAGGCCGAACAGCATACTCCTGCTCCTATTTCTTATGTTCTTACGTATCAGAGGTGACAGCAGAAGCATAACTCCAGAGTCACATCCTGATCTGACTTTCGAACGCAGGGGTTTGAGACCCCGCTAGAGCAAGCCATCTCATGCTACCTGCAGTATAACTCCAGTGCAGTGTCAAGCTGGATTTCCACTGGTCCTACTGTACTTTATCAACTTACACAGAGGCCAGAATTTTGCTGGCACTCAGGAGGCAGGTTTGGAGGCAGGACATCTGGCAAAATCACAAAGATTGACAGCGGGTCGGAAACCCGCTGTCAAGCCGCCTCCAAACAATCTTCCCAGGTGTTGGGTCCCCGATTTGCGCATGGACCCGACACCTAGCAGCGGGAAGAGGATTATAGGCACTTAACTGCTTGTTATCAAGTTGTTAACAGGTAGTTAAGAGGCTTTTTGCAATTTTGACAGGTCTACTGCGGGCTGCCTGACGTCCGGACACCATGCCAGGTAAGTGTGGCATGCTGTGGGTCTACTGTAATGTTTCTACATTGATGACAGCTGCAGAAGTGGTGTGAAGGATCCAATGGTACACTGGTGAGTTTCAGAGGTAAGAAAATGTTAGGAAAATAATTTTTAATACATTTACACTTTTCTGTAGGGGACTAGTTTTGGATTGTGTGTGTAGTTCCAACTCATTGGGAGAACCACTCTCACCAGTGACAGATCACTTCTGTAACCTCACCTGCAGCTGCCATCTGTTCTAGCCTAAGGAGGGAGTCACTGGAGAGCCTGGGTGCAAGGGCTCACCTTTGTACAGTGATTGTCAGTGTTTGTAGCACCTCAATGCTGTCAAACACTGAAAATACAGCTGTCAAAAAAAATTGTGCATGGCCCCTTTAAGAAAACCGGCAGATGGCGCATCATCAACTGACTTCATCTGACACCAGCTTCCTCTTAATAGGCCTGCAAGCCCGCAGGGCCAAATCGCGTCTGTGCATCTGTTGTCATTGGGGGCGGGACTGGAATCCGGAAGGCAGCTGTCCCGCCCCCAAGCAGCATCGATAGGAAAAATCGCAGCCAGAGTTTCTATCTAGTGTAATTTTTTATGAATCTAAAAGAAAACTTACAGCTTTCTGTTTCTGCTCTTTCATAGCCATTCACAGGCTGCTTTAACACTGGGAACATTTGTACATGACAGGCATAACCCAAAGCAGGTGCTATAATTAGTTTACAGTTCATTTTACACTAGTTGCCCAATTAGGTTAATCATTAAATATCATTAGTCATGAAAGTCTTTAGCTTGTTGTATGAATGTGAAGTGACTGATGTACATTATGTGTGGCTCAGTGGATAGCACACTTGGCTGTATGCCAAGAAGTTGTGGGTTTAAGTCCCATTCCAGAGATTTGAGCATGTAATCTACGCTGACACTTCCAGTGCAGTACTGAGGGAGTGCTACACTGTCAGAGGTGTCATCTTTCAGATGCAGCATTAAACCGAGACCCCTGTCTGCCCTCTCAGGTGCATGTAAAAGATCACGCGGCTGCTAGTCCAAGAAGAGCATGGGTGTTCTCCCCAGTGTCCTGGTTAATATTTATCTCTCAACTAACACCTAAAAACAGATTATCTGGTCATTTATCGCATTGCTGTTTGTGGGACCTTGATTGGCTGCCCCATTTCCTACATTACAACAGTGACTACACTTCAGAAAAGTACTTAATTGACCGTGAAGCACTTTGGGCGTCCTGAGTTTGTGAAAGGCGTTGTATAAATCCAAATCTTTCTTTCTTTAAATGTGCGTCAGTGCTGTTCCAATATTTTAGTATTTTATAAAGCAACTCTGTCTTTGATTTTTTTCATGGTGTCTAATTGGAATGTCATCCAATTCATTGGCATCATGGACAGATGGTTCAGTCTATCACTGTTTCAAAGCATTTTGAACTCTAGCACGTGTTGCTTATTCATCACTTATGACAACTTACACAAGCAAAGACTGTCAAAGAATTATTAGAAATGTTATCCGCATATTCCAGGAATGGTTCATGAAAGTCACGTTACCCTGTCATCAGGCAGTTTTAAAGTACCAGTATTTTTAAATTTTACTTAGGATGCTTGAGAGTCAATACTAACTGTGCTCCTTAGAGCAGAGGAGGTTAAGCGAAGATTTAGTAGAAGTGTTCAAAGTCATGATTGGGTTTTGAGTAAATAGGGAGAAACTGTTTCCAATAGCAGGAGGGTCGGCAACCAGAGGACACAGATTTAAGACAGTTGACAAAAGAACCAGAGGGGAGAGGAGGAAAACTTTTTTATGCAGAGGCTTGTTGTGATCTGGAATACACTGCCTGAAAGGGCAGTGGAAGCAGATTCAATAGTAACTTACAAAAAGGATAAATACTTGAAAAGGAAAAATTTGCAGGGGAAAGAGTTGGGGAGTGGGACTAATTGGATAGATCTTTCAGAGAGCCAGCACAGACTCGATGGGCCAAATGGCCTCCTTCTGTGCTGATTGTGGTCAACACATCATTTCACATTTGTTTTTGCAGTGCTCAATCTGTCTATAGATATGTGAAGAGAAAAAGATTGGTGAAGTCTAGCGTAGGCCCCTTGCAGTCAGAATCAGGGGAATTTATAATGGGGAACAAAGAAATGGCAGACCAACTAAATACATACTTTGGTTCTGTCTTCACAAAGGAGGACACAAATAACCTCCCAGAGATGTCGGGGAACATAGGGTCTAATAAGAGGGAGGAATTGAATGAAATCAGTATTTGTAGGGAAATGGTGTTAGGGAAATTGATGGGATTGAAGGCCGATAAATCTCCAGGGCCTGATAATCTACATCCTAGGGTACTTAAGGAAGTGGCCCTAGAAATAGTAGATGCATTGCTGGTCATCTTCCAAAATTCTATAGACTCTGGAACAGTTCCCATGGATTGGAGGATAGCTAATGTAACCCCACTATTTAAAAAGGATGGTAGAGAGAAAATGGGGAATTATAGACCAGTAAGCCTGACATCGGTAGTGGGGAAAATGCTAGAGTCCATTATAAAAGATGTAATAGCAGAGCACTTGGAAAACAGTGACAGGATCGGACAAAGTCAACATGGATTTACAAAAGGTTAATCGTGCTTGACTAATCTACTGGAATTTTTTGAGGATGTAACTGGTAGAATAGATAAGGGAGAACCAGTGGATGTGGTGTATTTGGACTTTCAGAAGGCTTTCAATAAGGTCCCGCATAAGAGATTAGCATGTAAAGTTAAAGCACATGGGATTGGGGGTAAGGTACTGTCTTGGATAGAGAACTGGTTGGCAGACAGGAAGCAAAGAGTTGGAATAAACGGATCATTTTCCGAGTGGCAGGCAGTGACTAGTAGGGTACCGCACGGATCGGTGCTAGAACCCCAACTATTCACAATATATATAAATGATCTAGACGAGGGAACTAGATGTAATATCTCCAAGTTTGGAGACGACACAAAGCTGGGTGGGCGTGTGTGCTGTGAGGAGGATGCAGAGAAACTCCAGTATGATTTGAACAGGTTGGGTGATTGGGCAGATGCCCAGTTTGGGTTCCGCCAAGACCACTCGGCTCCCGACCTCATTACAGCCTTGGTCCAAACATGGACAAAGAAACTGAATCCCAGAGGTGAGGTGAGAGTGACTGCCCTTGACATCAAGGCAGCATTTGACCGAGTCTGGCATCAAGGAGCCCTAGTAAAACTGAAGTCAATGGGAATCAAGGGGAAAACACTCCACTGGCTGGAGTCATACCTAGCACAAAGGAAGATGGTTGTGGTGGTTCAAGGTCAATCATCACAGCCCCAGGACATCGCTGCAGGAGTTCCTCAGGACAGTGTCCTAGGCCCAACCATCTTCAGCTGCTTCATCAATGACCTTCCCTCCAACATAAGGTCAGAAATGGGGATGTTCGTTGATGACTGCACAGTGTTCAGCACCATTCACAACTCCTCAGATAATGAAGCAGTCCATGCCCGCATGCAACAAGACCTGGACAATGTTTAGGCTTGGGCTGATAAGTGGCAGGTAACATTCGCGCCACAGAAGTGCCAGGCAATGGCTATCTCCAACAAGCAAGAGTCTAACCACCTCCCCTTAACATTCAATGGCATTACCATCGCTGAATCCCCCACTATCAATATCCTGGGGGTCACCATTAACTAGAAACTTAACTGGACTAGCCACATAAATACTGTGGCAACAAGAGCAGGTCAGAGGCTAGGTATTCTGCGGTGAGTGTCTCACCTCCTGACTCTCCAAAGCCTTTCCACCATCTACAAGGCACAAGTAAGGAGTGTGATGGAATACTCTCCACTTGCCTGGATAAGTGCAGCTCCAACAACACTCAAGAAGCTCGACACCATCCAGGACAAAGCAGCCCGCTTGATTGGCACCCCATCCACCACCTTAAACATTCACTCCCTCCACCACCGGCGCACCGTGTCTGCAGTGTGTACCATCTACAAGATGCACTGCAGCAACTCGCCAAGGCTTCTTTGGCAGCACCTCCCAAACCCATGACCTCTACCACCTAGAAGGACAAGGGCAGCAGGCGCATGGGAATACCACCACCTCCAAGTTCCCCTCCAAGTCACACACCTTAAAAGTATATCGCCGATCCTTCATCATCGCTGGGTCAAAATCCTGGCATTCCCTCCCTAACAGCACTGTGGGAGTACCTTCACCACACGGACTGCAGTGGTTCGAGAAGCGGCTCACCACCACCTTCTCAAGGACAACTGGGGATGGGCAATAAATGCTGGCCTTGTCAGTGACTCACACATCCCATAAATGAATTTTTTTTTAAACGGCGCAATGGTTAGAAAAAGATCTAGAGGGGAGATGAGGAGACATTTTTTCACTCAGAGAGTCGTGAGGATCTGAAACGCACTACCTGGTGATGGAAGCTGATTCCAGAAATAATTTTAAAAGGGAGTTGGACAGGTACTGGAGCAACTTACAGGATTTGTGACAAAAAGCGGGGGAGGTGGGACTAAGCATGAACACTCTTTCAAAAAGCCGGCACAGGCACGACGGGCCGAATGGCCTCCTTCTGTTCTGTAAGTTTCTAGGGTTCTAATGTAATGTGTGAGTCCTTGCCTATATCTATAAATACAGAAACTCACACGCACTGTATATACAAGATACAGTAGTGATGACAATCCATTTGCCTTGTAAGATCTAAAAACACAAGAATTAAACATTGTTGTGTCACTGTCTCGCTCACAGGATGTACGAGCGGTCTTACAGCACAGAACAGATGCCACTTGATATCCCAAACACAGCTCACCCCAACACACTCGTGTCATACGTGTTCTTTCTACAAAATAGCACTTCAAAACAGCAATGCATCAGCCAGAGGGCGCTTTAGAAAAGTCCCAAGAACGGGAAAGGTTAGCGGCAGAAATTAAAGTTCTGTCTTTTTTTTAATTGTAAAACTTTTCAATGCTGTTACAGGTCCTGGCGCCCACTGCTGCTGTTTTCTGAGGATCAAAGCGAACACTGCATTGTGTAACATCCTGCTCTCTAACTTTACCCCTTTATCTGTTAGTTTCTGAAGCTTTCTGCAGTTGCACCGTGCAGAATTTGCTTTTGAATTTGGTCAGTCAGCGTTTCCTACCGGCGTGCAATTCCAGCGCAGTGTTTACCTTGGAAATTCACAGCCCACGGTTCAGAATGGGGATCGGACTCGTAGCCGCACAGATCCTCCTCAAAACCGCACGACCCGTTCCTCCTCACTACCTCGGCTCTGGCAAACTGCACCACTTCATCACCAAACATATATATAAAAAAAAATTTTAAGGGAGAAAGAGAAAAAAAAGTTACAAATGCATCAAATTCAAAATGTTTGCTTATTTTAAACAAACTCTTACCTTCAAGATCAGACTGTACCAAACTCTTTTTTAAGGAAGCCAAATGCTTTTTTGAACAGGTGCACAATGGAATCTCTTTCTAGATTGTATATAAATATATTAGTGAACATTTACCGTGCAGAATTAAGAGTATAAGAGGCGTCATGGCGTATGGTTAAGATCCAAAGTGAAGACTGTGTACAGTAAGAGTCATTCAACTTTCCTTAAACTCTGTGTCACTCAGCCGTGCAGGAACTGGGGTTCCGCTAACAGTAGAGCTGGGCTGGAGAGACGAGCTGCTTTGTTTCAGCCAGATTGAGCAGCGGAGATATCCCAAGGGGAGGAGAGAAAAAAAAAGTAACGAGTTCCAGATTGGCTGGGATACACCTACCCAGAGAAGCTGCTGCGAGATGCTTTTTTTTGGACTGTGGAGGCAGAGCGAATGATAACACCCCAACTGTGGTTGCAGATTCAAAAGTGACAGCACTTGCCTCCTCCATGCACAATTTGCTCTCCCATCAACCCCCTCCCTCCCCTTCCTGTGAAATCTATTGTCATTTAGCTGACCATAGACCATTTGCAAAGGCATCTTGCTTTTCAGTTCACCATTATGACTGTTTGATAGAATGAGGCTGTGCATTCCATCGAGCCCAGAACAGTTCTTGCTATTGTCAGAACAGAGAGTGGGGAGGGAGAGTCAAAACATGGACTGTGCCTGCTACTGCTGATTTCCAGAGGTTCTCACTAGTCAAGTGACTTCCCTGAAACAAAATGACAAAGCCATGTTTATTAAAAGTTTTATCAGCATTACACAGAGCTGCCAATTTCTGCATGTTAAAGGAAGTCAGATTCTATCCACGGGTTTGTCAAGTCCAGTCTGCTGCTGTTTGTTCGTCAAATCATTGGGAGCCAGTGATATAATTCACATCAAGATGGGTCATTGTGTCAGGAGAACAACACATGATCAGTCATGCATGACGCCACTGTGATAAAATAGAAGATGCATGTCTTCAGCTGTTTGATTCTTTCAGGAGTTACAGAGAGATAACTATGAGAGAGGGCATGGCTGAGGTACTGAATGAATACTTTGAATCTGTCTTCACTAAAGAAGAGGATGCTGCCAATGCAGCAGTAAAGGAGGAGGCAGTAGAGAAATTGGGTCGGATAAAAACAGATAAAGAGGACGTACTTAAAAGTTGGCAGAACTCAAAGTATAAAAGTCACCTGGTCTGGATGGAATGCACCCTAGGTTGCTGAGAGAAGTAAAGGTGGAAATTGTGGAGACTCTGGCCACAATCTTCGAATCCTGTTTAGATATGGGAGTGGTTCCAGAGGACTGGAGGATTGCACATGTTACTCCCCTGTTCAAAAAAGGCAAGAGGGATAAACACAGCAATTTCAGGTCAGTCAGTCTAATGTCAGTGGTGGGAAAACTTATAGGGACATTAAACCAGGACAAAATTAATTGGCACTTGGAAAAATATAGGTTAATAAATGAAAGCCAGCATGGATTTGTTAAAGGCAAATCATGTTTGACTAATTTGATTGAGTTATTTGATGAAGTAACGGAGTGGATGAGGGTAGTGCGGTTGATGTTATGTATATTGGCCGAGAAATTCAGTTGCGTTCGCCAGCCGTTAGCGCCATAAGAGGAGTAGATTTCGAGCGCTAGGCACTTTGCGCCCGGGCGCAGAGCGATCTGCGCCTACGCCCAACTTCAGTTGACATTTTGCGCCGGCGCAAAGTGTTTGCGCGCGCTCAGCTGCGCGCGCACCTTATGACGTCATTTCGTCGTGCAACGCCGTTTGTGCGCCCCAAACCAGAACTTCAGTGGCGCCCGCCCAATGTGGGCATGGCGCTGTTAAGAACTGTGAAGTGGAACGCAGCAGAGGCCCTGCGGGCCTCGGGGAGCGCTAATTAAAGGGCACTTAGACTGAGGTATAAAGGCCAGCCATTTTGCTGCAATGACTTTAGTGCTTTGGATTTCTGGACAGAGACCAAGGAACAGACCTTACTGATTTGGGACAACATAGGAGAGGTATTTTTGGCTTCTGGCCAGAGCTTGGAAATTTGACTCATTGTGATTTGACTGTTTGCAAGTATATTATGGGGGCTGCATGGGGTTCCAACCCTCAGTTCCAGCATTATGTGCGAAGGGCTCGCAGACGCTGTGTGAGAGGGGCAGCCATGCCTAGATGCAGAGGGGCCATCAGGCGTCGGCAACGTAGGCCTTACCCACTCAGGGAATACCGGCAGCAGGTGTCCTATCTCACCATGACTGCCGCGCATTGTGTGAAGAGGCTGCGCTTCAGAAGGGAGGTGGTTGCAGAGATCTGCCAGCTGCTTCACAGAGATCTGCGTCCACAGCTGATGTGCAGGACGTCTCTGTCGGTGGAAGTGAAGGTCACGGTGGCTCTGAACTTTTATGCAAGCGGCTCTTTCCAAGCCGCTGCTGGGGACATAGCGAACATCTCCCAGTTCGCCGTGCATCGCTGCATCCGGCAGGTCACCGATGCCCTTTTCGCAAGGAGACACCAATTCATCTCCTTCCCCATGACCCTAGAGAGGCAGGAGCAGCGTGCAGTCGGATTTGCCAGGATCGCCGACTTCCCCATGGTGCAGGGCGCCATTGACTGCACGCATGTGGCTATGCGGGCACCTATCGACAATGCCGAGGATTACCGCAACCGGAAGGGCTACCATTCCCTCAATGTACAGCTGGTGTGTGACCACAGGCAGCGCATCCTAGCTGTCAATGCCCGCTTTCCAGGAAGCAGCCACGATGCATTTATCCTGCGCCAGACTACTGTGGCTGACATGTTCCAGGCACAGCCTCCCCCAAGGGGATGGCTTATCGGGGACAAGGGCTACCCTTTGTGTACATGGCTCATGACCCCGCTCCGCGCGCCCAGGACCCCTGCTGAGGAGGCATACAACGAAAGCCATCAAGCCACAAGGAACATCATAGAGCAAACAATTGGCGTCCTCAAGCAACGGTTCCGCTGCCTGGATCGTTCCGGCGGATCTCTACAGTATTCGCCGGATAGAGTCTCCCAGTTCGTCGTCGTTTGCTGCATGCTGCACAACCTGGCTATCCGCAGGACTCAGGCACTGCCACCTCACGTTGGACCACCACCTCAGGAGGAGGAGCAGGAGGAGCATGAGGAGGAGGAGGAGGAGGAGGAGGAGTATCAGCCCAGGAGGGAGCCACAAGGTCCAAGGGCCGTCCGCCGGCGGCTTATTGAACGACACTTCTAGGCCCCCTGTCAGGGAATGGCTTGTGGCAATGAACGCACCTGAATGCAGCCGCTCCGCAAGCCCTCAGCCGGTTAACGCAACAACCACTTGAAACATGACACATGGACAAGCTGAATAAATAAAAAGCTTTATTTTACAAACTCAGGGCCCTTCCCACATGAAACACAAAAACAGACAAGACCCCCAAAAAACAGTCAAAAACATATCTCACTCCCACAACCTGGGGAGGAATAACAAAACTTGTCCATCCAATTGGCCTTCATCCTCGGCCTTACCAAGACAAACCCCCCCATACAGAACACAAACACCCCCATCTAAAAAAACATTTGCCATCATCTTCGGCCTTACCAAAATAAACCCCCCCCATACAGAACACAAACACCCCCATATAAAAAAACATTTGGCAACACACTCTACTTGGTGTGCCGAGAGGGCGAGTCCTTGTGCAGGCTTCTCCGGCCCCTGCCCGACCTGCTGCTCCACCTCAACCTGGGCCCTGTGGGTGTTGCAAGGCTGGGGGAAGGCTCCTGAGGGGCACAAAGCGTGACGGCAGATGCCCTTGGGGGTCGGCCTAGACGAGGTCCGGCCCTGGAGGGGCCGGCTGCTGACTGCTGCAGCTGTGGCTGGGCAGCATCAGTCTCTCCAGCAGCTCGTCGCAGCTTTGCTGGGGGAGTGGCAGTGGCGGCTGCAGCAATGGGGGCAAGCTGGCTGATGCCAGGCGCTCGCTGGTCGCCAGAGACACTGGCACTCGGCCGGGCTGGCACTGCAGCAAGCGCAGCAATCTGGTGAAGGCCAGACCGCTGTGCTGCAGCAGCGCGGCGGGTGCCCTGGCGATGCGTCCGTGACACAGCGAGTGTGGCAGAAGTGAGTGCCCTTACTGCCCTGGTCTGTGCCCGCATCAGACCAGCCAGTGTCTGCACGGCACCACTCATGAACTCTCGACTCGCGTCCTGTGCTGCCGCGAGTTGTTCGACACCCCTGGCCTGTGAGTCCCCGAAATCGGCCACACTATGAGCCAGGGACTCAATGGCCTGAGGCAACTGTCCCACAACCCCCATGAACTCGGTGTGGCGCCGCTCCGAATCCGCGGACATTTGATCAAGGAGGCGCACCTCCTGGGCGAGTACCGTCTCCGGACTGGAGGCCGGACTCTCCCTCTGGGGAGAAGGCCGCCGAGCTGGCCGACCCTTCCCGCGTGGCTGGACGCCACTGGGCCCAGCAACTGCCCTCCCCTGCAACACTTCCTCCCTCTGGGGAGAAGGCAGCCGTGCTGCCCGACCCTTCCCGCGTGGCTGGACGCCACTGGGCCCAGCAACTGCCCTCCCCTGCAACACTTCCCCCCTCTGGGGAGAAGGCAGCCGTGCTGCCCGACCCTTCCCGCGTGGCTGGACGCCACTGGGCACAGAAGCTACACCCCCCTGCAACACTTCCCCCTGGCTCTCCTCCAGGCAAGACGTGTCCCCTCCATTGCCATCCCCTGGCGCGGATGAGGGTTCCCCCGATGTGCCGCCTTCCTCTTGGTCCTCGTCGTCCTCCTCTTCCGAGGGACTGACACTCGTAGCTTCAGGGACCTCCTCCTCACCAGCTGAAAGCAGGAAGGCGCAAGAGTAGCTTTAGAGTGAGGACAGGGCGTCAGCGAGGGAGGCATGAGTGGTGGCATTATGCGCATTGGCGGGACAGTGGCAAAGGATGTAGATCTGAAGCGCAAGGGGAACGAGAGAGGTCCAAATGGTCATGTCCTTACCATTGGGGCCCAGCACAGGGTCGGCATCTCCAATAGCAATGGGGCCAATCACCCGGGCACGCATGAGTCGAGCCACGCGCTCCTCCAGGTCACTGAGCTCCTGGAACTGGACACGGCCTCCCCCGGTGACAGTCCGGCTCTTCAGATTCTGCGCCAGCTTGGCCTGCAAGAGAAAGGACGGCCTCTAAGTACAGTGTGGTGCCCTGTTGTTGTGTGCACTGCCTCCCATGGTCGAATAGCTTGGCCAGTGTGGTGCCCTGTTGTTGTGTGCACTGCCTCCCATGGTCGAATAGCTTGGCCAGTGTGTCAAGTGCAGAAAGTGCTACTGATGATCATGCCAGTGCCATAGTTGCTGGAGGAGGGCTGGCCATTAGGCCTTTGAGGTCCCTTTGCCCATAATGTGAGGTGCACATGCAAGGATGAGGAGGACACTGGAAAGGGTACTCACCCTGACCAACCGAGTGAGGTCGTTGAACTTCTTGCGGCATTGGTCACCAGTCCTGGGGACATCGCTGTTGGCTGTGACCCTCTGGGCGATTTCCCTCCAGGCTCTCCTGTACAGCCTCTTGGGAGCCTTCTTGCCACTGTCCGGGCACAAGATATCTCTTTTCTTCTCCAAACCCCTAAGCAGCACCCTCAAAGCATGCTCTGAGAAGCGCTGCGCTCGTTAACGGGCCTTCTGCATGGCTTCAGGCGCTATTTGGGTCCAGCAGCAGTGTTCAGGCCTAGCTGGAGGGCTCCACTATCCAGGGCGTGGCAGCAGACCAAGTTGACCCTTCCCCCTTTAAGAGCTGGCCGGCGTCAGGGTGTCTGCTGTCAATCAAAACATGACCGCACCTGCGCTGCGCCCGGCCTCAGCGTTATCACTCTGCACCGCCGGCTTAGCGCCTAAAGATAGGGGTGCAACGCCAGTTTCAGCGCTCGCCCAAACTCCTTGGCCAAAGCTACTGAATATCGGCGAAGTGGCCTCCACTTTCCGGCGGGCGCTAACTTTAGCGCCCGCCCGACTTTACCGCCCCAAAAGTGGCTATACTGAATTTCTAGGCCATTGACTTTCAAAAGGAATTTGCTAAAGTACCACATAATAGACTTGTTAACAAAATTAAAGCCCATGGGATTAAAGGGACAGTGCCTGTGTGGATAAGAAACTGGCTAAGAGATGGAAAGCAGAGAGTAGTGGTGAACAGTTGTTTTTCAGACTGGAGGGAACGATACAGTGGTGTTCACCAGGGCTTGGTATTAGGGCCACTGCTCTTTTTGATATATATTAATACCTGGACTTGGGTATACAGAGCATAGAGAGAGTTGAGGATGTACGTACACAAGTCTTTGAAGGTGGCAGTTGAGGAGGCTGTTAAAAAGTTATACGGGATCCTGGGCTTTATAAATAAAGGCAGAGAGTACAAAAGCAAGGAAGTTATGCTAAACCTTTATAAATCACTGGTTCGGCCTCAGCTGGAGTATTGTGCTCAATTCTGGGCACCACACTTTAGGAAGGATGTCAAGGCCTTGGAGAGGGTGCAGAGGAGATTTACTAGAATGGTACCAGGGATGAGGGACTTCAGTTACATGGAGAGACTGGAGAAACTGGGGTTGTTCTCCTTAGAGCAGAGAAGGCTAAGGGGAGATTTGATAGAGGTGTTCAAAATCATGAAGGGTTTTGATAGAGTAAATAAGGAGAAACTGTTTCCAGTGGCAGGAGGGTCAGTAACCAGAGGACACAGATTTAAGGTAATTGGCAAAAGAACTGGAGGCAACATGAGAAAACATATTTTTACACAGCGAGTTGTTATGATCTGGAATGCTCTGTCTGAAAGGACGGTCTCAAGCAGATTCAATAGTAACTTTCAAAAGGGAATTGGATAAATACTTGAAAAGCAAATACTTGAAAAGGAAAAATTTCCCAGGCTATGGAGAAAGAGCAGGGGAGTGGGACTAATTGGATAGCTCTTTCACAGAGCCAACACAGGCACGGTGGGCCGAATGGCCTCTTTCTGTGCTGTATCATTCTATGATTCTATTAGGTTGATAGATAGATAGATCAATAGATCGATAGATAGATAGACAGACAGACGGACGGACGGACGGATGGACCGACAAACGGACTGGCTAATGAACTTACTGTGCTAGGTCTAGTCCAACTCTCTTACTTGGAAATTATGTCAGACTGAAGCAGGCAGGGTTACACAGCTGTTGTGACCTTAGCTGATCCAAAGTGAAATGTGGGAATACTTGGAAAAAAAGGGAAGGGAAGCAGCCTGCTAAGTAAACCATGGAGAACTCAATCCAGTTGTTGCCAATATTTTTGAATTGACAGAGAAAGAAAGATAGGAAGGAAGGAAATAAAGAAACATATAAAGTAAGAAAGAAAAAGAAAGACTTGTATTTATATAGTGCCTTTCATGATCTCAGGATGTCCCAAAGCACTTTACAGCCAATGAAGTACTTTTTGCAGTATTGTCATTGTTGTAATGTAGGAAACATGGCAGCCAATTTGTGCACAGCGAGATCCCACAGTTCTGACAAAATGTCATCGACCTGAAACGTTAATTCTGTTTCTCTCTCCACAGATGCTGCCTGAGCTGCTGAGTGTTTCACTGTTTTTATTTCAGATTTCCAGCAGCCGCAGTATTTTGCTTTTGTTTTACATTATTGTAGCTGTGCCTGCATGTTTAAAATTGTGAAATTACAGTGCTGCGAGCATGAAGCTTTGCTCTTCTCAGATTTTATGTGAATGTGATCCGGCTACTCTACGATTGGAGAAAGGGGGAAATAGAGTCCAGAATGGGGACAAAAAACTAGGCCCATAACCCCCTGAAATGTTGGGAATCAATGATTGTGCTCGCTGTGAATTCTGATTGTAGGGAAGCTCGGGGAACATGTGCTAGTCAGAAATGTGATGCTCTGGGAACTGGAGTAGGGTGATGGGTTAATTGTTTGGCTTTTATAGTGGTAGCCGTGGCTCAGTGGGTAGCACTCTCGCCTCTGCGTCAGAAGGTCATGGGTTTAGGTCCCCACTCCAGAGACATGAGGCCATAATCCAGGCTGACACTCCAGTGCAGTACTGAGGGAGTGCTGCACTGTCAGAGGTGCCGTCTTTCAGATGAGATGTTTAATCGAGACCCTGTCTGCTCTCTAAGGTGGACGTAAAAGATCCCATGGTGCTATTTTGAAGAAGAACAGGGGAGTTATCCCTGGTGTTATCATAAGAATATAGTTAGTCCCATTAGTTTCTCTAGTACTTTTTCTCTACTTATATTAATTATGTTAAGTTTCTCACCCTCATTAGACCCTTGGTTCCCCACCATTTTTGGTATGCTTTTTGTGTCTTCCACTGTGAAGACAGATACAAAATATTTGTTTAACGTTTCTGCCATTTCCTTATTCCCCATAATAATTATTGCTCAACCAATATCACTAAAACAGATTATCTGGTCATTATCACATTGCAGTTAGTGGGAGCTTGCTGTGCACAACTTGGCTGTCATGTTTCCTATATTGCAACAGTGACTACACTTCAAAAGTTCTTCACTGCTGTAAAGTGCTTTGGGACATCCTGAGGTGTGGAAAAGTGCCCTATAAATGCACGTCTTTCTTTATGCAAGGTGGGATTGAGTATTTGTTTGGTAAGGGATGGTGGATTCTTGGTCTGTGGTAGGAAAGTGTTTGTAGCTGGTAGGTGTCCCATATCAGGGCCAGGAACATGTTCACTCATCACCCCTGTACTCGCTGACCAACATTGGCTCCCAGTTAAGCAATGCCTCAATTTTCAAATTATCATCCTTGTTTTCAAATCCCTCCCTGGATTTTACCCCACCCTATCTCTGTAGCCTCCTCTAGCCCCACAACCCTCTGAGATCTCTGCGCTCATCCAATTCTGGCCTCTTGCACATCCCCAATTTTTATCGCTCCACCTTTGGCGGCCGTGCCTTCAGCTGCCAAGGCCCTAAGCTCTGGAATTCTCTCCCTAAACCTCTTTTCCTCTCTACCTCCCTTTCCTCCTTTAAGACGCTCCTTAAAACCTACCTATTTGACCAAATTTGACCACATTTTGTCTGATAACGCTCCTGTGAAGCGCCTTGGGACGCTTTACTACATTAAAGGCGCTGTATACATTTAAATTGTTATTGTTTAGCAGCTTTCAAGGAGGGTTGTGGTTGTTGCACCTTGTTTACCTTCAAGTAAGTTGTATATATGAAAAGGCACACCCATTTAATTACTGTATTGAACATGGCCTCCTCAATCATTGTAGGAGACTTGCCGCAACAACGAATGAAGCAGGAAAACTTATATTCAAAGCCAAAATATACAATAACAACTTGCATTTACATATTTCTGCACAATAGTGGCTTGTCCCTCTAAGAAAGCAAGAACCTAAACACCAGCACAGGAAGCAGCCGCGACGTGTTTTTATGGGGCAGTTGGTTGCAGGGGGAGGGGGGGGAGGCGGGGGCACCTGCTTCTGACCTGCGCCCAGAGGAAGTAGAGGAAGTCTGGTTACAGTCCTGATGTGTTGTCATTTGGCATCCATTAAGTGTATCATTTAAAGAGCTTCACCCTCTTCAGGTACAATCACAAGAAAACCCATAAAGGAAGTTCGGGGTAGTCCAAATGAGGCACGGAACCAGCACAAGGGGTCTGTGCACACTATCGCTCTGTTATTCGGGCACAACATAGGAGAGAAACATCTACCCTCGGAGCTTCAATGGCTCAGTACCTCACCTGCTGATGCAGTTACCGGTTCTCAGCACTCCAGTGCAGTGCTGCACTGTCGGAGGTGCGTCTTTCGGATAAGACATTAATCCGAGGCCCCCAACTGCCTTCGCAGGTGGACGTTAAAGATCCCAGGACGCTATTTCGAAAAAGAGTAGAGGGAGTTCTCCCCGGTGTCCTGGCCAATATTTATCCCTCAATCAACATCACTAAAAACAGATGATCTGGTCATTATCAAGTTACTGTTTGTGGGATCTCACTGTGCACAGATTGGCTGCCTTGTTTTCTACATTTACAACAGTGACTACACTTCAAAAAGTACTTCATTAGCTGTAAAGCGCTTTGGGACGTCCTGTGGTCATGGAAGGTGCTATAGAAATGCAAGTTCTTTCTTTTCTTTCTTTCAGGTATTAGGGGAGCTCTGCCAGTAATGAGATTCTAGCCTACATTCTTTGAGTCTGTATCAGCAGTGAGGTACCTCTTCTACTGCCAGCATGTATCGGAGAATCACAGAGAGTGGGTGAGGTGCCTTAAGAACCACCCTGGACTCAGGAAACTTTACCCCTTTGAGTCCACTGTCTTTTCTAAGGGAAGATACCCTGGAAAGGGTTTTGGGGCCTAATATTTCGACTTATTCTTCTAAAGCATCTTCAGTTTATTAAGGTAGTATGCACACAGACACTAACTTACTAATAGACATTGTTTTTGAAGCCAGAAGTATCTTAACTGGGAACAGTATGTGGATTGAGGGGGCTCTTTGCCTTAAGAGGACATTGTCACTTCATAAGGAAGTTTACTTGCAAGATATCTCTGAATGAGATCACACATTTAAGCAGATAATTGTGTTTAATCTGTAAAGTGGCCATTTCATATTGCTTTCACCATAACTTATAAGATTGTTAAAAAACTGTTGTCTTACTATGTCAACATGAGGAGAATTGAAAGGATTTCAGCTGCCTGTAATGTATGACCCACAAACTCTTTGAGCACTGAATGTTCCTGGCAGGTCAGTATGCACACTCCCATTTAAAGTAGATCCTTCGAACCAAAACAACTAACAATTTCTTAAATTCGGATGACTGTTGGATTCTTTATTCATCTCAGTCTTCCCTCCCATCCTAGTTCCACAAGTGCCGAAAGGCCTCAACCACAACAACAACTTGCATTTATATAGCACCTTTAAAGTAGTAAAATGTCCCAAGGTGCTTCACAGGAGCGAGTATCAAATAAAAGTTGACACCGAGCCACATAAGGAGATATTAGGACAGGTGACCAAAAGCTAGGTGAAAGAGGTAGGTTTTAAGGAGCGCCTTAAAGGAGAGAGAGGCAGAGAGACGGAGAGGTTTAGGGAGGAAATTCCAGAGCTTAGGGCCTAGGCAGCTAAAGGCATAGCCGCCAATGATGAAGCGATTAAAATCCGGGATACACAAGAGGCCAGAGTTGGAGGAGCGCAGAGATCTCGGAGGGTTGTAGGGCTGGAGGAGGTTACAGAGATAGGGAGGCGGTGAAGCCGTGGAGGGATTTGTAAACAATGGTGAGAATTTTAAAATCGAGGCGTTGCTGGACCAGGAGCCAATGTAGGACAGTGAGCACAGGGGTGATGTGAGTTAGGATATGGGCAGCAGAGTTTTGGATGAGCTCAAGTTTATGGAGGGAGGAAGTTGGGAGGCCGGCCAAGAGAGCAAGATAAGTACTGATGAAGCTGTTGGGCTCGTCTTGTCTTATCCATTCAGAAGAAAATCTACCGGCATCATCACAGCCTCCAGATGTTTCTTAAAGGATTCCAGTGTTTCTGTTGTGTCCGTGTGTTAATAGAAACACTGAAGACAGGAGTTGGTTTCACAGGTGTTTACTGAACAAAGTCTGGAGGGGAACTAACTGATACAACACAATATACAGGCTTATATAGCCCGAGTGGCCATTACCGGCATTACAGTACACAGGGGGCTCTTAAAGGCACATACAATACAATTCCTCCCCTTTTAGCCAACCAGTACATAATATTTTAAGTAATCATTAATTACATGTTACCAGAAAAATAGTCTACACATTGCTGCAGTTAATCAATTATAAGTCAGTCTCTCTGGAGGCTTCCTGACTCGGTCCGGATAACGCCTCGGTGGTGTAGTAGTTTCTGGTGGTGTAGTAGGTTCTTTTGGCAAGGCTGATTCGGCTTGAATGCCAGTGTCGGGTTCATCGGGTTCCAGTATCACCGGATCGGAGGTAGATACTATGGGTATCTCTATTTCATCATTAGGCGTATAGAGTTGTGGTGTAGGTTGTCCCTTTTCGGATGACTCTATGATTTGGTCAGCATGGCGCCTTATTATGCTTTCTCCAATGTCCACGGTATACATCAGCGGTCCTAGTCGTGTGCAAATAGTTCCAGGCTGCCATTTCTCGGTACGGTAGTCCCGGGCCAAAACTTGTTGACCTATCTGGAAGGTTCTAGTTGGCCTTTCATTCATGCCTTGAAATTGCCGGTTCTCCACGTCCCTTCTGATGTTTGGCTTGATCAAATCCAGCCGGCATCTTTGGCTTCTATTGAAGAACATCATGGCGGGAGTTTGGTTTGTAACCATATGTGTTGCATTGCTGTATGCAAACAAGAAGTTATCCACCTTATGCTGAAGTTTTATGTCTTCATTACCCATGGCCTTTATGGCCTTCTTGAAGGTCTGGACAAACCTTTCAGCCAATCAATTGGTGGCGGGATGGTATGGGGCGGACGTGTAGTGCTTAACCCCATTGTTTTTTAAGAACTTCCTGAATTCTTCGGACACAAATTGCGGTCCATTATCAGAACAGATCTGTTCAGGCAGCCCATTCCTGGCAAATATGGTCCTTAATACTGTGATGGTTTTTTCCGTGGTGGTGGAGGACATCTTTATTACCTCCGGCCACTTGGAGTGTGCATCAACCGTGATTAAGAACAATGAGTCCATAAATGGACCAGCAAAGTCGATGTGTACCCTTTGCCATGGAGATGAGGGCCACTCCCATGGATGTAGAGGGGCTTGTGGTGGAGCGTTTTGGACCTTCTAGCATCCTAGGCAGCTCTTGGTCGTTTCTTCGATGTCTCCATCGATACCTGGCCACCATACAAACGCCCTGGCTAGGTTCTTCATTTTCACTCCACCCAGATGCCCCTCGTGAAGCTCCTTTAGAACTTTATCCTGGAGTTTGGGTGGAATCACCACTCTGGATCCACACATCAAGGTTCCTCGGCACACTGACAGCTGTTCTCTTCTTTGCGAGAATGCTGGCAACAGTCGTTCGCCATGTGCTGGCCATCCCTTCACTGTTAAATCGTAGACTCGTGAGAGAGTCGGGTCATTTCTCGTTTCCCTTTCAATGGCAGAATTTGTTACTGGTAGACATTCGACTATGGTAGAGTGGAAAATCTCCACTGGGTCTACGATAGGTGCCTCTTCTACCGTTGGCAACGGTAGGCGCGATAAACCGTCAGCATTCCCATGCTGTTTTGATCCTTTGTATTCTATGTTATATTGGTGTGCCCCTAGAAAAAGGGACCACCTCTGTAGCCTTTGCGCTGTCATAATGGGAACACCCTTTTTAGGGTTGAATATGGAGATAAGGGGTTGATGGTCAGTCAACAAGGTAAATTTTAGTCCGTGTAGGTAATGGTTGAATTTCTTCACTCCCCATACCAGGCTGAGTGCTTCCCTGTCGATTT
This sequence comes from Somniosus microcephalus, assembly GCF_052327205.1. NCBI lineage: Eukaryota > Metazoa > Chordata > Chondrichthyes > Squaliformes > Somniosidae > Somniosus > Somniosus microcephalus. Next base: position 255,380,175 of record NC_140987.1, on the reverse strand, counting down.
GGGCATAGTTATGCTCAGCTGAGTTCAATGAGCGTGACGCAAAAGCTATCAGCCGTTCCGAGCCATCAGGGAATTTATGCGATAATACCGCTCCTACGCCGTAAGGGGATGCATCGCACGCCAGTCTGATTGGCAGTGATGGGTTGTAATGAGCCAAAACTTCTTTGGACGTGATTAAGTCTTTGCATTTATGGAAGGCACGTTTACAGTCTTCGCTCCATTTCCAAATTACTCCTGTTTGTAGCAGTTCATTAAGAGGGTGCAGAAGAGTTGATAAGTTCGGTAAAAATTTATGATAGTAATTTATTAATCCCAGGAACGACCTTAATTGTGAAACATTTTCAGGTGCTGGGGCTTTTATGACCGCTTCAATTTTTTCAGGTGACTTATGCAACCCTTCCTTATTAATAATGTGGCCACAATATGATATTTGATTCTGGAAAAATTCGCACTTGGGGCGATTTGCTCATAGGCCCCGTTCTCTCAGCCTAGTGAGCACCTGCTCCAAATTGGCAAGGTGCTCGTTGTCGTTTTCTCCTGTTACAAGGATGTCCTCTAGGTAGCATTGAGTCCCCGGAATCCCTTGGAGGACTTGCTCCATAGCTCTTTGCCAGATAGCTGGAGCGGATGCTACTCTGAAAACCAGTCGATTGTACTGGTACAGGCCTTTGTGTGTATTTATCGTGAGATACTTTTTAGAGGCCTCTTCAACCTCCATCTGTAGGTATGCCTGTGCCAAGTCAATTTTGGTGAAACGTTTCCCTCCGGATAGTGAGGCGAAAATATCTTCTATCCTCGGAAGAGGATACTGTACCGTGTGAAGGACCGGGTTTCCAGTCACCTTGAAGTCTCCACAGATGCAAATTTTTCTCTGTTCTTCAGATTTATCATTATTCAACGTTTTCTTCATGACCGGGATGATGGGTGTTGCCCACTCACTCCAATCTATTTTGGATAATACGCCTGCCTTTTCCAAATCCTCCAGCTCTGCCTCGACTGCTGGACGAATTGCGTATGGCACCGGTCTTGCCTTAAAAAACTTGGGAATTGCCGCATCTTCCACTTTTATTGAGGCGGTGATGCCTTTCAAGGTTCCTAGTTTCTCTTGAAACACTTCTTTTGCGTTGGCCAAGATGTCTTTTAATTGTTCAGGTATGACGTCATCATCATTTTTTTCCTTACTGGTCACCGTCTGTGCCTGAATGGAGTGCCAGTCTAAACGTATTTTCCTGATCCATTCACGTCCCAACAGCGGTGGACCACCATCTTGTAGAACGTATAAATACAACTTTTGTATTTCCTTGCCGTTGTATACAACAGGCACCCTTATTTTTCCTTTGGGGTATACTTTCTGCCCCGTATATGTTTTCAAGATAATGGATGTGTCTTTTAAAGGTATATGCGGAAATAGCCGCTCGTAATCCCGTCGATTTATGACGGTCAGAGCTGATCCTGTATCTAGCTCCATTTTAACTGGGGACCCTGCTATCGTGAGGGTAACCCAAATGGTCTGGTAATCTTCTTTGGCAATTACATTATGTAATTTGAGACAGCTTAGTCTCTTGTTTTCGGAGTCGTTATCACTCTTCTGGTCTTCGGAGCTACTGTCCGTCATCATTTGTACCTTTCTGTACTTTCTTTATTGATTTTTTTTTTCCTGTCCGTGGATTTTTTTTGTCCAGATCGGCATACCCGTGCAATGTGTCCAATCTTTCCGCATTGCCTGCATGCTTTGTCCTTGAACCAGCAGTCCCTCTGGTCATGGGTGGATCTGCCGCAGCGATAACATCTCTCGAAACCCTGTGTCATTTCATGGGTGCCGAAGTCCTGTGTCTTTTGTTGTATCTCTGCAGCTCCTCTTGCGGCTGCTTCGTATGATACAGCCATACTGAAAGCCTTGTCCAGTGTTAAATCTTTCTCAGAAAGCAGCCTTTTCTGTGTTCCTTCACTTAGGAGACCGCAGACGAATTTGTCTCGAAGATAATCTACTAGTCCTGCCCCGAATTGGCAGTGCTTTGATAGCTTTCTTAATTCGGTGAGGTAATCAGCGTTACTTTCATTCTTGTGTTGATTCCTCTTGAAGAATTTGAATCGTTCCGCTATCAGCAGCGGTGTTGGGTTTAAGTGCTCCTGTAGGGTATAAACAATTTCTTTAAAATTCTTGTCCTTTGGTTTGGCTGGAGTGATTAAGTTTCGTAACAGCCCGTATGTCTTTGCGCCCATTAAATTTAGAAGTACTGACGCTTTTTTATCATTTTCTATTCCATTTGCGGTGCAATATACCTTCACTCTTTCCACATATGTGGTCCAATCCTCTATATCATTATCAAAAGCATCAATATTGCCAGCCTTAGGCATCCTGGAAAAAAAAGGGAGCTTCCCGCGCTTTTCTTTCTTTTCTGCAGAAAAGATATGGCGCTTCCCGCGCTTCCCCGCCGCTGCCGCCGATGACAACGCTGTTTTCCGCAGTTTAAAAAAAAAATTTATTTACAGGTGGAGACTCGTTCCCGCCGGACTCTCTCTGCTAGGTCTGAACGCCGACCTGCTTGCAGCGCCGGCCGTCTCCCGAGTGCTCCCTCCCCGTCTGTTACTGCTTGCCTCCGCCTTCGCTGCTTGGCCTCGCTGCAGAGCCAGCCGCTGGAGCCCCAGCCCGATGCCCAGGAAGGATTATTGCAGTACCTGCCACCAGCTCGGCTAGCTGGTGAAACCACAGCTTTTTCTTTTTCTTGCTTCGACTTTGGACGTCAGAGGAATCGATGTCCTTGAGGTGCTGCCGAATTGCAGGTAAGTCCGTTTCCAATTCGTCGCCACTGTTGTGTCAGTGTGTTAATAGAGACACTGAAGACAGGAGTTGGTTTCACAGGTGTTTACTGAACAAAGTCTGGAGGGGAACTAACTGATACAACACAATATACAGGCTTATATTGCCCGAGTGGCCATTACCGGCATTACAGTACACAGGGGGCTCTTTAAGGCACATACACTACAGTTTCAGCCTCTACTACCGAACCCAGACATCCACTCCATGTGCCGATCACCAGTCCAAAATTTGTTTTTGCACCTGTACTCCTTTTATCCTATTGCCTGGGTGTAACCTCAAGTAATATTCTGAAATTATTTTTTTCTATGCCATTTACAATCAACATCACTAAAAACAGATTATCTGATCATTATCTCATTGCTGTTTGTGGGAGCTTGCTGTTGCAAATTGGCTGCCATGTTTCCTACATTATAACAGTGATGACACTGCAAAAAGTACTTCATTGGCTGTAAAGCGCTTTGGGACGTACTGAGGTGAAAGGCGCTGGATAAATGCAAGTCAGTCTTTCTTTCTTTCTTTCTTTTTTTCTCCTTTTCTGTGCCACCTTCATGTGTGTGAGTCAACAGGCTATTTGACCACAGGGGCATCACAGCCTGATATGTCCTGATATCATGTACTTTCCAGCAGTGGTCATTTGAAAGTGATCAAATGTAGGAACCTGGCTGATTTTCCTCTTCCTTAGCCTGATGAAGCTGAGGCCAATTTTCGTGCCTCTATCACCAACCCATCAGGTGACATAACACAGAGCAGGGATTAAATCTACGGCCCTTCTGGTCTGTGTGGTACAGTATCATACTACAGAATTTAAGAAAGTAAAAAGAAAGAACAAACTTGCATTTATTAGCACAGTGCTGAGGGAGTGCTGCACTGTCGGAGGTGCCATCTTTCGGATGAGCCGTTAAACCAACGCCCCGTCTGACCTCTCAGGTGGATGTAAAAGATTCCATGGCACTATTTTGAAGAAGAGCAGGGGAGTTCTCCCCGGTGTCCTGGCCAATATTTATCCCTCAATCAACATCACTAAAAACAGATGATCTGGTCATTATCATATTGCTGTTTGTGGGAGCTTGCTGTATGCAAATTGGCTGCTGCGTTTCCTACATTACAACAGTACTGCATTGTCTGAAAAGTGCTTTGGGATGTCCTGAGGTCATGAAAGGCGCTGTAGGAATGTCAATTCTTTCTTTCTTTTCTCAATGGCAATTGCTATGAAATTGTTTTAAATATTATTTTATGATTAACGAGATAAAGAAAGCTCCAGTCCTGTTCAATGCTTCGTGTTTTTGCAAAAAAGCTCCTGCAGGTACCAAAGAGTTAACATTCATAGGATGAGAAAGAAATACACTGAGACAGGTTCTGAGTCATGTTGAAAAGCAGCCAAAATAAAATCCTGAAAACTTCTAGTTAATGCACTATGCGCTCTATTGCAACTCCCATGGAACCACAGTATTTTTAATTGAAACAAACCTATTTTGGTGAAACATTGGATCCAGACATGAAAGTGGCATACTGACATAATGCAATTGTGCTATTAAAAAACTAGAAGAATTAGCCTTGGAAACATTCCCTGGAATTGGTAACTCTCCATGTATATTAAACTGTCAGACTGCTATTTAGCCCCTACTGATCCTATCTCCTGTTTAATAAACAAATGCTTCTAAAAATAAGGAAAAGTGGGGGAAGAATGAAAGAAAAATAGATTTTGTGTTACATTTTGCGGAACATTGATTGCATAGGTTTTGGAGCTCAGGTGAAACATAAATGATTTTTATAGCCATGTAAAAATAAAGCCCAACAACTAAAACTTCAACATTGGCCCAGAATTTGCTGCCAACATAACGGTGAGTTTACTGGCACTCACCGTTATTAATTCGCAAATCGTGCAGCAACTTGTGATACCCCATCAGTTGCCAATCGCCACACGTTGCTGGACGATTTGCGCTGCTCTACCATCAGCCTCGTGAAAATAGCATCTCGCCCTCAGTCTCCCCATGAGTTTCCTGAAGTTGCTGCATTTGCGCATTAATTACCCAATAAACTCACCGCAGAAAGTTCAGTCTAGTAATTAACAGCATAAATTCCCTTTTAATGCCATGATATTTGTTAATAACTGCCAATCTGGCCCAGAAAGTAAACAATTAAAAGTGTGGAGTCTCATTCCTTCAGGTTGTGAATTGTTGTTGAAGATTTTAAAAATTTTAAATGCTTTTTTTCTTACCTTTCCTATGTCTCTTTTTTCTCTCTTTCTTAATCCAATCTTTCTTTCCCGCTCTCTATTTCTCTTTCTGTACCTGATTTGACTCTAATTCACCCTACTTCTTTCTCCGTCCCGTTGTTCACTGAGGTCCCAGATGCCCTGTTACCCTCGCCGCACCGTTATCAGTTCGCACTCCCAGCAACTTTGTGGGCAAAAAAATTTAAAACCTAAACTTGCATGAACAATTCTAACTAACAGGGCATGCTGCGAGATGCCCCGCTCCAGGAAAATCTGGGCCATGCATGTGTTTATACCTGTATGTAACTTTTTCTATTCATTGTGTTAATCCAACCCAATTCTTCTCTTACATCCCATCAGTAATACTGAAGTAAACCAGCCAATGCTTGAACACTGAAGTTTCATCACAATTGTTTTTTATTCCTTCATGGGATGTGGGCATCGCTGACAAGGCCAGAATTTATTGCCCATCCCTAATTGCCGTTGAGAAGGTGGTGGTGAGCAGCCTCCTTGAACCGCTGCAGTCGGTGTGGTGAAGGTACTCCCACAATGCTGTTAAGGAGGGAGTTCCAGGATTTTGACCCAATGACGATGAAAGAACAGCTGATATATTTCCAAGTCATGATGGTGCCTGACTTTGATGGGGATCTTGGAGGTGGTGGTGTTCCCATGCGCCTGCTGCCATTGTCTTTCTCGGTGGTAGAGGTCGTGGGTTTGGGAGGTACTGTCGAAGAAGCCTTGGCAAGTTGCTGCAGTGCATCTTGTAGATGGTACACACTGCAGCCATGGTGCGCCAGTGGTGGAGGGAGGGAATTTTTAAGGTGGTAGATGGGGACAATATTGGATCTATTGAGATATTCCTGGCTTCACCCAGGTCAGGTTTAGGACAACATTGCTGGCCAATGGCATGACTGATATAATATCATAGAATTATAGAATAGTACAGCAGAGAAGGAGGCCATTCGACCCATTGGGCTCGATTTTCCAAGCCCCGAGGAGGCGGGCATGGAGGCGGGACAGCCGGTAAACTCGGAGAAATTGGGGGCGGATGGCAAACCTGCCCCCATCCCGCCTCTGTGCCCATTTGCCAGGAGGCGGAAAGATGTGCAGCTTTGGGTCCCGTCTCCTGGAGGCGGGAAAGGCATTTAATCCTTTTAACTGCCTGTTAACAGGTAGTTAACAGGCAGAAAAAAGGATTAGTGCCATTTTACCTTCACAGGTGAAGGCTTCCCGACCTCGGAGAACCCTGCCGGGTTGGAGGAGACGTGGAGGAGGTCTGTGCTGGTCGGAGGCACCTGGAAGTAAGATGTAGAGGTGAGTGATGGGTGCAAGTGTGGAGTGGTAAGTATGCAAGGTGAGTGATAAGTTTAAAAAAGTGTTCACTTACCTTGTTTTCCTTCCATAGCCTTCAGCCGCGGCGGATCGGGAGAGCGGACATCCTGCTTGTCAATTTCAGGTAATGGCTGATGGACCCTCTGATCCATCAGACATCTGAAATTTACAAATTTGCAATGTTTGATGAGTCCTCACCTCAAAGACCCATCAAACTAAAGAGAATGTCAGTGTTTGACAGCTTCACAGAGCTGTCAAACACTGTCATTTCTTCTTTCAAGAAGTCTCGACAGATAGCACGTCTGGCGTTGACGTAATCTGTCAGTGACTTCTTCCCTAATTGGCCTGCTGAGCCCACAGGGCGGGCTTAACAAGCTCAATCAGGGGAAAATCCCTCTGAATGGTCAGGCGAGGATGGAGGCGGGACATTGACACGACAAGCAGCAGTCCCGCCTCCAACTCTCCATTCACTAAATCCAGCCCATTGTGTCTGTGCCGGCTCTTTCAAAGAGTAATCCAGTTAGTCCCACTCCCCTGCTCTTTCCCCAGCCCTGCAATTTTTTCTCTTTCAAGTATTTATCCAATTCCCATTTGAAAGTTACTATTGAATCTGCTTCCACCATCCTATCAGGCAACGCATTCCAGATCATCATAACTCGTTGCATAAAAAAAGCTTTTCCTCTGGTTCTTTTGCCAATCACCTTAAATCTGTGTCCTCTGGATACTGACCCTCCTGTCAGTGAAAGGAGTTTCTCCTTACTTATTCTATCAAAACCTTTCATGATTTTGAATGCCTCTATCAAATCTCCCCTTAACCATTTCTGCTCTAAGGAGAATAACCCCAGCTTCTCCAGTCTCTCCACATAACTGAAGTCCCTCATTCCTGGTACCATTCTAGTAAATCTCCTCTGCACCCTCTCCAAGGCCTTGACATCCTTCCTAAAGTGTGGTGGCCAGAATTGGCCGCAATACTCCAGCTGAGGCCAAACCAGTGTTTTATTAAGCTTTAGAATTACTTAATATGGAGCACAAGTCAGCATAAAAGACTTCTATTTTGAAAAATCAGACTTTGGTATCTGGTTTATACTTTTTGGAAATTCCCAGACACACCACTCAAAAGTGGACTGGCCAATCCAAAACTGGATGGGAAGCAACCCTACACCACATTAAAAGGGGCTTACAGAGGAGCTCTTAACGGAAACTGCCCACCCCAACATTTGGATCACTTTGTATATATTTTTTTCACATCTGTGTCACTTGAATTTTCTGTGTAATCGGAAGCCAGAAGTGAGGCTCAATTCCAACATCACTCGTGTACCACCACAGCACAAATGTGCCAGGAAGAGATTTACAGATGAGGAGAATATAAATCGAGTGGTGCCAAATGCAACTTACTTTTAGTTGCGCTGATCCGCAGATTACCTGTTTGCCCTGCATGCAGCTGAAATTAGATCCAGTTGAAAGGGACTTGAATTGCCTTTCTATGTCCTGACCCCACAGTCAAACAGTTGGTGGAGGTTTAGGGGGGAAAAAGCAACTTATAACGAGTCTAAAACCACGTCCCAATACATTGACAGCAGCAATAAGTATCAGGCACCTCTGCCTCTCTCTTGGAGTCTGTAGGTTGTGGGATTCAAGCCCCACTCCAGAGACTTGAGCACAAAATCTAGGCTGACACTGCAGTGTAGTACCGAGGGAATGCTGCACTGTCAGAGGTGCCGTCTTTCGGGTGAGATGTTAAACCAAGGCCCCGTCTCCCATCTCGGGTGGGCGTAAAAGATCCCATAGCCATTATTCCAAAGAAGAGCAGGAAGTTCTCCCTGGTGTCCGGGCCAATACTTATCCCAACCAACATCACAGGTGATCTGATAAAACAAATGATCTGGTCATTATCACATTGCTGTTAATGGGAGCTTGCTGTGTGCAATTTGGATTCCATGTTTCCTACATTGCAACAGTGACTACACATCAAAAAGTACTTCATTGGCTGTAAAGCGCTTTGGAACATCATGAAGGTCATGAAAGGTGCTGTATAAATGCAAGTCTTTTTTTTCTTTCATATTACTGGACCTCATGCAGCATGGCTTGTAGGCTGAAGCGACATGCCTATCAAGGTCAGAGGTGATGGAAGTGGGTTAAGGTGGAAAGTGAGGGCCAGCATTGAGTCTTAGCATGAGAGCTGGTGAGGAAGGAATGGGTGTTGGGAGGACTGGTCCATTTACAAGAAAAGAAAAAGAAAATTATACCGAAAATTGTTACATTCGATACAGGCAGAATTAGGAATGGAGTACAGACAAAGGGCTGGTTAGAACTGTGGAATGGGACCAAGGCTGCTTAACTTGAGTCTATTCCTTGTGGAACCCTGGCATTTCTACATTAGTAAGCTGTACATGGGGTTGCAGGTCATTTCTCAGCCATTTCATCATTCCTATAAAACATATGATTACCTCAAAATTCACAATTTTTAAAGCCTATGTGCGAAGTGCCACGCTATCTTGGAGATTTATTTTTGCTACAGTGTGATCAGGCACATTTCTTTGTTGCAATCATAGAATTTTACAGCACAGAAGGAGGTCATTTAGCCCATCGTGCCTGTGCCGGCTCTTTGAAAGGGTCCAATTAGCTCCACCGCCCAACATGTTCCCCATAACCCTGCAAATTAGTCCTCTTCAACTGCATGTCCAATTGCCTTTTGAAAGTTTCTATGGAACCTGCTTCCACCCCCATTTCAGGTAGTGTGTTCCAGAACTTAACAACCCTCTGTGTGAAAAAAATTACATTTTGAGGGAGTAGAATGTGATTAGGGAGAATATTGACATTCAGAAGAGAGGTTCTATGGAATTTTGGTCTTTAGTGTTCCTACCAGGAGTGCATATTGGGCAATCAGGCACACTTTATGCCTATTGAGGGGAAAGGGGCTGATGGGTCATTATGAAAGAAGTTTGACAACTTCTGTGGGACTGTGGCATTACTGTGGGACAATTTTTGATGTTAACTGGAACTCGATACTGTGTAACAATCTAGAAGTTTCTTGAACCAGGGATATGTGTAAATCATGTGACTGACCAGAAGGTTCTGCGGTCATCAATCGGAGCGGCGCGGTCAGTGCGGAGCAGAGCACACCCTTATCCAGCAGCCTGAGTAGACATGTGCAGGGAGGGATCAAAGGCAAAATCCGACCATGCTACTGTGTAGTGTTTCTTTTGTGATTGGGAAGAGCTTTAAGAAAAATTATTTTCTTGTAAATTGTTTTGCTCTTCAGTTGAAAAGCTTTCCAATAAAATATGCATTAGAGCATTTATGATACCAGAACTGAGAGGTATACCTATCAGGGCAAATTGTACAGGCTGGGGCTCTTTTCTCTAGAAATGAGAAGGTGACCTGATAGAGGTCTTTAAAATTATGAAGGGTTTCGATAGGGTAGACAAATGTTTCCACTTGCTGGCGAGACCAGAACTAGGGTCATAAATATAAGAGAGTCATTAATAAATCCAATAAGGAATTCAGGATAAACTTCGCTACCCAGAGAATGGTGAGAATGTGGAACTCGCTACCACAGGGAGTAGTTGAGGCAAACAGTATAGATGCATTGGGGGAAGCTAGATAAACACATGAGGGAGAAAGGAATAGAAGGATATGCTGATAGGGTGAGACAAAGATGGGTAGGAGGAGGCTCGTGTGGTGCGTAAACTGGCACAGACCAGTTCGGCCGATGGCCTGTTTTTGTGCTGTACATTCTATGTAAATCTATGTAAAAAAAATGACAACAATCCCCACTGCCCAATAATTATGAGCTCAGAGAGGGAAATATGCGACCAATGTTCTAAGGCCACATGTGTGTTCTGACCCAGTGCTAACTTCAAAGGGCGTATGACTCCAACACTTATTGAAAACATCCTGCTTAAAATCTTAAGAATGATGATTAGCTACAGTTCAGAGAGTGGCATTGACCTTTCGGGGTCAATTTTAACTCCGGTGCGGGGAATTGTCGGGTTCCCCGAATTTAGTGTTTCCCACACAAATCTAAATGGGCCTGTGAGATTGATGCAATTTTAACTCAATTAGCCAATTGATTTCCAACATGTGGGAACCCTTGGCAATTGAGCATTTCCAGTCAGAAAGTCGCAGAATATGACATCATCATTGCTGCTGCTTTTAGGGTCCACAGCAAGCCTTGCTTCTTCTGCAGGCTTCCAAACTTCACCATTGAGATGGCACAGGAGCCTGCAGGAACAACGGCCAGCGGGAGGGCAAGAGCTGCCCCAACATTTGATGAGGCTTCACTCCAGGCATTGCTGGATGGTGCTAGGGCCCACAGGGAGGTCCTGTTCCCTTCTTCAGGGAGGAAGAGGCCTCCCAGTCAGACCAAGGCTGTGTGGCTACAGGTGGCTGGGGAGGTCAATTCCTTGGGGCTCACACGACGCACCTGGATGCAGTGCAGGAAAAGATGCCATGACCTTCATCGCACTGGAAAAGTAAGTACTGTATGAAGTTTCCATCACCTTCAATCTGATCCCCATTGCCTTTCCTCACCAGCACTCAGCTTTAGTAATCTCTTCCTCCACATCCCACTTGACACTCACATCCATGCACCCTTACCCATTCCCACTCTCTCTATGCTCAAATTCACATAACTATTCCACCATGCAGCCCTCACACTCCCTCTCACTCTGATGCTTTGAACACAACTGACAACACAGAGGGAGGGCCCTTGGTCTTGCAACCTCACTCCATCTTTGTCTCCTTCTAAGTATCTATGCTATGCAATCTCTGCACTCACTCCTTCATTCTCACTCAACCTCCACTTGTCTCCCTCATTGCAGGAAAAGAGAGCTCACAACAGGTGAACGCGAGCCAGGACAGGCGGAGGGCCGCCCTCATTAGCCCAGCTCACCCCCTGGGAGGGTGCCATCCTGGAGATTGTCGGGGCTGACAGAGATGCGGAAGTTGGGGAAGGACAGACAGGTGCATCCCCGCAAGCTCGTGACAGAATAGTTTTCCATCTCTCTCATTGGCATTGCATGAGTCGCTGATAATGATTCTGAAGCTATATCATATGGACTTATGATCATCTGCAAAATGCAATGTGCATGTAATCTTGTCATCACATCTCTAACTCTTCCCTTGACTCCCCCACAGGACCATCGAGAGCCCCCGTCCCCACTGTCGAGGAGGAAGAGCCTGAGCAGCCAGACTCCTCAGAGGAATCTGCAACCTCTGAGGGCGCAGTGTCAGCAGAAATAAGCGCACCCAGCACCAGCGCAGACACTCACACCTCGGTGGGACCTTCGGGACATAGAGTTGTCACCTGGTGTATCACAGGTCACAAGTGAGCATCAGCAGATTGTGGAGACAGGGACAGCAGTGGAGAGTCCTCGTCGGAGGGCGCAGGACTCTGCCAGCACGGCTCAGCTGCATGTCGACCCTCTGCCTCTGGGTCCATCCGTAAGATCAGAGGTGATGGAACTCCATGCACAGATGCAGGAGTCTCTGGCAGGTTTTGTCTCCAGGGTCGCTGCGAGTATGGAGCGAATGGAGGAGTCCATAGCGAACATGAGCAGAGCCTTTGTGGAGTCAGTGGCGCACGAACACATCAACACGGAAAGGATGGCTACCTACATGGAAATGATTGCTGTCTCTGTGGTAAGGCTGGCTACCGTAGAGGAGAGGATGGCTACGGTAGAGGAGAGGAGGGCTATGGTAGAGGAGAGGAGGGCTATGGCCATGGAGGAGGTTAGTCGCCAGGGTATGGAAAACATGGTGAGTGTTCAGAATAGAATGGCATCTCTTGAGGAGCGATGGGCATCTATTGAACAGAGAAACCAGACCTTCATGGAAGTCCTTCTGATTGGACTGCCATTGCAGATACGGGTCCCCATGGCCCCCCTGATGTGCAGCAAGGTGCTCTCAAGCCACTTGCAGGCACTGAGGGGGACCTGACCCATGAGAGGGAGGTTGGTGGCAGACCTCAAGGAAGTGGGGGCTCCTCTCCAAACGCTCACACTTCCATGCCACTGCAGAGCCCTCGGTCAGAGCCCCGCCGGAGTCCACACCCAATTGAGATAGACATCTCAACTCCTGCACAGCCGCAGGAGCAGCAGACTGCTGACGAGCCCTCACAGGCTCGCCACCCCAGAGGACGCCCGCCAAAGTTGTCGAGACAGGAGCAGCAGGAAAGTGAGCAAGGGGCCTCCACATCTGCTGAAGCCACAGGAGAACCACTACGTAGGAGCACGCGTAAGAGGAAAATAAAGCACAAATAGTCACAAGGGTAGTCACTTGGGTGAAATGTTGTGTATTTTGTAAAAATGCCATCAGTTGTTTGTTTTGCATAAAAATTCTGATGGCAACTGCTGCAGTTCTGGCGTGTGTCATTTCGCGAATGGGGCTTTCACATTGAGGGCTTAGGATTACTTGCAGTTGTCAGGATGCTGATCAAATAGCTCGGAATCCGCAGGGTTTGGCCATTGTCGATGCTCAGGTAAGAAACTGTGAGGCAAAAGAGTTTGATTTACTAGGCTAAGCAAATCTGGCCAGGATGAGTGCGTTCCTTGCACCCTGGGCAGCAATGTTCTCGCGTAATGCTGCCGCTGGTTGATGGGCCTCTGCAGGATGCTCGTTTTCACCCTCCTCCTCCTCATCATCATCATCATCATCATCTGAGGAGGGTATGTGAGGAGCCACTTGGTCCTCAGGAATCTGCAAGCCACAACGCTGTGCCATGTTGTGGAGTGGACAGCAAACCACGACGATTCTGGAGACCCTGGTTGCTGAGTACCGTAGGGCTCCACCTGATCTATCCAGGCATCTGAAGTGCATCTTCAGCAAGCCGATGGTTTGCTCAATAATGGATCTGGTGGAAATATGGCTGGAGTTGTAGTGCTCCTCAGCTTTGTTGGCTGGCCTCCTCAACGGCATCATTAGCCAAGTCCTCAGGGGATTGCCCTTGTCTTCAAGTAGCCATCCGTGAAGTTGGTCTGGCGGCCTGAATAGCGGAGGCACACTAGACTGGCGCAGTATGAAGGAGTCATGGCAACTGCCAGGGTACTTGGCACAAACATGCAAAATCTCCTTCTTGTGGTCACACACCAGCTGAATGTTAAGGGAGTGGAAGTCCTTGCGGTTGACAAAACTACCTGGATTGCGATGGGGGGCCCTAAGGGCATCATGTGTGCAGTCAATGACGCCCTGCACCCTTGGAAAGTCTGCCAGATGAGCTAATCCAACTGCTCGCGCCGTCACATTTGCGCGATCCCTGGTGAAATGGATGTGATTGTGCGCGAGGGCAAAGAGGGCATCGGTTACGTGCGTGATACAAGTGTGTGCGGCCGACTGGGAGATGCCGCTGATGTCTGCTGCTGATCCCTGGAATGAGCCTGAGGCCAAAATGTTGAGTGCGGTGGTGACTTTGATGGCCACTGGTAAGGAGTATCCACCTGGCCCTCTGGGCAGCAGGTCTTGCTGTATCATTGCGCAGATGTCAGTCACTACCTGTCGCGAAAGTCGGAGCCGCCTTTGGCACTGCTGCTCAGTCATATTGAGGTAGCTGACCCTGTGTCTGTAGACCCTGTCTGGGGGATATCTCCTGCGCCAACAGGCTTCCATGCGCTGGCCCCTTCTGGTCTGTGCTGCCTCAGGTGGGTGAGCAGCTGCCTGGCGCTCCTGCTGCTGCTGCTGTTGCTGGTGCTGCTGTTGTTCCTGGTTCTGCTGCTGCCGTGCCTGGTGCTGGAGGTCCTCTAATGCCAAGAAGGGAAGGAAAAAGAGGCCTCCCATGCTTCTGGTAGATGCCTCAGTTGAGGAAGCGCTGAGTGAGGGTGGCGAGAGGGGTTTCGCAGGAGGTCACACTGGAGGAGTGTCTGAGGCTCCAACCTTCCACAGGTGTGGTTAAGCCTGGTAAAAGTTGCCCCAGCCCTGAGACAACAAAGTCCTGCCACCTGCAAATGATGACTGATCAAGTCTCCTCTTTAATTGTTGACCTGCAGCTGATAGTCAGCAAGCCAATAGTGCTCACGCCAGGTTTCACAGGCGTGATCCCCACCAGGCGTGTTTTACGTGGGAAAAGGGTTAAACAGGCAAGGGCCTGTTAAAATGGGATTATAAAGGCCAATTAGTGCTGTTTAAGGGCCCTAAAGATTCGGGACCATCAGACACGCCTGGGTTAAAATGGCTAGGTGTCGGGAACCAGGCCGGGGGGGGGTGGGGTCCCGACCCCCAGGTTTTGTGATTTTAACCCCCCACACGCCTCAAAGCCCGCCTGACGGCTGAGTTAAAATTGAGCCCTTCATCTCCAAGACCTGAATCTGAATCTATGCCAAATCTAGGAAGAAAATTTCGGATAAGAAATTCAATTGCACCACGCCCGTTTGACAGGTGTCAAACGGGCGCCTAAGAGTTCCATATGGTGGGCAGCATCCGCGGTCTCATTCTGTGCCCCAAGTGCACCGCCTGCCATATTGGATTGGACTCTTCCATAGGCATCCAGGACGTATTAAACCGGCTCATTCAAATATTTCAATAAGGGTCCTACGTTTGTTGTAGGATCCTTTTGTGATATTGGTCTACCCTAGTACCTGACTCGCCACATGACAAACCTGCTCAACAACTCGAGCCTCTAACAGTCAGCCAGGACCCTGTAGCCGCGTTAATTAAAGGGCCCATCCACTCCATACAGGTTAGTTGCTGGTCTGTCCTTTAAGGCTGCTGGTTAATTTCTGAATGTTTTTGGTGGCCTATTTTCTTCCTTCTGCTCACAACTTTGTACTGGTGGCCGGACTGCTTTTGTCTGCCTTCACAACGGTTTCACTGTAGTCATGGGTGGACTGGTATGCCTGCCTTTGGGGGCTGGAGGACGAGGGGGAGCAGCCAAGGAGACGGGTGAGAGCGGGAGCAGCTGAAAGAGGGAGGGGGGGCACTGCACTGAGCACTTCCTGGTGTATGCCCACCTGCCTTCTTCGGTAGCCTGGGCCCTCAAAATCTGCATCTCAGTCCTCTGCAGCAGAGCTAGTGTGTGATCTCGCCCACCGGCGAGCTGGCATCGGTGGTGTCCTATCTCATCCCCATCCTGCACACTTGTGGCCGGTGATTCATTTGCCCACTCAGGTGGACATAAAAGATTCCATGGGCACTATTTAAAAGAAGAGCAGAGGGAGTTCTCCTCGGCGCCCTGGTCAATATTTATCCCTCAACCAACATCACTAAAAAAAACACAGATTATCTGGTCATTATCACATTGCTGTTTGTGGGAGCTTGCTGTATGCAAATTGGCTGTCGCGTTTCCTACATTACAACAGTGACTACACTTCAAAAATGTACTTTATTGGCTGTAAAGCGCTTTGGGAGATCCTGAGGTTGTGAAAGGCACTATAGAAATTCAGGTTCTTTCTTTCCATCCTCCTGTACTCACTGTAATGAGAGAAAAATTCAACCCTGCATTACAACCCCCCACTCCCCCCCCCCAACCACAGAAAAAGTAGTCTTCATTTTAGCTAATGTTGTATATGATTGAAAATAACTTTACAACATAATGAATGCATGGTTTGGCTATAGCATACAAAATGTGTTCCACATGTAACCCTGAACTGCATATCCCATATTCCTTATTTACTGGATTTACAATGCCACAGGGATGTAAATTGTACATTCTTTATATTTCAGCCCTAGTGCCCCAAACACTATAACTTGCCATTTCCAAATTCTACTTGTCAAACGCAATATCGATGGGCAGTTTATCATAAGCATGTGCAGTGCAGAATTTCAAATACACCTTTGATGTAAAGAAAGATGAGGTCATTTAATGATGTCTAGTTGGCGGTAAGTCAGAGAAAGATTCGCACAATCTTCCCTACCCTTAATCAGTTCTGTGTTCCATCAAACACTCTTGGGATGCACTTATATTTGGTTTTGATATCAAAGTGACCAAAGTCATTTGTGTTACATGTTCACCAACTATGTGAAAAGTTGATAGAGACTGCAGGACTCCATGGATGGACATGTAAAAAGGAAAACCTCTTTACTCAATGAAACCCCAAGGTTTTCTGTTTGTTTTAAGAACATAAGAAGTAGCAGCAGGAGTTGGCCACTCGGCCTTCGAGCCTGCTCTGCCATGGCTGATCTTCTACCTCAACTCTACTTTCCCGCCCTATCCCCATTCACTTAGGCCTCGATATTAACTGACCCGTGGAGTCGGGATTGGAGGCGTGCGGGGGGTTAAAGTCCCGAATTCGGGGGTCCCGACACCATCCCGCCCCAAACCCGCCTCCATGTAAGTTTCAAAGGAGGCGGGTACCCGCCCCGCACTGGGACCCGCCTACCCGAGGCAGGAAGGGATTAGTGACAATTAACTGCCTGTTAACAGGTAGTTAACAGGCAGTTTTTAGCCTAATCCCTATTTTAAAGCTTGAAGTGTGGGATTCCCGATGGCTCCAAACCACGCCAAGTTAGAAGAGTTGGGCCGTCGGGTTGAAGGACTTGGAGGGGTCGAGATGTCGGTGTTCAGGTGAGTAATGGGTGCATGAGTGCAAAGGTAAGTATGTTTGGTGTGTCTAAAGTGTGTAAAGAAGTTTAAATTACCTGTACTTACCTTTTTAGCCTTCCTTTCTCTAGGTTTCGGGAGTCCATCATCTAACCGGCGCAGAAAGCAGAACGGCTGCGAACTGTCAAAAGTGACAGCCTGCAGCTTTCTGTGCCGGAGAGATTTCTAACTGAGTCTGTGGAGAAGGACTCAGGTTAGAACTAAGACTGTCAGGCCTAGAAATTCAGTTGGTTGCGCCAGCCGTTAGCGCCTTAGGAGGAGTAGATGTCGGGTGCTAGGCGGCTAGCGCCCGGGCGCAGCGCGAACTGCGCCTCGCCCCAACTTCACTAGAGATTTAGCGGCGGCGCAAAGTCTTTGCGCGCGCTCAGCTGCGTGCGCAGATCATGACGTCATTTCCTCGTGCAACGCCCTTTGTGCGCCCCCAACCGGAAATTCAGTGGCGACGCCCCATTGTGCGCCTGGCGCCCCTAGCGACTGTTAGAGTGGAACGGTGCTCAGCCGATGCGGGGGGCGCAAATTAAAGGGATCTCCTCCTGCAATATAAAAGGCTGCCATTTCGCAGCACTCCTTCTTGAGAAACGGATCTTTGGAGAGAGACCAAGGTAGATAGCTTTCTGCTTTGGCCCAACACTCGGACAGGTACTTCTGGCTTCAGGCCACAGCTTTCCACTAGTCTTTGCCTTCATTGACATCTCATTGTTTGCCAGCATATTATGGGGGCTGCAATGGGTGTCAACGCTGGCTTTCTCAATTACATCCAAAGGGCTCACAGACGCCGTGAGAGAGTGGCAGCCCTGGCTAGACGGAGAGGGGGCAACAGGCGTCGGCAAAGGAGGCCTTACCCACCCAGGGTATACCGCCAGCAGTTCTCCTATCTCAACATGTCTGAGGAGCAGTGTGTTTGGAGGCTGCGATTCAGAAGGGAGGTGGTCACAGAGATCTGCCAGCTGCTTGGCGGTGATCTGCAGCCACAGCTGAGGAGCAGGACGTCTCTGTCGGTGGCAGTGAAGGTGACGGTGGCTCTCAACTTCTATGCCACCGGCTCCTTCCAATCCGCTACTGGGGACATTGCCAACATCTCCCAGTTCGCCGTGCATTGCTGCATCCGCCAGGTGACCAATGCCCTTTTCAAAAGACGTCAGTTCATCTCCTTCTCCATGGCCCTTGCCAAGCAGCAACAGCGTGCAATGGGCTTTGCAGCATTCGCGGGCTTCCCCATGGTGCAGGGCGCCATTGACTGCACGCATGTGGCTTTGCGGGCACCTCTGGAGAATGCCGAGGATTACCGCAACCGGAAGGGCTACCATTTGCTGAACGTCCAGCTGGTGTGTGACCACAGGCAGCTCATCCTAGCTGTCAATGCCCGCTTTCCAGGCAGCAGCCACGATGCCTTCATCCTGCGCCAGACTTCTGTGGCAGACATGTTCCAGGCACAGCCTCACCCACGAGGATGGCTTATCGGGGACAAAGGCTATCCTTTGTGTACCTGGCTGATGACCCCGCTCCGTGCGTCCAGCACCCCTGCTGAAGAGGGATACAACGAGAGCCATCAAGTGACCAGGAACATCATCGAACAAACAATCGGCGTCCTGAAGCAACGGTTCCACTGTCTGGATCGTTCCGGTGGAGCCCTACAGTATTCGCCGGAGCGAGTCTCCCATTTCGTGGTCGTTTGCTGCATGCTGCACAACCTGGCTATCCGCAGGACTCAGCCACTGCCACCAGAGATTGGAGGACCACCTGAGGAGGAGGAGGAGGAGGAGGACCAGCACAGGAGGGAGGCAGAAAGTGCAAGGGCCGCCCGTCGCCGGCTTATTGAACGTCGGTTCTAGGCCCCCTCTCAGGGACTGGCTTGTGCCAATGTCAGCAGATGAATGTAGCCGCTCCACAAGCCCTCAGCCGAGCAGGGCAACCAGGACTTAACCAAAAAACCATGCACACTGCAATTTAACAGCAATAATTTATTGAAAACCTCTGCCCTTCCCACATTACATGCTCATGTGGAGAAGCCCCCTCCAAAAACACAAAACTACCAGTCTCAGCCTTACAAAAAGAAAGAAACACACCAGTCTCGGCCTTACAAAATGAAAGAAAGACACCAGTCTTGGCCTTACACAAAAACAACTGCACCAGTGTCGGCCTTACAACAAGCACCAGGCATTTGTGCATACTTCTACTTTTTGCCCTGCGAGGGCGATGCCTTGCGCATCCTTGCCTGGCCCCTGCCCGCCCTGCTGCTCCTCCTCAATGGGAGCCCAGTGGCTGCAGCAAGGCTGGGGGAAGGCTGCTGAGGGGCAGATGGCGAGACGGCAGATGCCCTTGGGGGTCGGCCTGCACCAGCTCTGGCCTTGGAGTGGCCGGCTGCTGACTGCTCCAACTCTGGCTGGGCGGCAGCAGTCTGTCCAGCAGCTCGTGGCAGCTGCAATGGCGGAGTGGCAGTGTCGGCTGCAGGAATGGTGGCAACCTTGCAGATCGCAGGTGCTCGCTGGTCGCCTGAGACATTTGCACTCGCACAGGCCAGCACTGCAGCATGCGCAGCAAACAGCTGAAGAACAGACTGCTGGGCTGCTGCTGCGCGGCGAGTGCCCTGGCGATGCCTGGCTGATCCAGCGAGGGTGGCAGCAGTTAGTGCCCGTGTGGCCCTGGTCTGTGTCCGCATGACACCAGCCAGTGAATGGACGGCACAACTGAGCACTTGGCTAGAAGCCGACTGTGCTGCCGCGAAGTCCTGCAGACTCCTGGCCTGTGCTGCACTGAATTGTTGCAGACTTCTGGCCTGTGCTGCTCCGAATTGCTGCGCACTCCTTGACAGAGACTCTATGGAGTCAGGCATCCTTGCCACTGCAGCCATGAGCTCAGTGTGCCTGCGCTCAGCCTGGACGGCCATTTCCTCTAGGAGGCGCACCTCCTCTGCGCTCACCGTCGCAGGACTGGAGGCCGCACTCGCCCTCTGGGGAGAAGTCCGCCGAGCTTCCCCACCCCTCCCGCATTGCTGCAGGCCGCTGGGCCCCGGAGCTTCACTCTCCTCCGACCCTTCCCCCCGGCTCCCCTCCAGGGAAGACGTGTCCCCTACATCGCCATGGGCTGGCGCGGCTGAGGGTGGCACTGATGGGCTGGCTTCCTCTTCCTCCTCCTCGTCTTCCGAAGGGCTGACAGTGGCAGCTTGAGGGCCCGCCTCCTCACCTGGCGATTCACCATCTGAAAGCAGGAAGGCACAAGAGTAGCTTTAGAGTGAGGACAGAGCGGCAGCGAGGGAGGCATGAGTGGTGCCATTCACCGCATTGGTCGGACAGTGGCAAAGGATGCTGATCTGATGCGCAAGTGGAACGAGAGAGGTCCAAAAGGTGATGCCCTTACCATTGGTGCCCAGAACAGGGTCGGCATCTCCACTGGCGACGGGGCCAATCAGCCGGCCTACCATAATGCGCTCCACACGCTGGTCGAGGTCGGAGAGCTCTTTGAGGTCAGGACGGCCTCCCCCGGTCTCAGTTCGGTTGCGCCGGTTGTGCGCCACCTTGGCCTGCAAGAGAAAGGACGGCCTCTAAGTACAGTGTGAAGCCCTGATCTTGTCTGCAATGCCTCCCATGGTCGAATAGCTTGGACAGTGTGTAAAGTGCTGAATGTGCAATTGATTTTCACGCCAGTCCCATAGCTGCTGGATGAGGGCTGGCCATTAGGGCTTTCAGGTCCCTTTGCCCATAATGTGAGGTGCACATGCAAGGATGAGGAGGACACTGGAAAGGGTACTCACCCTGACAATCCGAGTGAGGTCGTTGAACTTCTTCCGGCATTGCACAGGAGTCCTGGCAACCACGCTGTTGGAAGACACCCTGTTGGACACCTCCCTCCAGGCTTTCCGGTAGGCGCTGGGCAGCGGCCTCTTGCCACCTTCTGGGAACAAAACATGGTGCCTACGCTCCACTCCGCCAACCAGCAGCCTCAGGTCACCATCGCTGAAGCGCTGCGCTCTCTCCCTGGCCTTCGCCATAGTCCTGGGCGTTGTATAGGTGAAGCTGAAGTGGTCAGGCCTAGGTTGAGGGCTGCAGTGTGCAGGGCGTGGCAGGCAAACAAATCCACCCTCCCCCTTTAAGAGCTGACCGGCGCCAGAGTGTCTGCCGTCAATCAAGAACTCGCCGCACCTGCGCTGCGCCCGGCCTCGGGGGTATCGCTCAGCACGCCGGCTTAGCGGCTACAGATAGTCGTGCATCGCCTGTTTTAGCGCAGCAGCAACCTCTTGGGGCGATGCGACTGAATATCGGCGAAGGGGGCGCGACTTTGCGCCGGGCACAAACTTTAGCGGCCACTCGACTTTACCGCCCCAAAAGTGGCTATACTGAATTTCTAGGCCTCAGTGTTTGACAGCTTCAAACAGCTGTGAAACACTGATATTTCATCTGTCAAAACGTCTTGACAGATGAAATTTCAGTCTGTGACGTCACCTGTTGCCGGGTGGCCCTTAATTGGTCTGCTGAGCCCGCTGGGCAGGCTCAACAAGGTCAATCAAGTTAAAATCGCGTGGATTGGCTGCATCTCGATGGAGGCGGGACTACAACCCCGAAAGTTGTAGTCCCACCTCCTTCCTGACTTCTGAGTGAAAATCACACCCTTAGTATCCAACTGAGCATCTGGGGTAGAGAATTCCAAAGATTCCAAACCCTCTGAGTGAAGAAATTTCTCCTCATCTCAGTCCTAAATGGCCGAACCATTACACGAAGGATTTTTACAGTACAGGAAACGTTTTGGTATCCGGCACGGACGGGACCGATGTGTTGCTGGTTCATCAACAATTCCGGATAACCGAACGCTATAGTAAAAGATACGGAGCTCAGAGCTCCGTATAAAGCAACAAACCCTGTAACAGCTTCAAAACAATCGGAACAAGTTGCAAGCGTCTCTGTAGCTTAGCAACAGCTTCAGCTACACCCTTGCATAGCAACAAATGGAGTTAAAAAAAGTAACTAAAAGTAAAAAAAAGTTACCTGAACCGACTCCTGAATTTTGCCGGTGGATAGAGCATTCCGGTTATTTAGGGGCCGGTTAATCGAAAGTTTCCTGTAGTTTTCCTTCAGTTGGAGGTTATGTTTGTGTGTGGCAGAGGGCATAATCATTTCCACAATCTTCCGGCGATGTCTGTGACCTTTAACTGGGGTGTTGTAGTGCCAGCCGTGGCTCAGTGGGTAACACTCTCGCCTCTGAGTTGGAAGTTTGTGGCTTTAAGCCCCTCTCCAGAGAGCTGAGCACAAAACCAAAGCTGACACTCCCAGTGCAGTGCAGAATTGAGGGAGTGCTGCACTGTTGGAGGTGCCGCATTTTAGATGAGACATTAAACCGAGGTCCCATCTGCCCTCTCAGGTGGCAGAATGTACTATATCTTCGAAGAAGAGTAGGGGAGTTGTAAGATTCGAAATTTTCAGCAAAAATCACGCAAGAAAACCGGATAAAATAAGACTGTTTATTGACCAAAGTAAGCTTGCACAGAAAAACCTTTGATAAAAGGGCATACAAAATGGCCGCCGGGCCCCGTGATCAGTTTCTGAACCATTTTATTTCTGTTACTGCAAGCCAGACAGGCTTGTGGATTGAAGACAGTAAGCCCGCGAAAGCCAGTATCTGGGAACTGAAACTCAGAGAAACAGCATACATATTCAATGAATTCTAAGTACAGGATGGGGCCCATCAAGATATGGGCGGACAATGCAAAAACACTTATACCCATTTATTGTACAAAGGAGAAACCGTTTAGCAGCCATCAAGGAAAATCTCCGGACCGATCAATATGCGAACCGAGTCACGGTGACAATGAAAAAGACATTAAAAGACATTATCGGCCAGGAAGGCCAGTTTAAGTTATCACTGGCTCCGTTACAAGACAAAGCGCCCCTGCAGAGATTTCTGCCCGCCAAAATTAATACAAAGACAGGACTATGATTTGGCGGGAGATAAGACTGTCCCAAAAGGGTATAACTATGGATTGAAAGTCCATCTAAGTTACTTGAACAACTTCGGACTTCGGACTTCTTCTTCGACTTCTGCTACGCTGGGCGACTTCAGACTTCTACTTCTTCAAGGACTTCTTCTACAAGGAACGAACGAAGGACGGACGGTGCCAGGCTAGGCGCCTCTTCCACTTCGGCAGATGCGGAATCGATGAAGACGTTTTTGTCTTTTTAAAGACGGACGACTTCGGTGAAAAGACAACGCGGTCGGTGTTCAGCCGAACAAGGCTCGGCCACGACGAGAAGACGATGAGGGTGGCCCGGGTACTGGGGTCGGGAGATCATCGACGACCCAGGCCGACGGAGAAGAAACCCTCTGGAGAACCGGCGATCCAGGCCGGAAAGATTCTTCCATGTGCATGCACTTCTTCAACAGCCTGCATCTGAAGTCTGCTCCATGAACCCAAATCCACGATAGTGGATCTCAACCTTGACGAGCGCTCATCGAGGCTGTGTCTACCCCACCGCCTCGAGGGAGAGAGAATATCGACTGCGCCAGAAGCTTCCAAATCCACGTGACGACGGAAAGCGGTGCCAAAAGGCTGCGAACCCCCCTTTTTCGCGATTACAAGAGTGGTGAGCATGATCCCAAGTTCCCCAGGTCGAAACTTAGTTTAGGTATAGGGGAGGGAGTTAAGGGTAACCGTAATGTGTTTCCCCTTTTACGATGTGCCGTGTGTTCCCCATTTCCATAGAGTTAAGTTCATAAATTTGTGTATGATTGTAGTAACTTTAATCTGTGCCTATGACATGTATTTTGTAATGCTTCAAACTGTTTAAAAATAAAAGCATCCATTTCGTGCTATTCAACCTGGTCTACTGAGTTCTTTCTCTGCACTACTGTTCTCTGCATCTAAGTCCAAGGTCTAGAACCGTAGGGGGAGTGGGTCGAACCACTCAAGGGTAATTATTGCACGAAGCCTGGCAGGAGACCAGAACGAGCAAGAGAAACCCCCTACAGAAATGGCGACCGCGGCAGGACCTTGGCAGCAGGAAAGTAGTGTGTTAGATCAAGGTCTGAATAAACGAGATGTGATGGATGAAAGAATAGCCGATTATGTTTTTGGAAAAGTTAACCTCACAAAGCAATGGATATCTGACCTGTTGAGAGATAGGCGCCCGCTAGACACAGCCATCAAGTGGACAGCAGGTAAAGAGCATAAGAAATCTGTAGAGAAGGCGGTCTGGCTGATGTGCTACAAAAAGCAAGTCCAGCTTTTGGACCAGGTCGTTGCAGCACAGACAGCCCAGATCAACGGTTTGCTTAAAGATGTGGAGGAGAAGGTTGCGGGAGGTCAGCAACTGATTGAAGCGCTTAACGCGCTGAATCAGGAACGCCACTCCATAATTCACTGTCACGAGACCCGGGTAGAATATATAAAATGTCAGGTCATTGAAGCCAAGGCCAGTGAAGGTAGAATGAGAGACAGGTGTTTCCGTCTAGCCAAGCAGATAGAGGCCCAAGAGGAAAAACTTCTGGGAGCCAGGGCAGCATATAAGATGGCCATGGAGGATAGATCTGAGAGCACCGACCACAGCGCTTGCCGCAGGGAGCAGGAGGACCTGAAAATGGCCCTAGCCAAGGCAAACGGGTTGGTGTGTCTCATAAATCCACCAGCGAGTCAGCTATTGCTAGCCAAGGAATCCAAAAGACCGATTCCACAAGAGGCAGTTGGGGTACCAACTCCCGAACCCTCTGCGCCTTCTGCTTATGATGAGTCTTGGACTCCGGGAAAGGAGACGGAGACGGTAGAGGAAGAGAGTTCTGAGGTAGAGCAACCCCAGATAGTAGAGTCAGGGCCGGCGCCGATGTGTCCAACCAGACACCGGCGGCTCGGTCCAAATGAAGCAAATGGCGATGACGGACCCCTTGAGAGTCAGATCGTAATGCCCCATAGCGCACGACAGCTAAGAGAAATGATAAGCCACATCCCAAAACTCTCCGAGTCAGGAGATCCCTCTGTGCATTTCAGGGACGTGGAGCAGACCGCAGCAGTCAATGACTGCAACGGGGTGGAACAGTCGAAAATGCTGCTGTTCTCCCTGGACAGTTCGCTCCTCCAGTGTCTCCCTGACGAGAGCAAGAGAGGGCACAGGGACTATGAGTTACTACGGGATGAGATTCTGGAGATCATGGGAGAGGGGGACGGAACTCCGTTCCTCCGTTTAGAAAAGACAGTGCAGCTAGAGGGAGAACCCCCATGGGTTTTCGCCGAAAGGTTGTGGCCAGTGTATCGGCGCAGCTGCCCAGGCGGGCTGGCCCGGGCCGGGTTGAATAATGAACAGAGAGCTCATTGGCTTCGGTGCCTGGTAGCAGGTTGCTTGCCAGTAGTGAGGGAGCAGGCCAAAGCATGGTTTGACCCCACTAACGCCTGCTCCACGGAGGATCTAGTACTGGATCAGCTCACGATCAGTTATAGGAACAACAAGGGTAAGAAAATGCCTGTTGTAAAAGGAAAGGTGCATGAGGTGAGGCCCGCAGCCTCTGCTAAAAGGGAATGGCGTCAGGAGGGAAATCGCCCTCCCCAAGCCAACAGCAGTTGTTACGGGTGTGGGAAGGAGGGTCATTGGCGCAAGGACTGTAGGAATCCATGGAAGGATAAGAGAGAGAGAGCGTTCGCCGCAGCCCAAGACCGAGCCCAAGCCCAAGTCGCCCACGGTCAGATCGTTTACCCAGCACCAGCACAAGCACAAGTGCAGACCGCTGCCCCAACACCAGTCCAGAACCCAACCATAGCCCCCGCCCCAACCACAGGGGGTGGTGCGGTTGTGGATCCCGCTGCGATCGAGTCAGTCTTGGAGGCTATGCGGTCTCTGATGACCTGGCAGGGGAAGGTAGCGGTCGCCAACAGCCCTATCGGTCCCGAGACCCCAACCGAAGCACCTAAATGACTGACGCCCGCGCAGCCCGTCTACTTGTGTCCGCTCCGCTATGACGCCTGGAGAAGACCGGTGGTGGAGATGGAGGTGGAAAGACAAAAGGGTA
This sequence comes from Somniosus microcephalus, assembly GCF_052327205.1. Taxonomy (NCBI): domain Eukaryota; kingdom Metazoa; phylum Chordata; class Chondrichthyes; order Squaliformes; family Somniosidae; genus Somniosus; species Somniosus microcephalus. The sequence continues at coordinate 255,354,294 of NC_140987.1, read as the reverse complement.
GTTACCTGTTGGATATGGGAGCTTCGTGTACCGTGATCCACACAGATAAACCTTTTGCCTCACCCCTGTCCGCCCAGGCTCCATACTCAGTAGCGGGTTTCACAGGCAGAGAACAGGCTGGCGCGTACTCCATCCCGCTCTCCATTCAGTTGGGAGCACTCCACACCACATGGACGTGCATCCTATTGAAGTGGAATGAGGGGGGGGGGAAAAGGCATCCTCGGGGCTGATTTCTTGGTGGAACACGGGATCCTCGTGGACCTGAGAAATCACTGTCTCTGGGGAGCCGAGAGCGGTTTAGGTAAGGTAGTCGTAATCCCAGGGAAGGAAGAAAAGGGGGCCCTATGCACCATGAAGCCGTCAGGAGGTTACGATCTCGGGCTCATGGTAACGAACGTCCCAACGGACTTGCAGGCGTGTGTGTCGGAAAATCTGACCGCGTTTGCCACCCACAAGCACGACTGTGGGAGAGTCACTGGGTTTGAAGTCAGCGTAGACGGGGACCCCATGATCCGACCCCAAAAGCAGTATAATTTCCCCAAGGAGGCAGAACCCGACATGGAGACAGCAATATCTTCATTGGTGCAGCAGGGCGTATTGAGAACAATAGCCACTCACGTGAACTCCCCATTATGGCCGGTAAAGAAGCCGGACAATTCGTGGAGAGCCACGGTGGACTACAGAGTCCTCAATAGTAACATCCCAGCCTGCGCACCCACGGTAGCAGCAGTTGCAGACCTAATAGGGAGTATTCCAGCATCGGCGACCACGTTCACGGTGCTGGACATCTCGAACGGTTTCTGGTCCATCCCGCTGCGGAGGGAGGATCAGTACAAGTTTGCCTTTACTTTCAAAGGGCAACAGTACACTTGGAACTGCTTACCACAGGGTTTTCACAACAGCCCCAGCATTTTCCATCAGTGCATGGCGGGGAGTTTAAAAGAGTTTAGCCAGCCCAACCAGATAGTACAGTATGTGGACGACTTACTCCTGTTCACGGACACCAGGGAGGAGCACGGCCCACTATTAGCCAAATTGTTAGAACTGTTAGAAAGGAAGGGTTTCAAAGTAAACCCAAAGAAAGCCCAGATCGGCCAGCAGGAAGTCAAATTCCTAGGTCTGGCCATCCGCGCTGGGGAAAGAGCCATAGATAAGGCCAGAAGGGAATCAATACAAGATCTGCCGATTCCCAACACAGTAACGGGTGTAAGGTCCTTTTTGGGATTGACCGGGTACTGCAAAGATTTCATCGAGGACTATGCTGCCACAGCAGCCCCGCTACTTCAACTCTTACACAAGGGAGTCGAGTGGTCTTGGGATGAGGGGTGCCAGGCAGCATTCGAGAAGTTGAAAAGAGATCTGCAGACCGCGCCAGCCCTAGGGGCCATAGATGGGGGAGAGGAGTTCTTCCTGGAGGTAGCCGCTAGTGGGGACAGCCTGAGCGCAGTGTTGCTCCAGGAGCGGCACGGCAAGCTGAGACCAGTAGTTTATTCCTCCAGGGTGCTCACGGATGTAGAGAGGAGTTTCTCCAATTGCGAACAGCATCTCCTGGCCACGCATTGGGCTGTGAACAGATCAATGATCTTCACAGGAACCTCTCCCATCACGCTCCTCACCCATCACACCCCCACAAAGATGCTTCTGGATGGAAGGATTAAGGATGGGACCGTAAGCAGCGCTCGGATTGTGCGCTGGACCCTCCTCCTTTCCCAAATGGATCTCAAAGTTAAAGGCCTCTGCACGCCAAGGCTCGCAGCCAATATGGCATATCCCGGGACAGCCCATCGATGTTCCGTAGAAGGGGTATGGGAGGTCAACATAGGTTTACGGGCCGGGATACATCCCACAGGCCGCGAAATCTACGTGGACGGTTCTTGCACTGTATCTGATGGCGAACGACTCACAGCGTGTGGAGTTTATGACCCTGCGGCAAACATTGCCCTGGCAATTAAGCTCCCCAGCACTATGAGCGCACAGCAGGCTGAACTGTCCGCGGTGGCGTACGTGGTTACCCACCCCGAGATTTTCCCAACCCCATACACGATTTGCTCAGACAGCATGTTCACCTGCAATTCGTGTACAGAGTACCTCGCCATCTGGTCCCGACGCGGATATACCTCCGCGGACGGGCGGCCTTTAACGGTTAAGCCCTTGCTGGAAAAGATCCTAGCAGCTGTGGGTGAGAAAGGGGAGGTGTTCATCCATAAGGGCAGCACGGTGGCATAGTGGTTAGCACTGTTGCCTCACAGCGCCAGGGACCCGGGTTCGAATCCGGCCTCGGGCGACTGTGTGGAGTTTGCACATTCTCCCCATGTTTGCGTGGGTTTCCTCCGGGTGCTCCGGTTTCCTCCCACAGTCCAAAGATGTGCGAATTAGGTTGATTGGCTATGATAAATTGACCCTTAGTGTTAGGGGGATTAAATACATGGGGTTACGGGGATAGGGTGGGATATGTGTTGGTGTAGGGGTTACGGGGATCGGGTGGGATATGTGTCGGTGCAGGCTCGATGGGCCGAAATGGCCTCTATCTGCACTGTGGGGTTTCTGTGATTCTGTGATAAGGTAAAGGCTCACTCCACCACAGAACCCCGCGGCCAGGGCAACCAGCAGGCGGATGCGCTAGCCAGGGAGGGTGCCCGCAACGGCATTCTCTGGGACCCCTATGGACCCGGACCCGTGGCGGCGATCCAAGGCAGGGAGGGAATTCCAGGGAACACAGGGGTGACACCGCCCCCAGACCTAAAGACCGTCCAAACCCTGGATCCCGCCCTAAAAGCAGTCCTAAAAGCCATCACAGAAGGCAAGCAGGTAGAGGGTCCGTACAGTGCGGCAGCCCTCACAGTCAAAGAAGGTATGCTGTTCCGAGAGGAGCAGTGGGTTGTGCCGCAGCAGCACCGGAGGGAATTCCTGCAACTGGCCCACGAGGGTCCAGGAGCGGGACACCCCGGGCCTGAGGTCACCTGGCAACGGGTAGAGCAGGCGGGATGGTGGCCGGGACTTCGGGACGATGTCCGCGAGTTCTGCACAAGCTGTCTTGTGTGCGCTGCTAACAACCCAGACCCCCACAAAAGGAAGGTGCCCATGGGGCACATCAGGAGGGTAGAGGGACCATGGCAGTCGATTCAGGTCGACTACATAGGGCTCCTGCCCGCCGCCCAGGGAGGCTATAAGTACTGCCTTGTCCTGGTAGATGTGTTCACCAAATGGGTAGAAGCTTTCCCGTGCAGAACAGCTACGGCACTGGGTACTGCTAAGATCTTGATTCGGGAAGTGTTCTCACGGTGGGGACTCCCCCGTTTTGTAGAGTCCGACCAAGGGAGTCAGTTCACCGGTCAAGTAATGCAGAACGCCCTCATGCTCTTGGGCATTGAGGGGAAGTGGCACGTAGCATACAATCCCCAGTCATCCGGGATTGTTGAGCGCATGAATCGGACCCTCAAGGAAAGGCTGAGGAAGGAGACAATGGGCTCGCCCCAGAGATGGGCGGAGGTCCTGCCTTTAGTCCTCATGGGGATCCGAGCCAGCCAGTCCAAAAGTACGGGGTATTCCCCGCACGAATTGATGACGGGAAGGATCATGTGAACACCCACCCATGTACTAGCCCCGGTGCTCACTGAGGGCCAGATCCGAGAGGTGAAACGAGACAAATTCGTCCAAAACCTTTTTGAGCGCCTGAAACAGATTTATGGGCAGGCGGCTGGGAACATGGGAAGACAGCACCAGGGAAATAAACTGTTATTGGAACCTCGTATTCAACAAGAATGGGTAGTTGGAGACCAGGTCATGGTCCGAAACTATGCCAGGGTAGGGAGTTTTGAACCACTGTACATGGGGCCTTACAGCATTGTGGACAAGGCCAGCCCCATGGTTTATGCAGTGAAGATGCCCCGACGTAGCAAATGGTTTCACATCAACCAGTGTAAACTGTTTAAGCCGGGTGCACAAGGGCCATCAAAGGGGAACAGGTCTGAGAACAAAGATCCTCAGCCTGCAACAGAGTCACAGACCACACAGGCTGGAACAGTAGCCTGCGTGAAGGGAGAGGCCATCCCATTGGAGTGGGAGGTCTCACCTTTTGAATGGGATTTAGGCAGGAGAGAGCACGAACAGCTCGACCCTGCCTTAGACCCAATCACGGAGGAGGAAGAGTCAGAGGACGACGATCCCGCCCTCAACTCAAGCTTGGGGGAGGTAGGGAATGGGGGCGGAGACTCACTACCTGTAGGGACAGGTGAGGTGGAGTCGGAAGCCACAGATCCCGACCCCGGGGGGGCGGAGCCTGAGGGAGGGGAGCTGGAGCCGGCAGCTGTGGAGGAACCACAGGCTGTGACGGTAACAGTCCCAACCCCCGGTCCATCAGCCCCGGGAGCCCAACCCAAAGCAGCCCCTCGCAGGTCAGCTCGAGCGCCCCAGCCCAGAAAGTTTTGGCCAGATTCTCCCCATCTTTCCCAACCACGGTTTAGAGCAGCCCCAGGAAGGCATGGTCCCCGTTCAGCAGCCGAAGGTCAGTGCAGCCCCACCGCAGGGTGTGGCGCACGACAGCCCTCACAGGAATTAGGCAAGCCGCCCCGCGGAGGGCGGCGCTGTACATAAGTTAAGTTAGGTAATTATGGCGATAATTTAAGGAAATGTATATAGCGTTAAGATGTGTTAAGAGTACAATTTTCAAAGTCTGCCCGATATGTGTGTTTGTTTGGGAGCGGGGTCCAGGAACCCGCACGTCCATTTAATTAGGCCAGCACCTATTGGGAGCCCGGCTACATCATTTTATTGGTTACAGAAACCTGGGATATGATGGAAAAGATTCTCATCGCGTTCATGGCGATCGGGTGCGGGTGGGCCTACCGAGGCCGCACCAAGGACGTCATCATTTTCGGTTGCTCCGGGGACACGGCCCCCATCGCAACGGATGGGACAGGGGAGGAGAGGTTGAGGAAACCGCCACCTACTTCCACCAAGGGAGATGGCCAGGTTGGCTGGGAACGAATTCTACGGAATATTCCAGCAATTTCGGTTTTGCCTACCAAGAGACTTCGTTAACGTGCCCTCGGGTGAGGATCCTTGCACCCAGAGTCAGCGTTACCGTGGGAAAGAGGATTTGTCTGGTGTGCAATGGGAACGTACCACTAAGGCGATGGTGGTGGCTACGAAAGCTGGGAAAGGACATGAGAAACTCTACGGTCGAGTGGGAGCGACTGGGTAACAATACCCATCGGACTATTACGGGGACTCACGGACAATTACGTGTGTGTTGGGACAAATGGTGGGAACCAGATGAAGGAATGTATGTCTGTATGTGGGGTTCGAGACACGTGTGCCCCAAGGGCGTATCCATCTTCTTCCAGAGGCAGTGGCAGGATGAAGGAAAGGGGATGAGATGGGATGTCAGCACTCGAGCGTGCGGAGCACCATACTCCCCTATTCCGGTAAACGCCACTGAACTTATCACCCGCCCACGCAAACCCCTACCCACGCTTCCGGTAGCACTAGCCCAGAAAGAAGGGTGCCCAACCACCACCAAGGGACCCGGGAACGGTTTAGTATTGGTACCCACCATTCCTGCGCCCTCCACCGTTCACATCACTATCAAAGAGAATTTCACAGACTTGCAACGATTTGTCGCGCATTTTGGTTATGTCATTCCCCCTCTTCCCGAACACCTCACAAAGATTTTAAAAGCCGTTATAGTTTCACAGAAACATTTCTACACACTGGAGCAGAAGACTTTAGAGATAGGAAAAGACATATTGGACATAACCATCCCACCATGGTGGGACTTGTTCACTAACATAGAGGTCCCAGCCTGGATTAGAATAGCATCCCACATCCTAGTAGTGTGTCAGGTTTTAATTGTGATATTTTTGCTCTTCGTGCATTGCAAGAGAGGCAAATGCCTCCAGAGGCACGAGAACGCAGGAGAATGGAGAGAACGCTATGTGCGAATGGGGGAAGAAGACACCCCACTTTAAGCTGCTAGTATAATTTAAAATTTTTGACCATTCGCGTTTTTTTTTGTGTTTGTTTTGGGTTATAAGGAAATAAGTATTGTTATGTTATTAGTCGTTCTTAAGTTTTTTGGATTAATAAAAGGTGTATGCAGATGGCGCAAGAGGGTATCGACCCCTGCACATCTGACAGATGAATGTGTTATAGTTTAAGATGTGCTGTCTGTGATTATCCAAATGTGCAAAAGGTAATTTTCATTTTCTTCGGAAATGGGAACTGCATGTGTCGTGAGGGTCATAGATAGTTAAGTGCCAGGAACGTTTGGATGGGGGGAATCAGGGAAAATTTGCTCACCAAGGATTATTGATACTTTAAGCAAGCTATCAGTATCACAGGGGGGCCTGTAAGATTCGAAATTTTCAGCAAAAATCACGCAAGAAAACCGGATAAAATAAGACTGTTTATTGACCAAAGTAAGCTTGCACAGAAAAACCTTTGATAAAAGGGCATACAAAATGGCCGCCGGGCCCCGTGATCAGTTTCTGAACCATTTTATTTCTGTTACTGCAAGCCAGACAGGCTTGTGGATTAAAGACAGTAAGCCCGCGAAAGCCAGTATCTGGGAACTGAAACTCAGAGAAACAGCATACATATTCAATGAATTCTAAGTACAGGATGGGGCCCATCAAGATATGGGCGGACAATGCAAAAACACTTATACCCATTTATTGTACAAAGGAGAAACCGTTTAGCAGCCATCAAGGAAAATCTCCGGACCGATCAATATGCGAACCGAGTCACGGTGACAATGAAAAAGACATTAAAAGACATTATCGGCCAGGAAGGCCAGTTTAAGTTATCACCGGCTCCGTTACAAGACAAAGCGCCCCTGCAGAGATTTCTGCCCGCCAAAATTAATACAAAGACAGGACTATGATTTGGCGGGAGATAAGACTGTCCCAAAAGGGTATAACTATGGATTGAAAGTCCATCTAAGTTACTTGAACAACTTCGGACTTCGGACTTCTTCTTCGACTTCTGCTACGCTGGGCGACTTCAGACTTCTACTTCTTCAAGGACTTCTTCTACAAGGAACGAACGAAGGACGGACGGTGCCAGGCTAGGCGCCTCTTCCACTTCGGCAGATGCGGAATCGATGAAGACGTTTTCGTCTTTTTAAAGACGGACGACTTCGGTGAAAAGACAACGTGGTCGGTGTTCAGCCGAACAAGGCTCGGCCACGACGAGAAGACGACGAGGGTGGCCCGGGTACTGGGGTCGGGAGATCATCGACGACCCAGGCCGACGGAGAAGAAACCCTCTGGAGAACCGGCGATCCAGGCCGGAAAGATTCTTCCATGTGCATGCACTTCTTCAACAGCCTGCATCTGAAGTCTGCTCCATGAACCCAAATCCACGATAGTGGATCTCAACCTTGACGAGCGCTCATCGAGGCTGTGTCTACCCCACCGCCTCGAGGGAGAGAGAATATCGACTGCGCCAGAAGCTTCCAAATCCACGTGACAACGGAAAGCGGTTCCAAAAGGCTGCGAACCCCCCTTTTTCGCGATTACAAGAGTGGTGAGCATGATCCCAAGTTCCCCAGGTCGAAACTTAGTTTAGGTATAGGGGAGGGAGTTAAGGGTAACCGTAATGTGTTTCCCCTTTTACGATGTGCCGTGTGTTCCCCATTTCCATAGAGTTAAGTTCATAAATTTGTGTATGATTGTAGTAACTTTAATCTGTGCCTATGACATGTATTTTGTAATGCTTCAAACTGTTTAAAAATAAAAGCATCCGTTTCGTGCTGTTCAACCTGGTCTACTGAGTTCTTTCTCTGCACTACTGTTCTCTGCATCTAAGTCCAAGGTCTAGAACCGTAGGGGGAGTGGGTCGAACCACTCAAGGGTAATTATTGCACGAAGCCTGGCAGGAGACCAGAACGAGCAAGAGAAACCCCCTACAGAGTTATCCCTGGTGTCCTGGCCAATATTTATCCCTCAACCAACATCACTAAAACACATTATCTGATCATTTATATTTGCAGTTTGTGAGACCTTGTTTGCACAAATTGGCTGCTGCATTTCCTACATTATAACAGTGACTACACTTCAAAAGTTAATCATAGACTGTGAAGCGCTTTGGGATATCCTGAGGTCACGAAAGGCGCTATATAAATACAAGTCCTTCTCTCTTTATGAGGAGCAGTGGAGATACTTTGGCCGCAATTTTGCCATCGGAGGCGGGTTCACGTCGGGTTCGCTGCTCGACGGGTTCTGGTCCCGCTGCCGGTTTCAGCCGCACCGCGATAAGGATTTTGAGTTAACTGGGCTAATTAAGCCTGCCGTGCGCGTTACCCGGCCCAATCAGTGGGTTCGGGTCTGCTGCTCGCCTCTGCTGACGTCTTCGATTCAGCAGCATTTAAGGGGCCCATGTAGCCTTTGGGTTTTATTCACTTTCTGATGCTTCTCAGTGTTATTTTTTGCGAGATGACTGCTTCAAGAGCCAAGGCTGCAAGACCCGATTTGATGATGACTCCCTCCATGCACTTGTGGAGGGAGTGAGAGGGCGCAAGGAGGTTCTGTTCCCTTCCGATGGACGGAGGAAGCCTCCTCAGCACACACAGGCAGCCTGGCTGTAAATTGCTGAGGAGGTCAGCGCCAGGTCTTTGTGTTCACACACCTGGGTTCAGTGCAGAAAAAGGTTCAATGACCTGCTACGCTCAGCAAAAGTGAGTATAACATCACACTTACCTTCAATCTGTTCCCCATCTCTTCTCATCACCAGCAGTCTACATTGTCAACCTACTCCTGCACATCCCAACTTACCCTAACATCCCTTTCAACCTTAACCATCCCTCTCTCTCTATGAACAGAATCACTCCACCATCCTACTATTCACCCCTCACACTCGCTCTCACTGTTATACAATGACAACAACTAACAACGCACAGGGAGGGCCCTTGGTATTGGCACCTCACGCCATCTTTGTCTCCCTCTAAGCATCTATGCTATGGATTCTCTACACTCACTCCAACATTCTTGCTCAAACTCCACTTGTCTCCCTCATTGCATGAAAAGAAAGCCCACAATAACAGGGAGAGGGGGAGGACAGGAGGAGGGCCACCTTCCATGGCGCATTTAACCAATGCTTAGGAGGCAGCTATCAAGATCGTCGGAGGTGCAGAGGAGCTGGAAGTGGGGGACAGAGAGACGGGCGCAGTAGAGCATGCTGGTGACAGAGTAGGTTTGCAACCCTCTCATTTAGATTTCATGAGTGACTGATATGGCATCTGATGATCATACAGATTGAGTTCTGATCATCTGCACAATGGGATGTGTCTGCTACCTAAATATCACATGTCTAACTCATGCCTATACTCCCCCACAGGACCATCAAGAGCCCCCCCCCCCCACTGTCCAGGAGGAAGAGCTAGACGACTCCTCAGAGGAAGCTGCAGCCTCTGAGGGAGCAACGTCAGCAGAAATGAGCGCACCCAGCACCAGCGCCGAGACGCACACCTCGGTGGGTCCTTTGCGACATAGATTAGTGTTGTCACCTAGCATTTCACAACTCACAAGTGAGCAAGATCAGATGGTGGAGACAGGGACAGCAGTGGAGAGTCTTCGTCGGAGGCCGCAGGACACTCCTAGCTCTGCTCAGCTGCATGTGGATGCAGTGCCTCGGGGGCCATCCAGAAAGAGAGCGGTGCTGGAACTCCAGGAACAAGTGCCGGAGTCTCTGACTGGGTTTGCATCCACGGTAACTGTGAGCGTGCAGAGAGTCCATGTCAAACATGAGCAATGCCGTGGTGCACGCAATGGCGAATGTAGGTGCCGCCATGGAAAGAATGGCAACCTCCATGGAGGACATAAATCGCCAGACTCAGGAGAACATGGTAACACTTCTAAATAGATGGTCATCTATGGAGGATAGATGGGCATCTATTGAGGAGAGAAACCAGAGGTTTATGGACATCCTTGTTATGAGGAATGTCAGCACAGAAATGGGTCCTCATGGCCCCACTGATGTGCAGCAAGGTCCTCTCCAGCTACTTGCTAGCAGTGAAGTGTGGGTGGCCCATGAGAGGGATGTTGAAGGCCGACAATAAGGAAGTTTGGGTTCCTCTCCAAGCGCTCACACTCCCATGCCACTGCAGAGCCCTCGGTCAGAGCCCCAGATTCCTCACCCAACTAAAATGGCCATCTCAGCCCCTGCACAGCCGCAGGAGGAGCAGACTGTTGAAAAGCCCTCCCAGGCTCCCAAACCCAGAGGACGCCCGCCAAAAGCATCTAAGCAGGCGCAGCAGAGAAGTGAGCAAGGTGCCTCTACATCTGCTGAAGCCACAGGGGAAGCACCACGTAGAAGCACGCGTAAGAGAAAGTTAACACAGATAGTTACTAGGGTAGTCATTTGGGTGTTTTGATATAATACAAAGTACGTTTCTCATCATTATATAAATTATATTAAAGAAATGCGATGTCAAAGATTCAAAGAGTTGGCCTATGTGTGCTCAGAAATGGAAGTTGCACAGTGAGGTGTCAGGGCGCCTTTCATCTGCAGTGATGGTGGGGAGAGTGTTAGGGAAGAACAGTTTATTGTACAGGTGCTGTATGGTGTGTTAACAAGGTCATGCAGACACTCATTTCCATGTGCCGGCCACATGTGTTTGCTGGGTAAAGTTACGCAAATCTGGCATGGATTAGTGCATCCCTTGCCTCACAGCCAGCAATATGTTCGTGTGCTAGTGGCACTGGCACAGCCGCCTCCGCAAGGTCTTCCTCATCTGCTGCATCCACCTCCTCCTCCTCCTCTTCTGAGGAGGTTGTGCGCTGAGCCACTTGTTCCTCAGGCAGTGGTAAGCTATGCTGCAGTGCGATGTTGTGCAGGGCACAGCAAACCACGATGATTCTGGAGACCCTGGCTGGTGCATACTGTAGGGCTCCACCAGATCTGTCGAGGCATCTGAATCACATTTTGAGCAAGCCTATGGTTTGTTCTATGATGCTTCTGGTGGAAATGTGGCTCTTATTGTTGTGTTCCTCAGTTTCATTTGATGGCCTCCTCATCGGTGTCATTAGTCACGTCTTCAGGGGATAGCCCTTGTCTCCAAGGAGCCATCCGGAAAGTTGGGTTGGCAGATTGAAGAGCTGAGGCACAGTAGACTGCCGCAGGATGAAGGAGTCAAGGCAACTGCCAGGGAACTTGGCGCAAACATGCATAATGTTCTTCCTGTGGTTACACACCAGCTGGACGTTAAGGGAGTTGAAGCCCTTGTGTTTCACAAATACAGCTGGGTTGTGATGGGGTGTCCTAATGGCCACATGTGTGCAGTCTATGACGCCCTGCACCTTTGGGAAGCCTGCCATATTTGCAAAGCCAACCGCATGCGCGGTTACACTTGCTTCATCCGTGGAGAAGTGGATGTAATTGTGCGACTTGGCAAACAGGGCATCAGTAACCTGCGTGATGCAACTGTGTGCGGCCGACTGGGAGATGCTGCTGATGTCTGCTGCTGATCCCTGGAAGGACCCTGAAGCAAAGAAGTTGAGTGCGGTGGTGACTTTGACAGCCACTGGTAAGGAGTGTCCACATGCTCCTCTGGGCTCCAAGTGTTGGTGCAGCATTGTGCAGATGTCAGCGACTACCTCTCGTGAAAGTCTCAGCCTCCTTTGGCACTGTAGCTCACTCATGTTGAGGTAGCTCATCCTCTGCCTGTAAACCCTGTGTTGGGGGTATCTCCTGCGGTGCGGTGCAGCCCTGTGCTGACGGCCTCTGCCCTGTGCAGCATCAGGTGGGTGAGGAGGAGGTTGGCGCTCCTGTTGTTGCTGCTGCTGTTGTGCCTGGTTCTGCTGCTGCCACGGCTGCTCTTCCTGCGATTCTGAGGACCAGGATGAGAGGATGTAAATGGTTCCCATTCTGCTGGTATATATCTCAGTTGAGAAAGAGATGTTATAAGCGCTCAGTCAATGTGGGGAGAGGGTATTCCAAGGAGGTCACAGCACATATGGATCTCGGATTAAACACTTACAACCTCAATACACCTGCAGGATGTGTTCCAGAACCTCAAAACAGAAAGTTCTGACATCTGAAAGTGAACTCATGTTACACGTCAGCTTTTATGCTGCAGGTGCAGCTGTCAAGTGTTCAGCTTATTGTTGAACCCGACACAATCAGCTGGCGTGTTTGTCGCACGACGTGCAACACGCTGAAAATGTTGCAAAATGGGAAGAGCCTCTCAAAATCGGATTATCCAGGCAGTTAACAAGCTGTTAACTGCCTTAAGTGGCTCTCCCGCCGCTTGGTGTTGGATCTGATCGGGACTCGCAGACTCGACACTTTGTAAAGTTGGGTGGAGGCGGGATGGCGGCGGGTTTGCAACCCGCTGTCAATCATTTTGATTTTAACTCTGGACCCACCTCTAAACCTGCCCTCTGAGCGCCAGCAAAATCACGGCCTTTGAGTTTACGCTAGCCGAAGAATAGTCAGAACACCTATCAGTTCATTCAAATTAGTCTCACAGTCACATATTCTCACATTGAATTAAAATGTAGCCATCAAAAGTCATATCCAATTGATGTTATATAAACGTTTGGTAGATCTATGAGCATGGTGGTGCAGCATGTTTGGGATGCCAATCCCTGATCTCATCTGCCCTGCTGTCAGAAGTGCCACATACAGGCTAGATAATTCCCCAATGGAAGGAGCAAGATTCAGGGAAAAGAAAGAAAGACTTGCATTTATATAGGGAGGGCGGTATCCCTGTCCATCTTTACATACCTCCTAGCAGCTGGCTCTTGAGTGATGGCCACCTTCTCTGTCCACTATCTTGACTGGTGATGGGGCATGGCAAGGGGAAACCTAATTAGGGGAAAAACTATCTTGAAAACAAAGAGAGCACATCATTCTAATCAAGGGTGGTTTTGACCAGTGGAATCAGTGAAAGATTTATTTTTGGAAATTCCTTGCTACAAAAATTCATGAAATCCTAATATTTACATTTAAAAATATCTGTATAGAATGACACAATAATGGTATGCTGTTAATCCAATTTGCTTGAAGCTCTGCCCCCCTAAAAAATTAAATAAGCCTCCTGGATAAAGAAAGATTAGCACCTTACACATTGGGCTGGATTTTCATTCAGAAGTCGGGTTGGAGACGGGACTACAACTTTCGGGGTTGTAGTCCCGCCTCCATCGAGATGTGGCCAATCCACGCAATTTTAACTTGATTGACCTTGTTGAGCCCGCCCAGCGGGCTCAGCAGGCCAATTAAGGGCCACCCAACAACAGGTGACGTCACAGACTGAAATTTCATCTGTCAAGACGTTTTGACAGATGAAATATCAGCGCTCGACAGCTGTTTGAAGCTGTCAAACACTGACAGTCTTAGTTCTAACCTGAGTCCTTCTCCACAGACTCAGTTAGAAATCTCTCCTACACAGAAAGCTGCAGGCTGTCACTTTTGACAGATCACAGCCATTCTGCTTTCTGTGCCGGTGAGATGAGGGACTCCCCGAACCTAAAGGAAGGGAGGCTGAAAAGGTAAGAAAATGTATGTAAAACTTATTTAATGATTGGCCAGAACTTCGGGTCTCCACGGGTGAGTACGCACGGGGTACTCACCCATAGGCCCGATGGAAGTGCTGGTTTCCTGCATGCACTGCGCATGCGCGGGAAACCGGCACTTCCGTTCCTCTGAACGAAGGGGTTCGGAGGTCGAACGCGTGCGCGGGGGAGGCTGCGCGTGCGCATCAAACTTAGGTTTTTTTTTACAGATTTCTCCGGGAACGTGAGCCTGCAGAATTTAGAAATGTGAAGACCAGGCATAAGGCCTGCTTTTTACAAGGTAAGTGGTGAATTAATTAAAATTAAAACATTTTTTCCACAGGTTTATTATTTTTAAATATTTTAAAGCAAGGTAAGTTTATTTTTAGCCCCGTTAGAATATAAAATTATTTTTTTCAAAACTTAAATTATTGTTTAAAATAGTTATTTCATGTAATTTATAGTTTATTTAAAAAATGTGATTTTTAAAAATATTTATTTGAAGGTTTAGTGCTATTTTGGGGCCGTTGTATTTATAAGTCTTGACAGCACTTCCTGTCAGACTTATGAATGGAGCATTCCCTGCTCCGATTGGCTGCCCATGGCCCACGTGATCCCAGGGGACGCATCAAACTAACTGCGCCCCTGGGATACGCAAGCACTGCGCGCCGGCAGCTGGACCAGGCCCCAGATTGAAATTCCACTGGGCCCTACAGCTCAACGGCCGGCGCACAAGGGAAGCCCCCGAACCAAATTTCTGGGCCATTCACTTTAGACACACCAAACACACTTACCTTTGCACTCATGCACACATCACTCACCTGAACACCAACATCTCGACCCCTCCAAGCCCTTCAACCTGACAGCCCGACTCCTCCAACTTGGCGTGGTTTGGAGCTGTCGGAAATCCCACAGTTCAAGCTTAAAAATAGGGATTAGGCTAAAAGCTGCCTTGTAACAGGCAGTTAATTGGCACTAATCTCTTCCTGCCTCGGGTAGGCGGGTCCCAGTGCGGGGCGGGTACCCGCCTCCTTTGAAACTGGCATGGAGGCGGGTTGGGGGTGGGATGGGGTCGGGACCCCCGATTTCGTGATTTTAACTCCCCCACACGCCTCCAATCCCGCCTCCACGGCACACTGAAAATCGAGCCCATTGACTTTCATTTAATTGCTTTCTGCCCACAGCTCTTCTTGCTGACTGAGGCGGTGAGCAGAAAAGGAGGCAGATGGGCAGAGAGAGAGCTGAAATGGAGAGCAAGACTGAGTCTTGAGCAGGAAGAGATATGTGCAGTGAGTGTGAAGAGAGGCGAGGTGTGTAGGCTGAGAGGGAAGGGAAGGTGGAAACCCTGGAAACCAATGGAATATCACCTGTCCATCTTAAAATCTTTCTGAATTGTCCAACAGCCACCTCCTGCCTAGAAAATAATGATAAGAACTGGAATAAAGTCCTGTGCTATCCCAAACTTTTACCATGTAGTTTAAAGTGAGGTAACAGCATTTGCTTAAGTAGATGTAACAGGTACTGTATTGCTACTAAATGGCAAACGACATACCGGACTTTAGTTATGTTATAACTAGTCGATCTCCCCTGGCATTGTTTATGGACGAAACATTTAAAAACATTTGTCTCCCTTCCTGTAACTATCTCTATACTTGTTTCCCACTCTCCAATTCTTGTTCCTTCTGATTCCATTTTTTTCTCTTTCCTTCTATGTTTTCCCATCGCCAGCTCTGTATCTCCCTGTCTCCAAATCTCTTTCTCACTCTCGCTCTCTCCTGGTTTCTGTCCCCTCTCCTGTATGTCTCTTATTTTTCCTGTAGGACTCTCACGCAATTTCTGCTTTTCTTCCCACATGTTCTAATCTCTTTTTACCTATAGTTTTTCTGATTCCCGATTTTAACTCCAGGTGGATTCCCCACTCAGGCCTGAGTTAAAATTACAGTCGGGTCTCAATGATGTCATCGGGCCGCAATATGCTTATGTAAAGAAGGACCCTGTTGGCTCTGGGTGTATATCCTTGATGCCTGTTCAGGAGAGCAGGTTAAAATTGCAGATGTTGGGATTGACATAATAAAATTCACTACGCACTTGGTTTGAGTATAAAGCAAGGCTTTAATCAACTTGTTTCAAAACATGGAGGTCTAGTTATCTTTCACTAGTTCCTGTTTACAAAATGTCCTGGGCAAGCTAGGCCCATGCCCGAGTATTTATACTCCTTGGACGGTGCCACCAGCTGGCCGTCCAGTGTTATTTCATGAGTCTTTCTTCATGGATCATAAGATTTATAACATTCTTCCTCCCTAACGATTTGGAAGTCCGATGACTTCCTTTTAACGGATTAGCCGGACCACGAATAGCCGCAGTCTTTTAGCTCTTCGCTTGTGGCTGGAAGGCACGTCCCCCCGGACCGTGTCTGGGTCCCTGGGTTGCTTGATCTGTACTGGTAGGTTGACAGGGCCCGTGTCGCCTTGATCGACCTGAGGGAGACTGGGGAGATCGTGACTCCGGGTGCGGGTCCCCACAGGCGCAGAGCTGGCTTCATTTAGTTTGGTAGCCAGGGATTGACTGGCGTCCTGGCTTCGGGTGGCCATCCCATGGGGAGCGCTCGGCTCCCTGAGTTGATCCGGTGGAGTAGCTGGCAGATCTCTTGATGTCCCAGGTAGGGCATCATCTTCAAATGTGCGCAGAGTGTCGGCATTATTACCGTGGGACCCTCTATCATTTGGGTCCGTGGGACCGGTTGGACAGGGAGCCAGATCTCTGAGTGAAACGGTGGACTCCCAGCCATCAGGGTACCACACGTGTGCGTAAGTGGGATTAATGTCCGTTAACTCCACCTCGTCGACGAGGGGATCGTTTTTGGCAGATCGGACGAATCTTCGGAGCAGCACGGGGCCGGGAGCTGCCAACCATGACGGTAGGGACGTCCCATGTGTGGAGCGACGCTGGAACCTGAAAAATCGCTCATGAGGCTTGACGTTGGTGGATGTGGAAAGAAGAGACCTGATGGAATGCAACACATCAGGGAGCACAGTTTCCCACTGCTGGTCTGGTAGGTTGCGTGACCTCAGTGCAAGACGAACAGCGTTCCAAATGATAGCGTTGTATCTCTCAACATGTCCATTACCGATGGGATAATACGGTGTCGTTTTACTTGTGGCGATTCCCCGTTAGGAAAGATAACTTTTGAGTTCACTTGACATGAAGGAGGGACCCCGATCAGAGTGGATGAAATTGGCCGTACCGCAAAGGGAAAAGACTTGATCGAGGCATTTGATCACTGTGGAAGTAAGCATATTGGGACAGGGGAAAGCAAAGAGAAAGCGTGAATATTCGTCCACCATAGTAAGTGTTTTGTGTTGAGGAAGGCAATGGCCCTTTAAAGTCAATGCTGAGTCGCTGCATAGGCTGCATAGCGTGTATGAGCGAGCCATCTGATGGATGGAAGAATTGCGGTTTTAATTCCGCACAAATTCTACAGGAGGAGCATGTTCTTTTCACATCTTCCGTAGAAAATGGGAGATTTTTAGATCGCACAAAGTGCAGCATACGGGTAACGCCAGGATGGCATAAGTCAGTGTGAAGATCCGCAAGAGTCGAAGTTGACATAGAAGAGCAGAATACTCGCGTGAGGGTATCCAGGGCCACATTCTCTTTGCCGGGTCGATAATGTATGGTGTATCCAAAGGCGGCCAATTCCATCCTCCAGAGTTGTATTTTGTTATTCTTGATCTTAGTGCGTTTCCAGTTATCCAGCATAAAGGCCACGGAGTGCTGATCGGTTATAAGTGTTGTAGTAACCTGGGAGGTTATGAGTAACCTGATCCACCAGGTGGTGCTGTGGCAATTGCTCTCCTGAGTTAAGTCTGATCTGTACTGTGGTGCTCTTTGTTTTTGCTGCCTCATGGCAGAAGCTTTTATGTGCAAGTGTTGATTAAACCATGTTACGGAGTTAACCGGTGTCCGTCTCCATCTATGGCCACCTCAAGATACCACATATGGCGATGAGAATAAAGGACGGAAAAGTTTTGGTGGATCAGTCATAGTTAGGGAGTATTCGGAAGACGTGCTCGGGTTGATTAGCAAACTAGTCGGAAAAGCACGAAGCTAGGCCGCGGGAGTCGAAACGGAGTTTGATTTTTTGGCTGAAGTGACCGGACTCCAAGGATGGCAGGAACGGTAGGCTCCGTGGCACCTTTTGACAGCAAGTCGCAGTCTTGGGAGGAGTACTGTTAAGTCTGTGTGTTATAGTGATAATTACTACACAGACTACAAGAGTAAATTCAACAGGTCTTTACTGGTTGGAGGTAGGGACTATACTGAATACAATATTACTACACAGTGCTTATATACCGGTGTGGTCACCACCAGTATTACGTATACAGCAGCCAGAGAAAGTAGTACATCTCTTAAGGTGGAACAGGCTTAAGTTCTCTTAAGGTGGAACAGGTTACATACACCACAATCCTCCCTTTTTAGCTTAACAGTCATATCCCCATTTAACATAACATAATAACATATATACATATATAACTTCAGGTATAACAGTTCAAAGGTTCAGTCTCTCAGGAGGCTTTCTGATGCGGCTTGAATAACGCCTCTCAGTAGTCTCTGATTCTTGTTGTTGAGGTGCCTCCTCTATTTGGTTTCCAATGTATTGGGTGTCATCATCATCAAGTACATTCCCTGCCGAGGTAGATGCTTCAGGTTCATTAACGTCTTCCACAGTTGTCTCTGTCACAACCATGGGTTCGACCCTTGCTCTCGACTCTACCAGTTGATCCGCATGACGCCTTATCACATTATGACCAATATCTACTGTGTACATCAGAGGTCCTTGTCTGGCCCGGATTGTTCCGGACTGCCATTTTTCGTTTCCATAGCCCCTTGCCAACACTGGTTGTCCTACGTCGAAAGTTCGAGTGGTCTTGTTGTTAATATGCCGAAACTGTTTGTTTTCCACTTCCCTCCGCACATTTGGTTTTAACAAGTCCAACTTGGACCGCAACCTCCTGTTATAAAACATCATGGCAGGACTTTGGTTAGTCACTGCATGATCGGCGTTTCGATAAGACATCAGGAACTTGTCGACCTTGTGTTGCAGCAGAATCTGATCATCGTTCATGGCCTTAATTGCCTTTTTGAATGTCTGGACAAATCTTTCAGCCAACCCGTTTGTCGCCAGATGATATGGGGCAGAGGTATAATGTTTTACTCCATTCTTCTTTAAGAATTGTCGGAATTCTTCCGATACAAACTGTGGTCCGTTGTCCGAACAGATCTGTTCTGGCAATCCGTTCCTTGCGAATATTGTTCTTAACACCGCAATTGTCTTTTCTGAAGTAGTGGTATTCATCTTGATGACTTCTGGCCATTTGGAATGTGCGTCCACCGCGATTAGGAACATGGAGTCCATGAATGGACCAGCAAAGTCAATGTGTACGCGTTACCATGGGGCTGAAGGCCATTCCCATGGGTGTAGCGGTGCTATCGGAGGTGCATTTTGCACTTTTTGGCACCCAGCGCAGCTTTTCGTTAACTCCTCAATCTGTTGGTCAATACCCGGCCACCATACATAAGCCCTAGCAAGACTTTTCATTTTAACTCCCCCCAGATGACCTTCATGCAGTTCGCTTAAAACTCTTTCCCTTAACTTGGGAGGAATAATCACTCTTGTCCCGTACATCAAGGTACCATGGCAGACGGACAGCTGGTCTCGTCTTGCCGAAAATGCCAGTAACAGAGGATCACCCCGTGTTGGCCATCCTTTCACTGTCACCTCGTAGACTCTGGACAGTGTCGGGTCGTTCCTGGTTTCTCTTTCAATACTTGCATTGGTGACTGGTAAACACTCGATGATGGTCGAATGAAATAACTCAACAGGGTCAACTTTCGTCGTGTCTTCTTCTTCAGGTAGTGGCAGGCGCGACAGCCCATCAGCATTGCCATGCTGTTTCGTACCTTTGAATTCTATTTGATATTGATGTGCCCCTAGGAAAAGAGACCATCTCTGGAGACGCTGCGCTGTCATCACCGAGACACCCTTCTTAGGGTTAAAAATGGATACCAACGGTTGATGGTCTGTCAGAAGTGTGAATTTTTGGCCCTGCAGGTAATGATTAAACTTCTTCACTCCCCATACAAGGCTAAGAGCCTCCCTATCGATCTGCGCATAGTTGCGCTCAGCGGAGGTCAATGATCTGGATGCAAACGCGACTGGCCTTTCCGTGCCATTTGGCAACTTGCGTGAGAGTACTGCCCCAATACCATATGGAGAAGCATCACAAGCCAACCGAATAGGCAGTGTCGGGTTGAAGTGAGCCAACACTTCCTCTGAGGTGATCAATTCTTTGCTTTTGCGAAATGCCTTCTTACAGTTTTTGCCCCATTCCCATGGTACCCCTTTCTGTAAAAGAGCGTTTAACGGGTGCAGTACCGTGGATAGATTTGGAAGAAATTTATGGTAATAGTTAATTAATCCTAGAAACGACCTCAACTGAGAGACATTCTCCGGAGCGGGAGCCTTTACAACTGCCTCAATCTTGTCAGGAGACTTATGAAGCCCCTCCCGGTCAATGACATGGCCACAGTACGAGATCCGCTTCTGGAAGAACTCACATTTCTGCCGATTTACTCTAAGTCCATACTCTTTCAGTCTGTTGAGCACCAGTTCCAAGTTTGCGAGATGTTGTTCATCACCATCACCTGTGATCAGAATATCGTCCAGGTAACATTGTGTGCCTGGAATTCCCTGTAATACCTGCTCCATGGCCCTCTGCCAAATTGCTGGAGCCGATGCCACTCCAAAAACCAGCCTATTGTACCGGTACAACCCTCGATGCGTGTTGATCGTGAGGTATTGGCGTGACTCTTCCTCAACCTCCATCTGCAAGTACGCCTGCGCCAGGTCTATCTTGGTGAAGTGTTTCCCGCCAGACAATGAAGCAAAAATATCCTCAATCCGTGGAAGCGGATACTGCACCGTGTGAAGCACCGGATTAACGGTGATTTTGAAATCTCCACAGATGCGAACCTTCCCTGGATCTCCTGGCTTGTTGCTCGCAGGACGTTTCATAACGGGAACAATGGGCGTAGCCCACTCACTCCAATCTACCTTAGACAGTACACCTGAACGTTCTAGTGCTTCCAGTTCCGCTTCAACAGTAGGTCGTATTGCATAGGGTACCGGTCTGGCTTTAAAAAATTTTGGTTGTGCATGTTCATCAATCTTGATGTTTGCCGTAATTCCTCTCAGTGTTCCCAGTCCCTGCTGGAACACCTCTTTAGCATCATCCAATATTCTGGACAATCGTTTAGGTTTGACATCTGTTTCCCCGGAATCTACCGTTAGTGCCTTCAAGGAGTGCCAGTCCATATTCATTTTCCTAATCCACTCCCATCCTAGTAGTGGTGGACCTCCTTCAGGTAGCACATATAAGTCCATTACTTGGCTTTCTTCGCCCTTGTGGACCACTTCTACCTCTATTTTTCCGATGGGGTACACTCTTTGCCCCGTGTATGTTTTCAATATAATCTCCGTATCCTGTAGGGGAATATGTTGGAATAACCTTCTGTAATCTTTCTTATTCATGACCGTCAATGCCGATCCAGTGTCCAATTCCATTTTTACTTGGACTCCTGCTATCTGAAGAGTGACCCAAATTGTCTGGAGATCTGCATCCTTACCAATGTTGTGTACTCTTAAGCTATCCAGTTCATTACTGCTAGCATCTGAATCTGACTTCTGTTCGGTCAAACTGTTCTTTGTCACCTTGTGTACCTTTGCGTATTTTCCTTGCGGTGACTTTTTGTTGCTGGCCTTCTTTTCTGACCGGCATACTTTAGCTATGTGGCCAAGCCTGCCACACATTCTGCATTCTTGGTTTTTAAACCAACACTGGTTCTGATCGTGCGTTGTCTTTCCACAACGATAACATTTGACAGAACTCAAACCCAATTTGTTTGTACCGAGTTCCGGTGACCGTAGCTGCATTACTGCCGTGCCTCTCGCTGCGGCTTCGTGTGCTGCTGCCATAGTGACCGCCTTCTCAAGCGTCAGCTCATTCTCCTCGAGCAGTCGCTTTTGTGTATCCTGTTTAAATAAACCACACACAAATTTATCTCGTAGTGCCTCTGTCAGTCCCGTTCCAAACTGACAATATTTTGCTAGCTTATGTAATTCCATCAAATACTCAGCATTGCTTTCATTCTGCAGCTGCCTTCTGTCGTAAAATTTAAATCGTTCTGCTAGCATCAGCGGCGTGGGGTTTAGATGATTTTTCAGGACAGTAACAATCTCATCGAACGTCTTATCCGCCGGTTCATCTGGTGATAACAGGTGTTTCAATTGCCCGTATGTCTTCGCACCCATTAAATTTAATAATGTTAGTGCTTTATCTGCATCAGGAATTTTATTTGCCTTACAATAATTTTGTATGCGTTCTACATACATGGCCCAATCTTCGATGTCACTATCAAAGGTATTAATGTTCCCATGTTTAGGCATCGTTGCAATTTATTGTATTTTTATGTTATCCAAGATGGCGGCTTCCCGCTCTTGTCGTCGTCCTCCGCCCACAAAATGGCGGTTTTCCCGCGCTTGGCGGTCTTCAACCATCCCCCGACGCTGTCTCCGCTTCACCGCGGCTCTCGCGCCTTCAGTTTCCCCAGGCGCTGCGCCTTTTAGCCCGAATGCGGCCCTTATCTCCGGTCGCGATCGATGTCCCCGCGCTGCGCCTCTCGCTCGAAAGCGGCCCGGCCCTTATCTCCGGTCGCGATCGATCTCACCGCCCTTATTCCTCCGTCTTCCCAGCCCCGTCTGTACAGCCAACGCGGTTGACTTTCTGTCGCGTCGCTGCCCGGCTTACCCACCACCGAGGTAGAAAAAAGAAAGCTGACAGTCGCTGATGGAGGCTTCGAGGTCAGGATGTCTTCTGCACTCCGGTTTCTCGATGCCTGCCGCTCGACGTGTCTTCCAGTAGGGTGATGAGGGTGGAAACCTCTCTTCGACGTCCTGTCTGTGGACGAAGCCGCCATGGAAATAACTGCCGCAGGGTAAGAATCGGGCTCGTCGCCACTGTTAAGTCTGTGTGTTATAGTGATAATTACTACACAGACTGCAAGAGTAAATTCAACAGGTCTTTACTGGTTGGAGGTAGGGACTATACTGAATAAAATATTACTACACAGTGCTTATATACCGGTGTGGTGACCACCGGTATTACGTATACAGCAGCCAGAGAAAGTAGTACATCTCTTAAGGTGGAACAGGCTTAAGTTCTCTTAAGGTGGAACAGGTTACATACACCACAAGTATATTGAAATACTGAGCCATTTCTTTATGGCAAACGAGGTGGACAGTGCTGAAAAGAAAAGGGCCATTTTACTGAGTTGTGTGGGAGCGCAAACCTATGCACGGATGAGGAATCTGCTGAGCCCGGAGCGGCCAGGAGAAAAATCTTTTGACGAGTTGGTGAGTCTACTAAAGAATCATTTCAATCCGAAACCTAGTGAAATAGTACAGAGATGGAAATTCAATTCGAGGATTAGGTGGCCGGAAGAAAGCGTTACTGAGTATGTGGAGGAGCTTTGGAAGCTCGCACAGGACTGTAATTTTGGAAATGCGCTCACAGTCATGTTAAGGGACAGACTAGTATGCGGAGTTAACGACGACAGTATACAGCAAAGGTTGCTATCAGAAGAAGGATTAACGTTTGAGATGGCACTTAAAAAAGCACAAGCCATGGAGATGGCTAACAAGGACATTAAGGACTTAAACAGTATGAGCAAGGAGAAATGGAGTAAACCAGTGGGAGCAGCTGTTTTCAAGATGGAAGCTGGCGCGAAAAGTCCACCAGTCGGGGTTGGGGATTGCTACCAATGTGGCGGGATGAGCCATTATGCAAAGGACTGCAGGTTTGCAAAGGCAAAGTGCCACAATTGTGGAAAAATAGGGCACTTAAAGAAAGTCTGTAAAAGGGCAGTGAGTGAGAGAAGCAGTGCTAAAGGGGCAAAGCATGCAAAAGGAGGGAGGGAGAAGTACACAAAGCGGGCAAATTACATACAAGAGGAGGAAGAGTCTAATGAGTCTAGTGAGGAGGTTTTCACTGTATACAGTATAGACACTTCAAGGCCCAACGTACCCCCTCTCACTCAGTATTTGATAGTGAACGGAGGTCAAGTAAAGTTTGAGATTGACACCGGCTGTAGTGTAACCATAATGTCGCAGACTGAGTACGCCAAGCTATGGGGGGAAGCAAAAGTACCAGAGCTAGGTACATGCCCCATTAGTCTCAAAACCTACACAGGACAGAAGGTGGACATTTTGGGGGCGGCCGAAGTACAAGTGGAACACAAAGGAGTCACCAAACAGCTTACAGTGGTAGTGGTAGCAGGGTCAGGGCCAAACCTGTTAGGGCGAGGGTGGATCAGTGAGTTGAGTGTGGACTGGCAGGCAATGAATAAAATGGAGGACAGTACAGAGGCACTGCAAGAAGTGCTGATGAAGCATGAGTTAGTGTTCAAGGACGAACTGGGCACCTTAAGGGGAGCCACAGCCAAGATTCATGTAGCCAGTGATGCCACGCCTCGTTTCTTTAAACCAAGGTCGGTACCTTTTGCAATGAAAACCAAGGTTGAGGCGGAACTAGATCGCCTGCTAAGGGACAAAGTAATAGAATCAGTGAAATTTTCAGACTGGGCGGCACCAATAGTCCCGGTATTGAAGCCCGACGGTAACGTAAGGGTGTGTGGTGACTATAAGTTAACAGTGAACAGAGTATCATCACTGGAACAGTACCCCATTCCGAGAATGGAGGACATGTTAACATCGCTCGCTGGGGGAGAAAGATTCAGCAAACTGGACATGAGTCATGCATATCAGCAGATATTGCTAGATGAAGAATCAAAAAGGTTTGTCACGGTGAACATGCACAAGGGGCTGTTCACGTATGCCAGGTTACCATTTGGTGTCAGTTCTAGCCCAGCAATATTCCAATGGACTATGGAGGGCATTCTGCAGGGCATTCCAAAGGTGGTCGTGTACTTAGATGATATTCTGCTAACAGGAAGTGATGATCAGGATCACTTAAAAACACTGGACAAAGTGCTACAGCGGCTGGAAGAGGCGGGGCTACGCCTGAAATGGAGTAAGTGTAGTTTCATGGAGAAGGAAGTTACATTCCTGGGACATCGGGTGGATGCCACAGGCCTCCATCCATTACCAGGGAAAGTGCGGGCAGTGCAGGATGCACCTGCACCCACCTCAGTGACTGAACTGAAAGCCTATCTAGGGCTTCTGAATTATTATAACTGGTTTCTTCCAAACTTATCGATGCTGCTGGCACCCCTGCACAAACTGCTGAGAAAGGAGGAGCCATGGCATTGGGGGCCAGAGCAAGCGAAAGCGTTTCAGCAGTCAAAGGAGCTACTTCAGTCCAGCAGGGTGTTGGTGCATTACAACGAGAAGAAGGAGCTGATAATGTCCTGCGACGCATCACCCTATGGAGTGGGGGCAGTGTTGGCCCACCGCATGCCAGATGGAGCAGAAAGGCCCATCGGGTTTGTTTCACGCACGCTCACAGCTGCGGAAAAGAACTATTCACAGCTTGATAAAGAGGGGTTGGCCATTATATTTGGAGTAAAGAAATTCCATAAGTACATATATGGGAGGAAGTTTGTAATCAGTACTGACCACAAGCCTCTTATTAGCTTACTGAATGAGATGAAAGCGGTGCCTCAAATGGCATCACATAGAATAATGAGATGGGCAGTAATACTAAGAGCCTATGAATATGTGATCACGTACAGAGCCGGCAAGGAAAACGGGAACGCGGATGCTCTCAGCTGCCTGCCCCTCTCAAAATCTCCTCGCAGTACATCCCCTGAGGAGCACGTCCTGATGCTGGATCAGGAGATCAGTCCCCTGATGACTTCAGCGCAAATCCAGGGCTGGACAGCCAAGGACCCTGTTCTGTCAAGGGTCCGTGAGTATGTGTTGAAAGGCTGGCCAGATCACCGTGAGGGACCGGAGTTCGCGCCGTACAGACAGAGACAGCACGAGCTCAGTGTCCAAGATGGATGTGTGCTATGGGGAGCACGCATCATAGTCCCAGAGCGGGGACGCTCTACTTTGATGGAACAGTTGCATCAATCGCACCCAGGAATGACTAGAATGAAAGGACTGGCTAGGAGCTACCTGTGGTGGCCTAACTTGGATGCTGAAATTGAGTCAAAGGTAAAGCCATGCACTATATGTCAGGAACAGAGGAAAGCACCTGCTGGGGCACCACTCCATCCCTGGGAGTGGCCCAGCAAACCCTGGAGGAGAATTCACATAGACTATGCGGGACCTTTTATGGGCAAAATGTTTTTGGTGCTGGTAGACGCTCACTCAAAGTGGATCGACGTTTATCCAGTGAGCTCTGCAACGACTGATGCCACACTGAATTGTCTCAGGAACAGCTTCAGCACGCATGGTATTCCAGAAATGATTGTATCCGACAATGCACAGTGTTTTGTTAGTGAAGAGAGCAAAGAATTCATGGTAAGGAATGGAATCACACGTCACCTCGGCTCCATATCACCCAGCCTCAAATGGGTTAGCCGAGTGAGCTGTGCAGACTTTTAAGGAGCTCATGAGGAAGAGCTCAGGTGACACCCTGGAGACCAAGCTCAATACAGCCTTGTTTAGTTATCGTATAACACCCCAAGCTACCACGGGGCTTTCTCCGGCTGAGTTGATGATGGGGAGAAAGTTGCGGTGCACATTAGACCTGATACACCCAGATCTCAAAAGCAAGGTTGAGACAAAACAAACAAACCAAAAAGCGTACCATGACAAACATACTAAAGCTCGCCATTTCGCCATAGGGGACTCTGTGTACACCCGGAACTTCGGTTATGGACCTAAATGGATACCAGGACTAATCCAGGACATTACAGGACCTGTGTCGTACTCCGTGTTACTAGGGGATGGTCGAGGGGTTTGTCGGCATGTGGATCAGCTTTTCAGCCGGCAGCAGGGGGAACTGCCTCAGATGGAACAAAGGGCAGTAGAGGAGGCTGTTCCAGGACCCACCACGGCTTATAAGGTGCCAGTGGACACTGGTACTGCCAGGCCACAGCGAGACAGAGTAAAACCAACATCAGAGACTACTCCAATCTCGAATGAATCTGAGAATCCACCACAAGTGGAATTAAGACGTTCACAAAGGATTCGCAAGCAACCAGAAAGACTTATACAAACCTGTTAAATTAGTCAGGGGTTAACCATGGTTAGAGCATACTGGTTAATTAAAACGTAGTACCTAGTAAGGGTTATTGTTTAAGAATTGCATACGGCAATCTTAAGGGGGGAGGAGTGTAGTAACCTGGGAGGTTATGAGTAACCTGATCCACCAGGTGGTGCTGTGGCAATTGCTCTCCTGAGTTAAGTCTGATCTGTACTGTGGTACTCTTTGTTTTTGCTGCCTCATGGCAGAAGCTTTTATGTGCAAGTGTTGATTAAACCATGTTACGGAGTTAACCGGTGTCCGTCTCCATCTATGGCCACCTCAAGATACCACAAGTGTGAAATGGCGACAAGCGAGAAAATTACTCCATTGATGTACAGCTTCGATGATGGCCGTAGCCTCCTTCTCGACAGGAGGATAATGGAGCTCGCTACCCTGCAAAGTTCTGGACAGAAATGCAACAGGTCGACCACCTTGATTCAAGGTAGCCGAGATCGCCACCGCCGATGCATCGCACTCGACCACGAAAGGGAGATTTTCATCAATGGAGCGAAGCGTGGCTTTTTCCAGTTGTCGCTTGAGGAGGTTGAAAGCTGAAATAGCCGTTGCCTCTAATGGAAATGACTTTGCGTGAAGCAGGGGCTGGATCTTGTCAGAGAAGTGGGGTATCCACTTCGCATAATAGGCGAACATGCCGAGTGCCCAACGAAGAGAGCAGAGATTGGTAGGGGGAGGGAGCTCCTGAAGCGGACGAAGTCGCTCCGGATCCGGTTTGATGACACCGTTGCTCACCCAGTAGCCAAGGATGTTGACTGATGGTACTGATTTCACAGATTTTGACTCATTTAAGGTTAAGTTGCGATGACAGAGAATGTCAAAAAATGTCTGGAGGTTGGCATCATGCTCCTTCTGGTCATGACCAGCAATGGTGATATTATCCAGATATGGAAAAGTGTCTGTTAAGTTCTCCTGTTTGACTAGGCTATCCATTGCCCGTTGAAAGATGGCCACCCCATTGGTAACCCCAAATGGAAGGCGACAAAACTGGTAAAGCCGACCATTGGCCTCAAAGGCCGTATACTTTTTGTCAGAGTCCTTTAGCAGTACTTGATGGTATGCGCTTTTAAAATCAAAAGTTGAAAATACCTTGTAGTTGGCAAGGTTATTGACCATGTCATCGATGCATGGTAGTGGGTAGGCATCCAGGTCGGTATACTGGTTAATAGTTTGCGAGTTGTTTCTTGTGTTGCTTCAGAGGATTTTTAACAACAACGACTTGAGCCCGCCAGGGAGATGAACATGGCTCAATGATACTGTCAGCTAGAAGGTAAGAGATTTTCGCCTCGATAAAGGATCTATCATCTTGGCTGAAACGTCGTGATTTAGTGGCTATGGGCTTACATCGGGGGGAAAGATTGGCAAACAAGGAGGGCTCGTCGAGAGAAGCTGCTGAAAGCACACAAAACGGTACTTTGGAAATAGTAGGCTCCGGCTTTGACCCTCCAAACTCGAAAGTGAGTCTTTTGTGTTGTTTCTGGAAATCCTGTCCCAGGAACATCACTGCATAGGTTTTTGAGCACCCCGAGCGGGGTGGAGAAATAAGTGCGGCCATTGAGAATAAGGTCGACAAGACAAAAGCCGGAAGAATTGATGGTCAGTGTCGTCAGAGCCATTGCAATTTCCCTGTCCGAGGGGTAAATACACAGTTTTAACTTACTGACAGCCCACTCACTAATGAAGCTGTCAGAGCTGCATGAGTCGATTAGTGCGCTCAGAATATGTCCATTTACTGAAACCTTCGTGGCTGCATGGGACAGACTTTGGGGAAAAACAGCTGTGATGGGAGGAGGAGCAATTTTACCCTTGACAGCTGTAACCTTAGTAGTGGCTCTTGGGGGAGGAGCAGTTTCATAGATAGCAGCTGCAAAACTAACAGGAGCTCTCGACCGGTATACCTTAGAAAAGGGGCCTTTCTTACTAACAGAGGCTCTTGACTGGCATACCTTAGAAAAGTGACCTTTCTTGCTGCAATGATTGCAGGTTGCGTTACGAGCAGGACAAAATTTCCTATAATGGATCGCACCTCCACAGAAGAAACACTTCCTTCCAGATTGCCAAGATGCCGCTAGGGCAGGGTCGTCATCAGTGAAGGCTTCTAGGGTAGGGTTGTCATCCACTAGGTTAGAGTCATCATCAGTGAGGGCTTCCGCCTGAGACCTATCGAAGGAGTCATTAAAAGTGATAGCAGCAGCCCGTGCACGAGGTAAAAGATAGGTATCTGCATTTCTCTTTGCTAAGTCCAGGGAACATGCCTGGTCATAGGCAACCTGTAACTTGAGGGTTTTATTCTCCAACAGGCGCTGGCGTATGAAGGGAGACGAAATTCCTTTAATAAAGGAATCGCGAATTAGCTCCTTCTGGTACTGCTCAGCTGTGACAACTTTAAGGTTACAATCCTTGCTGAGTCTGGAAAGCTTTTGAAGGAATTCGTCAAGTGATTCCCCGGGTTGTTGTCGAGTTGTGGCCAATAGATGCCAAGCAAAAATGTTGTTTGGGGCCTTAACATATAGTCGCTGTAATATTAGGATAGCGGAGTCATAGTCTACACAGTCTTCGATATAGTCAAACACATGAGGAGATACATAATTGGCAAGTATCTCTAACTTATCAGGAACATTCTCACCACACACCCTGAGGAAGTTGCTGAAAATACGATACCAGTGTTTCCATACCTTAGCAATTGTAGGTGAATTCGGGTCCAGGTCAAAATGGGCGGGTCTGAGTAGTTTGTCCATGATGGATTGATTTCTACGCCGGAGTTCCCTTCTGCAGTTGAAGTCATAGCTGGCTGTTCCCGAAATCACTCAGAGTGTGGAGTCGATATCAAGTTGATTAAATTGACGTAATAAAACTCACTACGCACTTGGTTTGAGTATAAAGCAAGGTTTTAATCAACTTGTTTCAAAACATTGAGGTCTAGTTATCTTTCACTAGTTCCTGTTTACAAAATGTCCTGGGCAAGCTGGGACCACGCCCGAGTATTTATACTCCTTGGACGGCGCCACCAGCTGGCCGTCCAGTGTTATTTCATGAGTCTTTTTTCATGGATCATAAGATTCATAACAGGCATTATGGTGGCTTTCGGACAGGTCAGAGCCAGTATGATTTTAACTTACCACTTGCCAAGTTTCTGCTGATCGGGTAGGGTTAAAATCACCCCTGTGTGGCGGAACCACCAGAGGATTACGGACAATTGTATATAATTCCTTTTACAGCAATGTAGTACAGCTGGGGGCTGCACCTTTAAATGTATCTGTTAACTGTACTAGGGCTTCTTTCCTGTACTCCGCATGATGACGTCATGCCATCCGTCACGTGATCTCTCAATGGCGGGAAGAACGTGATGACGTCATGACGTCAGAGCTCGGAACCTTCTAGCAGTAGAGCTCGGAACCTGCTAGCAGTTGAGCTCGGAACCTGCTAGCAGTTGAGCTCGGAACCTGCTAGCCGTTGAGCTCGGAACCTTCTAGCAGTTCCAGAGAGGCTTTCAAGCAGACCAGACCTATTTGCATTGTATCCTACAGTTTCCTGTACAGCTTCATTTGTTCATTAAATTTTATTGTTTTTGATTTTCTGAGTCGATCTCAATTTTTCGGCTAGGAACCCCAGTTCCTACACCTGTACTGGTACTATGCCTGGCATTCGGTGTGCTTTCACACAATTTCGCTATCTTTTTTTCTATATCTTTTTCTGTATGTTTTGCTCTCCCTTTCCTCTCACCTGCAACACCGGTTATTTTATATATACACAACAACTTGAATTTATATAGCGCCTTTAACGTAGTAAAACATCCCGAGATGCTTCACAGGAGCGATTATCAAACAAAGTTTGACACCAAGCAAATTAATGAAATATTAGGACAGATGACTGAAAGCTTGATCAAAGAGGTCGTTTTTAAGGAGCATCTTAAAGGAGGAAAGAGAGGTGGAGAGGCGGAGAGGTTTAGGGAGGGAATTCCAGAGCTTAGGGCCCCGGCAACTGAAGGCACGGCCACCAATGGTGTGGTGATGAAAATCAAGGATGCGCAAGAGGACAGAACTGGAAGAGCGCAGAGATCTCGAAGGATTGTAGGGCTGGAGGAGGTTACAGAGATAAGGAGGGGTGAGGCCATGGAGGGATTTGAACATAAGGATGAGAATTTTAAATTCAAGGTATTGCAGGAATGGGAGCCAATGTAGGTCAGCAAGCACAGGGTTGATAAATTTGTCAAGTTACGCAGTATTAGTGAATCCGTTGCAAATAGTCCATACCACTTACTGCTCCTGTAATACACTGATTAAGGCACTTTAAATAGAAAGTAGTAAACCCAGAAGGAAAATAACAAGCTAACCATAATGCATCCCATATAAGACTACAATGCAACATTCCTGTCTCCTTGGGTTATTAGAGCAGAAACAGGAATTATAAGGTCAGAAGTGGGGATGTTCGCTGATGATTGCACAGTGTTCAGTTCCATTCTTAACTCGTCAGATAATGAAGCAGTCTGTGCCCACATGCAGCAAGACCTGGACAACATCCAGGCTTGGGCTGATAGTGGCAAGTAGCATTTGAGCCACACAAGTGCCAGGC
This sequence comes from Somniosus microcephalus, assembly GCF_052327205.1. Classification (NCBI taxonomy): domain Eukaryota; kingdom Metazoa; phylum Chordata; class Chondrichthyes; order Squaliformes; family Somniosidae; genus Somniosus; species Somniosus microcephalus. Next base: position 255,322,940 of record NC_140987.1, on the reverse strand, counting down.
AATGACCATCTCCAACAAGAGAGAGTCTACCCATGACATTCAATGGCATTACCATTGACAAATCCCCCACCATCAACATCCTGGGGGTCACCATTGACCAGGGAATTATGGACCAGCCACTTAAATACTTTGGCTACAGAGCAGGTCAGAGGCTGGGTATGCTGCAGTGAGTGACTCATCTCCTCACTTGCCAAAGCTTTTCTACCACCAACAAGGCACAAGTCAGGAGTGTGATGGAATACTCTCCACTTGCCTGGATGAGTGCAGCTCCAACAACTTTCAAGAAGCCCGACACCATCCACGATAAAAGCAACCAACTTGGTCAGCTCTCCATCTACCACCTTAAACATTCACCCCCTCCGCCACCGGCGCACCGTGGCTGCAGTGTGTACCGTCTACAAGATGCAATGCAGCAAATCACCAAGGCTTCTTCAACAGCACCTCCCAAACCCATGACCTCTACCACCTGGAAGGCCAAGGGCAGCAGGCACATGGGAACACCACCACCTCCAAATTCCCCTCCAAGTCACACACCATCCTGACTTGGAAATATATCATAATTCTTTCACTGTTGCTGGGTCAAAATCCTGGATCCCCTTACCTAACAGCACTGTGGGAGTACCTTCACCACACGGACTGCAGCAGTTCAAGAAGGCGACTCACCACAACCTACGCAATTAGGGATGGGCAATAAATGCTGGCCTTGCCTGCGACGCCCACATCCCGAGAATGAATAAATTAAAATAAAGAATAAGAATAGAAGGAAAGCCAGAACTTGATTTTGGTTTCAATGCCATATTGGATGGATGCACAAAGTTACTGATCGGAAAATGCTCTACAATATAGAGGATGATATTTAAGGTCAGGCTGTACCAGACAATATGAACAGATAGTTCTCAATATTATCATTCATATGGAATGTAACGAGGTTCATGTTTATTTTCCTGGAAGTGCGCCAATCAAATCAAGCTGCATATTTCTCCACCTCTTGTGTCAAGTTCTGGGCACCACACTTTAAGAAGGATGTCAAGGCCTTGGAGAGTGTGCAGAGATTTACTGGAGGCGTCTGATACTTATTGCTGATGTCAATGTATTGGGATGTGGTTTTAGATTCATTACAAGATGTTTTTCCCCCTAAACCTCCACCAACTGTTTGACTGTGGGGACAAGAAACATAGAAACATAGAAGATAGGAGCAGGAGTAGGCCATTCGGCCCTTCGAGCCTGCTCCGCCATCATGGCTGATCATTCAAATTCAGTACCCTGTCCCTGCCTTCTCCCCATATCCCTTGATCCCTTTAGCCTCAAGAAATATATCCAATTCTTTCTTGAATATATTTAATGAACTGGCCTCCCCCACCCTCTGTGGCAGAGAATTCCACAGGTTCACCACTCTCTGGGTGAAGAAATTCATCCTCATTTCAGTCCTAAATGGCTTACCCCTTATCCTTAGACTATGACACCTGGTTCTGGACTCCCCGACCATCAGAAACATCCTTCCTGCATCCAGGCTGTCCAGACCTGACAGAATTTTATAGGTTTCGATGAGATCCCCTCTCAATCTTCTAAACTCCAGTGAGTATAAGCCCAATCGACACAATCTCTCCTCATACGTCATTCCTGCCATCCCAGGTATCAGCCTGGTGAACCTTCGCTGCACTCCCTCCATGGCAAGAACGTCCTTCCTCAAGTAAGGTGACCAAAACTGCACACAATACTCAAGGTGCGGTCTCACCAAGGCCCTGTACAACTGTAGCAAGACATCCTTGTTCCTGTACTCGAACCCTCTTGCTACGAAGGCCAACATACCATTTGCCTTCTTAACCGCTGTGGTAAACCACGTTCACTATCGTATCACTGTTAGTAGTTAGCACTGTTCACCACTGTTCGTTATAACTGTATCACTGACCACTATTGTATCACGGTACGAGGTCGCCTCTTGCCACACTGCTATACCTGGGATGACCACTGCCGACTCCGCCTTGGCTCCACCCACCAGGCCAGGTATAAAGGTGAGCGACTGGCTGGTATTCCTCCTGCTTGGATCGGATCACCCACGAGAGTGGGCTCTGTTATTTAGTCAATAAAAACCTTTAGTCACCTTCGTAACTCTTCGCCTTTTATTGGAGGAATTGATAGGTATATCAATTTTATTGACTAAATTTAATGATGTCCGACAACGAGTCACAACCGGCAGAGGAGCCACCAGCGCAGCTCCCAGGAGCACAGCCACACCAGCCAGCTTGGCTGCGAGCCCTCAGACCGCCGTACCTGGACCTGAACCCACGAGCAGCAAACTCAGCCGCAGACTTTAAACACTGGCTGGTCTGCTTCGAATCATACCTGAGAGAATCCAGCGTCCCTCAGGCATCCAAACTAAGTGTCCTGCAGGCACAACTGAGCCCGAGAGTATACACTCTCATCGAGGACATGACTACCTACGAGACCGCCATCAACCTGCTGAAACAGAAGTACCGGACCCCGGTAAACTACATGTACGCTAGGCACCTCCTAAGATCACGGCCGCAACAGCCAGGAGAATCAGTAGCCGAATTCTCACAGGCGCTATATGCACTCGTCAGGAACTGTGACTTTAAATCGGTGTCGGCAGCCGAAAATACTGAAGATAATATCCGCGACGCATTCCTGAAAGGCCTACGGTCCGAGTACTCACGGCAAAGACTGCTGGAAGCTAAAGACCTCAGCATGGAAAAAGCTGAAGCCCTCGCTATCTCCCTGGAAGTGGCCCACCAAGATCAGGAAGCATTCACCAGGTACTGCTCGCGACCCTGGGACTCGGGCCCGACCCCTACCACAGCACCCTTCCCAGCGCCGCCCCCGGGACCTACCTCTGCGTCGGCGTCCCGGACCCGACCGGCCCCGCCACCCCCGGCACCGGCCCCGACATCGGGCATCCGCGATCGGGCCGCCGGCTGTTTTTTTTGTGGCCAGGAGAAGCACCCGAGGTCGCGCTGCCCAGCCAAGAACTCCATATGTAAAACCTGCCTGAAGAAAGGCCACTTCTCCAAGGCCTGCAGGAGCGGATCCTCAGAGGCCAGCAGTGCCACATGCGAACTATGGGGGCGGCCATCTTCGTTTAGGGCAACTGAGGCCAGCATCCCCACACATGAGTCATGGGGGCGGCCATCTTTGTTTAGGGCAACTGAGGCCAGCATCCCCACACATGAGTCATGGGGGCGGCCATCTTTGATTAAGGCAACCGACCCCAATAGTGCCTCATGGGGCCCTACCTCGTGGGAGACGCCATTTTACTCACCACGCCCGACCGCCTCGCCCGCAGATGACAACGACTCGCTCAGCTACACACTAGCTTCCGTCACCCTGGACCAAGCCCGCCCGCACCATCTGTCCAAGTCAATGATGGACATCAAAGTGAACGGCCACGCCATGACCTGCCTGTTCGACAGCGGAAGCACGGAGAGCTTCATCCACCCAGACACGGTGAGCCACTACTCCCTCTCTGTCCTACCAACGCGCAGCCGAATCTCGATGGCATCGAGGTCCCACGCCACGGACATCAGCGGCTACTGTGTCGTGACCCTGTCGGTTAAGGGCACGGAGTATAAAAACTTTAAACTCCTTGTCCTCCCCCATCTCTGCGCTGCCGTCCTACTAGGGCTGGACTTCCAATCCCACCTCCAAAGCGTAACCCTAGCATACGGTGGACCCCTCCCCCCACTCACAGTCAACAACCAGCAAACGTTAAACCGCCCACCGCGTAACACCTGCAGCCTCTCCACCCTCAAGGTCCCGCCACCCTCTCTGTTTGCTAACCTTACCCCTGACTGCAAACCCGTCGCTACCAAGAGCAGGCGGTATAGCGCCGGGGACAGAGCCTTCATTAGCTCTGAGGTGCGGCGCCTCCTGAAAGAGGGCATTATCGAGGGGAGCAGCAGCCCCTGGCGTGCCCAGGTCGTAGTCGTAAAGACCGGCGATAAAAACCGCCTGGTCATCGACTACAGCCAGACCATAAACAGATATACCCAGCTGGACGCATACCCCCTCCCCCGCATATCTGACATGGTCAATCAGATTGCACAGTATAAAGTATTCTCGACCATCGACCTGAAGTCGGCCTACCACCAACTCCCTATCCACCCTGAGGACCGCCAGTATACCGCCTTCGAGGCGAATGGGCGCCTATACCACTTCCTTAGGGTCCCCTTCGGTGTCACTAATGGGGTCTCGGTCTTCCAAAGGGAGATGGACCAGATGGTTGACCAGAACGAACTGCAGGCTACATTCCCCTACCTAGATAACGTCACTATCTGCGGCCGCGACCGGCAGGAACATGACGCGAATCTGGAGAAATTCCTCCGTACGGCCCAACGGCTGAACCTCACCTACAATAAGGAGAAATGCGTGTTTAACACCACGCGCCTTGCCATCCTCGGCTGCGTAGTGGAGAACGGAATCATCGGCCCCGACCCAGAAAGAATGCGCCCCCTCATGGAGCTACCTCTCCCCCACTGCCCTAAAGCACTTAGGAGAACCCTGGGGCTTTTCGCCTACTATGCCCAATGGGTACCCAATTACGCGGACAAAGCCAGACCCCTCCTGAAAGCCACTTCCTTCCCCCTCACGGAGGAGGCGTGCGCGGCCTTCTCCCTCATTAAGGGAGACATAGCCAAGGCCACGATGCACGCAGTGGACGAGTCCATCCCCTTTCAGGTGGAGAGCGACGCATCCGACTTCGCCTTAGCCGCCACCCTAAACCAGGAGGGGAGGCCAGTGGCCTTCTTCTCAAGGACCCTACAGGGCCCCGAGATCCGACATTCGTCGGTCGAGAAAGAGGCCCAGGCGATCGTGGAGGCAGTACGGCGCTGGAGGCACTACCTGGCAGGCAAACGATTTACCCTCCTCACCGACCAGCGTTCGGTGGCTTTCATGTTTAATAACAAGCTGAAGGGCAAAATCAAGAATGACAAGATTTTGAGATGGAGAATCGAGCTCTCCACCTACGATTATGAGATCTTGTACCGGCCAGGCAAGCTGAACGAATCCCCTGATGCCCTTTCACGAATGACATGCGCCAGCGCGCATATCGATAGGCTTCAGACCCTCCACGACCAGCTCTGCCACCCCGGAGTCACCAGACTCTACCATTTCATTAAGGCCCGCAACCTGACCTACTCCATCGAGGAGGTCAGGACCATGACCAGGAACTGCCAGACCTGTGCGGAGTGCAAACCGCACTTCTATAGGCCGGACCGAGCAAGCCTGATCAAGGCCACCCGCCCCTTCGAGCGCCTGAGCATCGACTTTAAGGGGCCCCTCCCGTCCTCTGACCGTAATGTGTACTTCCTCAACATCGTTGATGAGTACTCCCGTTTCCCCTTTGCCTTCCCCTGCCCCGACATGACCAGTAGCACGGTCATTAAGTGCCTGAATGCCCTCTTCGCCTTGTTCGGGTTCCCGAACTATATACACAGCGACCGGGGCTCCTCCTTCATGAGCGAGGAACTCCGGCAATTCCTCCTAGAGAGAGGTATTGCAGCAAGCAGGACCACCAGCTACAACCCCAGAGGTAACGGTCAGGTGGAAAGAGAGAACGCGACGGTATGGAAGGCCGTCCTCTTAGCCTTAAAGTCTAAGGGCCTCCCAACCTCCCGCTGGCAAGAAGTCCTCCCGACAGCGCTGCACTCCATCCGGTCATTACTTTGCACGGCCACTAACACCACCCCCCATGAACGAATGTTCGTTTTCCCCAGGAAGTCGACTACGGGAACCACTCTACCAACCTGGCTGACCGCCCCGGGGCCGGTCTGGCTGCGGAAACACGTGAGGACCCATAAAACGGACCCCCTGGTCGAGAGGGTGAACCTCCTGCACGCCAACCCCCAGTACGCCTACGTGGCGTACCCAGACGGGCGGGAGGACACTGTCTCCCTACGAGACCTCGCACCCTCAGCCGATCCGGAAACACCGCCACCACCCCCCCCAACCTCAGTCCAGGTAGACGGCATGCCGGAACCCCACGAGCCCTCGCCGACCACGCAAACACCAGCATCAACACCGGATAAGGCACCAGCACCGGATAAGGCAACACCACCGCTGCGGCGATCGGAGAGGCTTACGAAGCCTCCGGACAGACTGACCTACCAGAATTGGTAGTACACTTCACCCCGCCGGACTTAATTCTAAACAAGGGGTGAATGTGGTAAACCACGTTCACTATCGTATCACTGTTAGTAGTTAGCACTGTTCACCACTGTTCGTTATAACTGTATCACTGACCACTATTGTATCACGGTACGAGGTCGCCTCTTGCCACACTGCTATACCTGGGATGACCACTGCCGACTCCGCCTTGGCTCCACCCACCAGGCCAGGTATAAAGGTGAGCGACTGGCTGGTATTCCTCCTGCTTGGATCGGATCACCCACGAGAGTGGGCTCTGTTATTTAGTCAATAAAAACCTTTAGTCACCTTCGTAACTCTTCGCCTTTTATTGGAGGAATTGATAGGTATATCAACCGCCTGCTGCACCTGCATGCTTACCTTCAGCGACTGGTGCACAATAACACCCAGGTCTCTTTGCACTTCCCCTTCTCCCAATCTATTGCCATTCAAATAATAATCTGCCTTCCTGTTTTTGCCACCAAAGTGGATAACCTCACATTTATCCACATTATAGTACATTTGCCATGTTTCTGCCCAATCACCCAACCTGTCCAAATCGTACTGGAGTTTCACGACATCCCCCTCACAGCTTACCCTCCCACCCAGCTTTGTGTCATCTGCAAATTTGGAGATATTACATCCAGTTCCCTCGTCCAGATCATTAATATATATTGTGAACAGCTGGGGTCCTAGGACCGATCCTTGTGGTACCCCACTAGTCACTGCCTGCCACTCGGAAAACGACCCGTTTATTCCAACTCTTTGCTTTCTGTCCGCCAACCAGTTCTCTATACAAGTCAATACCTTGCCCCCAATCCCATGTGCCTTAATTTTGCATGCTAATCTCTTATGTGGGACCCTATCGAAAGCCTTCTGAAAGTCCAAATACACCACATCCACTGGTTCTCCTTTATCTATTTTACCAGTTACATCCTCAAAAAATTCCAGTAGATTAGTCAAGCATGATTTACCTTTTGTAAATCCATGTTGACTTTGTCCGATCCTGTCACTGCTTTCCAAGTGCTCTGCTATTACATCTTTTATAAAAGACTCTAGCATTTTCCCCACTACCGATGTCAGGCTTACCGGTCTATAATTCCCTGCTTTTTCTCTACCACCTTTTTTGAATAGTGGGGTAACATTAGCTACCCTCCAATCCATGGGTACCGTTCCAGAATCTATCGAGTTCTGGAAGATGACCAGCAATGCATCTACTATCTCTAGGGCCACCTCCTTAAGTACCCTGGGATGTAGACCATCAGGCCCTGGGGATTTATCGGCCTTCAGTCCCATCAATTTTCCTAACACCATTTCCCTACAAATACTGATTTCTTTCAGTTCCTCCCTTTCATCAGACCCTATGTTCCCCGGCATCTCTGGGAGGTTATTTGTGTCCTCCTTCGTGAAGACAGAACCAAAGTATGTATTTAGTTGGTCTGCCATTTCCTTGTTTCCCATTATAAATTCCCCTGATTCTGACTGTAAGGGACTTACGCTTGACTTCACCAATCTTTTTCTCTTCACATATCTATAAAAGCTTTTACAGTCAGTTTTTATGTTCCCTGCTAGCTTAATCTCATATTCTATTTTCCCTTTCTTAATTAATCCCTTTGTCCTCCTTTGTTGACTCCTAAACTGCTCCCAATCCTCAGGATTATTGCTTTGTCTAGCCAATTTATATGTCCTCTCCTTGGATCTTATGCTATCCCTAATTTCCCTTGTTAGCCACGGTTGAGTCACCTTTTTTGTTTTATTTTTATGCCAAACTGGGATGAACAAATTCTGTAGCTCATCCATTCGGTCTTTGAATGTTTGCCATTGCCTATCCACCGTCAACCCTTTGAGTGCCATTCCCCAATCAATCCTACCCAACTCGCTCCTCAGACCATCATAGTTTCCTTTATTTAAATTGAGGACCCTAGTCTCCGAGTCAACTACTTCATTCTCCATCTTAATGAAGAATTCGATCATATTATGATCGCTCCGACCCAAGGGGCCTCGTACAACAAGATTGCTAATTAATCCTTTCTTGTTACATAATACCCAGTCTAAGATGGCCTGATCTCTGGTTGGTTCCTCAACATATTGGTCCAGGAAACCATCCCGTAAACACTCCAGGAATTCCTCCTCCACAGTATTGTTACTAATTTGGTTGGCCCAATCTATATGTAGATTAAAGTCACCCATGATGACTGCTGTGCCCTTATTCCACGCTTCTTTAATTTCCCTTTTAATGCCATCCCCAACCTCCGCCTTACTGTTTGGAGGTCTATATACCACTCCCACTAATGTTTTTTTCCCCTTAGTATTTCTCAATTCTACCCATACAGATTCCACATCATCAGAGCTAATATCCTTCATTACAATTGTATTAATCCCTTCTTTAACCAGTAATGCTACCCCACCTCCCTTTCCTTTTTGCCTATCTTTCCTGAATATCGAATACCCCCGGATGTTGAGTTCCCAGCCTTGGCCATCCTTGAGCCACGTTTCCGTAATCCCAACCAAATCATATTCGTTTACCTCTATTTGCGCAGCCAATTCATCTACCTTATTACAAATGCTCCTCGCATTAAGACACAAAGCCTTCAGTCTTGTTTTTTTAACGTTCTTAGACCTATTAGAATTATCATTTACTGTGGCCACGTTTGATTTAAGCCGTTGATTTCTCTGACTGCCACTTTTGTTTTTCTCCTTCCTATCTTTTGCTTTTATCCCTGTTTTCCTTTCCTCTGTCTCCCTGCTCAGGTTCCCAATCCCCTGCCATTTTAGTTTAAACCCCCCCAAACAGTGCTAGCAAACCTCCCCGCAAGGATATTTGTCCCGTTCTGGTTCAGGTGCAACCCGTCCAACTTGTACAAGTCCCACCTTCCCCAGAAGCAGGCCCAGTGATACAGGAAACTAAAGCCCTCCCTCCTGCACCAACTCTTTAGCCACGCATTCATCTGCTCTATCCTCCTATTCCTATACTCACTAGCACGTGGCACCGGGAGTAATCCAGAGATTACAACCTTTGAGGTCCTACTCTTTAATCTGCTACCTAGCTCCCTAAATTCTTGCTGCAGGACCTCATCCCTCTTCCTACCTATGTTGTTGGTCCCAATGTGAACCACGACGTCTGCCTGTTCACCCTCCCCCTTCAGAATGCCCTGCAGCCGTTCAGTGACATCCTTGACCCTGGCACCAGGGAGGCAACAAACCATCCTGGAGTCATGTCTACGGCCACAGAAACGCCTATCTGTTCCCCTTATGATAGAATCCCCTACCACTATTGCTCTCCTGTTCTTTTTCCTCCCTTCCTGAGCAGCAGAAGCACCCCTGGTGCCAGGAAGTTGGCTGCTGCTGCCTTCCCCTGGTGAGTCATCCCCCTCAACAGTATCCAAGTTGGTATACCTGTTTGAAAGGGGGATGGCCACAGGGGTCCCCTGCACTACCTGCCTGCTTCTATTGCTCCGCCTGGTGGTCACCCATTTCCCTTCTGCCTGTGCAGCCCTACCCTGCGGCATGACCAACTCATCAAACGTGTAATCCACGACCCTCTCAGCGTCATGAATGCTCCACAACCCATCCATCCGCAACTCCAGCACCTCAATACGGCCCGTTAGTAGCTGCAGCTGGATGCATTTCCGGCACACGTGGTCATCAGGGACACTGGCAGCATCCCTGAATTCCCACATAGAGCAAGAGGAGCATAACACGGGGCTGGGCTCTCCTGGCATGACTTACCTCTTTAATTAATTTAAATTAATTCAATACCACCAGTTATACTCTAGGGCGTTTATTTACCAACTGTCCCCACTACACCACAGAGACCCAAGAAAATATAAACCGCAGAATTTAAGCTTGTAATGAAAAGGAGAAAGAAATACTCACCAACCAATCACTTACCTGCTTCCTGGTGACGTCACACTTGGATTACTTTTTGCTTCCCTCTCCCGGAACCTGGATTGGTAAGCCGCCTCTGGTGCTCTTTATGTGCCGCCTCTGGTGCTCCCTCACAGGTCCGCCGACTCTCCGCTCTCTCGGGGCTCTGGGCCTCGCTGCTCGCCGCCTCTGGTGCTCTTTATGTGCCGCCTCTGGTGCTCCCTCGCAGGTCCGCTGACTCTCCGCTCTCTCGGGGCTCTGGGCCTCGCTGCTCAAAAGGCAATTCAAGTCCCTTTCAACTGGATCTAATTTCAGCTGCATGCAGGGCAAACAGGTAATCTGCGGATCAGCGCAACTAAAAGTAAGTTGCATTTGGCACCACTCGATTTATATTCTCCTCATCTGTAAATCTCTTCCTGCCACATTTGTGCTGTGGTGGTACACGAGTGATGTTGGAATTGAGCCTCACTTCTGGCTTCCGATTACACAGAAAATTCAAGTGACACAGATGTGAAAAAAATATATACAAAGTGATCCAAATGTGGGCAGTTTCCGTTAAGAGCTCCTCTGTAAGTGTGTAGGGTTGCTTCCTATCCAGTTTTGGATTGGCCAGTCCACTTTTGAGTGGTGTGTCTGGGAATTTCCAAAAGGTATAACAGGATACCAAAGTCTGATTTTTCAAAATAGAAGTCTTTTATGCTGACTTGTGCTCCATATTAAGTTATGCTAAACCTTTATAAATCACTGGTTTGGCCTCAGCTGGATTCACACTTTAGGAAGGATGTCAAGGCTTTGGAGAGGATGCAGAGAAGATTTACTACAATGGTACCAGGAATGAGGGACTTCAGTTATGTGGAGAGACTGGAGAAGCTGGGATTGTTCTCCTTAGAGCAGAGGAGGTTAAGGGGAGATTTGATAAAGCTGTTCAAAATCATGAAGGGTTTTGATAGAGCAAATAAGGAGAAAATGTTTCCACTGGCAAAAGGGTCGGTAACCAGAGGACACAGTTTTAAAGATAATTGGCAAAAAAACTACAGGAGAGATGAGGAGAATTTATTTTACGCAACGAGTTGGAATGCAGTGCCTGAAAGGACGGTGGAAGGAATATTAGTAACTTTCAAAAGAAAATTGGATAAATACTTGAAAAAGAAAAATTTGCAGGGCGATGGAGAAAGAGCAGGGGAGGTGGGACTAATTGGATAGCTCTTTCAAAGAGCCGGCACAGGCACGATGGGCCGAATGGCCTCCTTCTGTGCTGTAAGATTCTATGATTCTTTAATTATGCCTGCTATTTACCTTGACCATGTTGCTTCTTTTCTGTTCTGTGAGTTCTTTATTTCTGTTTCTTATGCTGTAGTTGAGCAGATATTTTTAGCATCTGCCGCGAGAAGCAGGACCAACTCTCAGGTTAACGCTGCCCCTGAATTTGGTGGGCCAAGGTAGCTCTAGCTCGGCCTATTACAGCAGACCATCGGTGCTTCTCTCCCATCAGCCTTACTCCCCATCATTTGTTCTATTGCACAAGCTGCCTGAAGAATTATGTGCAAAGTCATTTAGAAATTTTGTGGAATTCTTCCAAATTATCATTTCCAAATATTCCCCAGAAGTTTTCAAGACCAGACGTGGCTGAGCCACATCAATTAGGCTGGTATTCTGTTTTCTTTATATTCATCCTGCCCATGAGACTCACTTCCTGCTGTCTTGACCCCGCCATTCCCAATAAACTGCTGACAACCCAACTACCCTTCCTGGCCTCCATGCTAAGCTGACATTGTAATTGGTTCCCTCTCCTCAATTTTAAAAAGAGCGGGAGCAGAGCGAAGCGGCTGTTTAAAAAGAGCGGGAGCAGCTGTTTAAAGAGCGGGAGCGGAGCGGGAGCAGAGAGCGAAGCGGCTGTTTACAAAGAGCGGGAGCAGAGCGGAGCAGCTGTTTAAAGAGAGCGGGAGCGGAGCGGAGCGGCTGTTTACAAAGAGCGGGAGCGGAGCGGAGCGGCTGTTTAAAGAGTGGGAGCGGAGGGAGCAGCTGTTTAAAGAGAGCGGGAGCGGAGCGGAGCGGCTGTTTACAAAGAGCGGGAGCGGAGCGGAGCAGCTGTTTAAAGAGTGGGAGCGGAGCGGAGCGGCTGTTTACAAAGAGCGGGAGCGGAGCGGCTGTTTAAAGAGAGCGGGAGCGGAGCGGAGCGGCTGTTTAAAGAGTGGGAGCGGAGCGGAGCGGCTGTTTAAAGAGAGCGGGAGCGGAGCGGAGCGGCTGTTTACAAAGAGCAGGAGCGGAGCGGAGCGGCTGTTTAAAGAGAGCGGGAGCGGAGCGGAGCGGCCGTTTAAAGAGTGGGAGCAGAGCGGAGCGGCTGTTTAAAGAGAGCGGGAGCAGAGCAGAGCGGCTGTTTAAAGAGAGCGGGAGTGTTGAGTCTGTGTGTTCCAGTTAGGTTTAGGATCAATCACTGGACACAGACAACAAGAATAACTTTTAACAGGTCTTTACTATTCGAAGGTCAGGGCTGAACTGCCCAGCAAATCCTTGCACAACACTTATATACCGGTGTGGTCACCACCGGTATTACAGTATACAGCAGCCAAGAGAAAGTAGTACTTCTCTTAAGGTAGTTCTCTTAAGGTGGAACAGGTTACATACACCACAATCCTCCCTTTTTAGCTTAACAGTTATATCCCCATTTAACATAACATAACATATATATATACAACTTCATGCAAAACAGTTCAAAGATTCAGTCTCTGAGGAGGCCTCCTGATTCGAGTTGGATAACGCCTTTCAGGGGTCTCTGATTCTCGTTGCTGGGGTGACTCATCTAGTTGGTCTCTTATGGATTGGACATCATCATCAGGTACATTCACTTCTGAGGTAGATGCTTCAGGTTCACTAACTTCTTTCACGGTTGTCTCTGCCGTAACCATGGGTTCGACCCTTGTTCTCGATTCTACCAGTTGGTCAGCATGACGTCATATTACATTTTCACCAATATCTACCGTGTACATCAGGGGTTCTTGTCTGGCCCGAATTGTTCCAGATTGCCATTTCTCGTTTTTATAGTCCCGGGCTAACACTGGTTGTCCTATTTCGAAACTCCGAGTGGTCTTGTTATTTATATGCTGGAACTGTTTGTTTTCAACTTCCCTCCGCACATTTGGTTTTAACAAGTCCAACCTGGACCGCAACCTCCTGTTGTAGAACATCATGGCAGGACTTTGGTTTGTCACTGCATGAGTGGCGTTTCGATATGCCAGTAGGAATTTGTCCACCTTGTGTTGTAGTGGAATCTGATCTTCGCTCATGGCCTTTATTGCTTTTTTAAACGTTTGTACAAATCTCTCGGCCAACCCGTTTGTAGCTGGATGATATGGGGCAGAGGTATAATGTTTCACCCCATTCTTCTTCATGAATCCCTGGAATTCTTCTGACACGAACTGCGGTCCGTTGTCTGAACATATTTGTTCTGGCAATCCATTTCTCGCAAATATCGTTCTTAACACCGCGATCGTCTTTTCCGAGGTAGTGGTAGTCATCTTAATCACTTCTGGCCATTTAGAATGTGCATCCACCGCAATTAAAAACATGGAGTCCATGAAAGGACCAGCAAAGTCAATATGTACACGTTGCCATGGGGTTGAAGGCCATTCCCATGGATGCAGCGGTGCAATCGGAGGTGCATTTTGCACTTTTTGGCACCCTGAGCAGCTTTTCGTCAGCTCCTCTATCTGTTGGTCGATACCCGGCCACCACACATAAGCCCTAGCAAGGCTTTTCATCTTGACTCCCCCCAGATGACCTTCATGCAGTTCCTTTAGAACTCTCTCTCTTAACTTAGGAGGAATAATCACCCTTGTTCCATACATCAATGTTCCTTGACAGACGGACAGCTGTTCTCGTCTTGCTGAGAATGCCGGTAACAGTGGATCACCATGTGCTGGCCATCCCTTCACTGTCACTTCGTAGACCCTGGACAGTGTCGGGTCGTTCCTGGTTTCTCTTTCAATACTTGCATTGGTGACTGGTAAACATTCGATGATGGTCGAGTGAAATAACTCAACAGGGTCAACCGTCGGTGCCTCCTCCTCTGTAGGTAGTGGCAGGTGCGACAGACCATCAGCATTACCATGCTGCTTTGTACCTTTGAATTCTATCTGATATTGATGTGCCCCTAGGAAAAGGGACCATCTCTGGAGTCTCTGTGCTGTCATCACCGAAACACCCTTCTTAGGGTTAAAAATGGATACCAACGGCTGGTGGTCTGTCAGAAGCGTAAACTTTTGGCCCTGCAGGTAATGATTAAACTTCTTTACTCCCCACACAAGGCTGAGAGCCTCCCTATCTATCTGAGCATAATTGCGCTCAGCGGAGGTCAATGATCTGGATGCGAACGCAACTGGCCTCTCCTGGCCATTTGGCAACTTGTGTGAGAGTACTGCCCCAATACCATATGGGGAAGCATCACAAGCCAAACGAATAGGCAGCGTTGGGTTGAAGTGAGCCAACACTTCCTCTGAGGTGATCAATGCCTTGCTTTCGCGAAAGGCCCTCTTACAGTCCTCGCTCCACTTCCATGGTACTCCCTTCTGCAAAAGAGCGTTCAGCGGGTGCAGCACCGTGGATAAATTTGGCAGAAACTTATGGTAATAGTTAATCAACCCTAGAAACAACCTCAATTGGGATACATTATCCGGAGCGGGAACCTTCACAACAGCTTCAATCTTGTCAGGAGACTTATGAAGCCCCTCCTGGTCAATGACATGACCACAGTACGAGATCCGCTTCTGAAAGAATTCACATTTCTGGCGATTAACTCAAAGACCATATTCTTTCAATCTGGTGAGCACCAGTTCCAAGTTTGCAAGGTGTTCCTCGTCATCATCTCCTGTAATCAGAATATCATCCAGGTAACATTGTGTACCTGGAATTCCCTGTAATACCTGCTCCATGGCCCTCTGCCAAATTGCTGGAGCCGATGCCACTCCAAAAACCAGTCTATTATACCGGTACAAGCCTCTATGCGTGTTGATCGTGAGATACTGGCGTGACTCTTCCTCAACTTCCATCTGTAAGTACGCCTGCGCCAGGCCTATCTTGGTGAAGTGTTTCCCGCCAGACAATGAAGCGAAGATATCCTCAATCCGTGGAAGCGGATACTGCACCGTGTGAAGCACCGGATTAACAGTGATCTTGAAATCACCACAGATGCGAACCTTCCCCGGTTCCCCCGGCTTGTTGCTCGATGAACGCTTCATGACTGGGACAATGGGCGTGGCCCACTCACTCCAGTCTACCTTAGACAGTACTCCTGAACGTTCTAGCCCTTCCAGCTCAGCTTCCACAGCAGGTCGTATTGCATAAGGTACCGGTCTGGCTTTGAAAAATTTCGGGTTTGCATGTTCTTCAATCTTGATGTTTGCCGTAATTCCTCTCAGTGTTCCCAGTCCTTGTTGGAACACCTCTTTAGCATCGTCCAATATTCTGGACAATCGTTTAGGTTTGACATCTTTTGTACCTACCGTTAGTGCTTTTAAGGACCGCCAGTCCATATTTATTTTCCTAATCCACTCCCATCCCAGTAGTGGTGGACCTCCCTCAGGTAGCACATATAAGTCCATTCCTCGGCTTTCTTTGCCCTTGTGGACCACCTTTACCTCTATCTTCCCGATGGGGTATACTCTTTGCCCCGTGTATGTTTTCAATACAATCTCCGTATCCCGTAGGGGAATACGTGGGAATAACCTTTTGTAATCTTTCTTATTCATGACCGTCAATGCCGATCCAGTGTCCAATTCCATCTTCACTTGGACTCCTGCTATCTGAAGTGTGACCCAAATTGTTTGGAGGTCTGCTTCCTTACCAACATTGTGTACTCTTAGACTACCCAGTTCATTACTGCTGACGTCTGAATCTGACTTCTGTTCGTTCGAACTGTTCTCTGTCACCTTGTGTACCTTTTTGTACTTTTCCTGCGGTGACTTTTTGTTGCTGGTCTTCTTTCCTGACCGGCATACTTTAGCTATGTGACCAAGCCTGCCACATTTTTTGCATTCCTGATTTTTGAACCAGCACTGGTTCTGATCGTGTGTTGTCTTTCCACAACGATAACATTTTACTGTACTCAAGACCATTTGTTTGGTACAGAGTTCCGGTGACCGTAGCTGCATTTCCGCAGTGCCTCTTGCTGTGGCTTCTTGTGATGCTGCAATAGTGACAGCTTTATCAAGCGTAAGATCGTTCTCTTCAAGCAGTTGCTTTTATGTTCCTTCTTTTAACAATCCACACACAAATTTATCTCTCAGCGCATCTGCTAGCCCTGTCCCAAACTGACAGTACTTCGATAGCTTATGTAGTTCAATTAAAAATTCAGCGTTGCTTTCGTCTTTCAACTGCATTCTTCTGTAAAATTTAAATCGTTCCGCTATCATCAGCGGCGTGGGGTTTAAATGATTTTTCAGGACAGTAACAATATTCGCGAAGGTCTGATCCGCCGGTTTAATTGGTGATAGAAGGTGCTTCAATAGCCCGTATGTCTTCTCCCCCATTGAGCTTAATAAGGTTAATGCTTTCTCATCATCTGGTACCTTATTTGCTTTACAATAAACTTCCATGTGTTCTACATACGTGGTCCAATCTTCAACATCACTATCAAAGGTATTAATGCTCCCATGTTTAGGCATCCTTGCAAGTTTAAACATTTTTTTTTTTTTTTTTAAATGGCGGCTTCCCGCGCTTGCCTTCTTCCCCCGCCTACTAAAATGGCGGCTTCCCGCGCTTGGCGGTCTTTCCCGCGCTCGTCTTCTTCCCCCGCCGACTACAATGGTGGATTCCCGCGTTTGCCTTCTTCCCCCGCTGGCTGCAATGGCGATTGACTTGCTGCTGCCGTTCTCGCCTCCCCAGCGGTTCTCACTCCCCGACGCTGCTTTGCCTTGCAGCCCCGCTTGCAGCCCGGTCCTTTACACCGGCTGCGTTTGAATTCTCCGCGGCTCTCGTGCCTTAAGCTTCTCAACTCCCCGACGCTGTTCTGCCTCGCAGCCCGGTCCTGTACACCGGCTGCATTTGAGTTCTCTGCGGCTCTCGAGCCTTAAGCTGCCCCAGTCGCTGCGCCTCTCGGCCTCGATTGCAGCCCGGCCCTTTCTACCGGCCGTGGTCGAGCTCTCCGCCCTTATTCCTCCGTTTTCCCTCCCCTACTCCACAGTCAACGCGGCCGACTTTCTGCTCGTGTCGCTGATCGGCTTACCCACCACCATGGTAGAAGGGATGAACACTGCCTGTCGCTGATGGAGGGCTTTGTGGTCAGAATTCTTTTTCTTTTTAACCCGGGTTCTCGATGCCTCCCGTGCGATGGTGCTCAGCAGGATGATGAGGGCGGATGCCTCTTCTCAACGCCCGTTTTGAGGACGAAGCTGCCTTGGATGTAAATTTGCCGCAGGGTAAGATCGGACTCGTCGCCACTGTTGAGTCTGTATGTTCCAGTTAGGTTTAGGATCAATCACTGGACACAGACAACAAGAATAACTTTTAACAGGTCTTTACTATTCGAAGGTCAGGGCTGAACTGCCCAGCAAATCCTTGCACAACACTTATATACCAGTGCGGTCACCACCGGTATTACAGTATTACAGTATACAGCAGCCAAGAGAAAGTAGTACATCTCTTAAGGTAGTTCTCTTAAGGTGGAACAGGTTACATACACCACAGGGAGCAGAGCGGAGCGGCTGTTTAATGAGTGGGAGCAGAGCGGAGCGGCTGTTTAAAGAGAGCGGGAGCACAGCGGAGCGGCCGTTTAAAGAGAGCGGGAGCAGAGCGGAGCGGCTGTTTAATGAGCGGGAGCAGAGCGGAGCGGCTGTTTAATGAGCGGGAGCAGAGCGGAGCGGCTGTTTAAAGAGAGCGGGAGCAGAGCGGAGCGGCTGTTTAATGAGCGGGAGCAGAGCGGAGCGGCCGTTTAAAGAGAGCGGGAGCAGAGCGGAGCGGCTGTTTAATGAGCGGGAGCAGAGCGGAGCGGCTGTTTAATGAGCGGGAGCAGAGCGGAGCGGCTGTTTAAT
Organism: Somniosus microcephalus; assembly: GCF_052327205.1. NCBI lineage: Eukaryota > Metazoa > Chordata > Chondrichthyes > Squaliformes > Somniosidae > Somniosus > Somniosus microcephalus. The sequence continues at coordinate 255,304,908 of NC_140987.1, read as the reverse complement.
GAGCGGGAGCAGAGTGGCGCCAACCGACCTGGGAGGGTAAGAAGTAGAAAGATTCAAAGTGTGACGTCACAGGAAAGCAGGTTGGTCAGTATTTCTCTCTTTTTCTTGGGCTTTGGTTTAATTTAAGAGCTGGGATTAAAAACTAAACGTTCAAAACTTAAACACTTAATTAATTAAATACATTTGAGATGGCAGGCAATGTGTTACTGCTGCAACATTGTGGAAGCTGGTGGACACCATTGAGGTCCACGGCGACCACATTTGCAGTATTTGTTGGTTGCTCGAGGAACTTCGGCTCCGTGTTGATGAGCTGGAGTCCGAGCTTCAAACACTGCGACACATCAGGGAGGGGGAAGAGTTACCTGGATGCTGTGTTCCAGGAGGCAGTCACACCCCTTAGATTAATTAATTCAAATTTGGTCCGTGGTCAGGGACAGGTGGGTGTGACTACAAGCGAGGCAGGTATGGGGACCCAGGAGGTAGTGGTGGAGGAGCCTCAGCCCTTGCTCTTGTCCAAAAGTTACGAGGTTCTTACTCTCTGTGTGGATGAGAGCAGGGACTGCAGTGAGGATGAGCAAACTGACCACAGCACCGTGGTACAGGGAGTCATTCAAGTGGGGGGAGCAAAAAGAAATGTGGTAGGGGACAGTATAGTTAGGGGGATAGACACTGTTCTCTGCAGTCAAGAGCGTGAGTCCCGAAGGCTGTGTTGCCTGCCAGGGTAAAGGACATCTCCTCTGGGCTGGAGAGGAACTTAGAGTGGTGACGTGCCTCAATAACTTCAAGACTCGAAGTTAGCAGAATAAAACAAGGTTTTTATTAGCAAAGAAAAAGATGCCGGTGGCTGCACCTAGCTTCACCCGGCATGCTGCTGTTCTACTGCAGGACAAGCCTGGACTTGTCTTAAGTAGGGCCAGGTATGGGCGGAGCCGACACACAAAGGGGGCAGTGCCCTATACACAATACAAGGTACAAACACCGGAGCAGGCAATACAATATATACAGTTAACTACAGAGTCTGATGAATGACATATTTCATCACATTCACCCCTTCTACAGATTTAGTCTGTCCGGGGGTGTGATAGTCCTCTGTGACCGACGTAACGGTTGCGGTGCCGCGGGTGCCGGCTGGGTGTCCCGGGTGGTCTCCTGGGTCTCTGCCGGGGGCGCCACCGGGGTTGTTGACGGAGTAGGTGGTGGGGGAGTAGGTGGTGGGTGTACCGTTGGCTGGTGTTCTTCCGGGGGTGATGAAAAATTAGTGGGTGGAGTGGGTGGGTAATAGTTGTTGTTGTTGTTGTAGTCATTGTCGTTGTTGCTGTTGTTACCGGCTGGGGCGAGGTCTTTTATGGACACAGTGTCCTCCCGTCCGTCGGCGTGCCGGACATACGCATATTGTGGGTTGGCGTGGAGCAGGTGCACTGGCTCCACGAGGGGGTTCGTCTTGTGGCCCCTCACATGCTTCCGCAGAAGTACCGGACCTGGGGTGGAGAGCCATGACGGTATGGATACGCCTGAGGTGGATTTCCGGGGGAACACAAACATTAGCTCATGAGGCGTGGCATTAGTGGCGGTACACAATAGTGACCGTATTGAGTGGAGCACATCTGGGAGGACTTCCTGCCAGCGGGAGATAGGGAGGCCCTTGGTCCTTAGAGTTAGGGTGACTGCCCTCCATACTGTCCCGTTCTCTCGCTCCACCTGACCGTTACCCCGGAGGTTGTAGCTGGTGGTACGGCTCGTGGCAATCCCCTTGGACAGCATGTACTGGCGTAGCTCTTCACTCATGAAGGCCGCCCCCCTATCCGTGTGGATATAGCTTGGCATACCAAACAGGCAGAACAGGCTGTTGAGGCATTTAATGACCGTGGTGCTGGTCATGTCTGGGCAGGGGAAAGCGAATGGGAAATGGGAGTATTCGTCCACAATGTTCAGGAAGTAAACATTGCGGTCGACGGACGGGAGGGGGCCCTTGAAATCTAAGCTAAGCCGCTCAAAGGGTCGTGTAGCTTTGATTAGGTGGGCTCTATCAGGGCGGTAGAACCGAGGCTTGCACTCAGCGCAAGTGTGGCAGTTCCTGGTCAGGGACCGAACTTCCTCAATCGAGTAGGGTAAGTTGCGGGACTTTATGAAGTGGAACAGCCGTGTGACCCCTGGGTGGCAGAGGTCGTTGTGGAGGGTCTGTAGCCGATCCCCAGTGGCGTTGGCACACATCCCTCGTGAGAGGGCGTTGGGGGATTCGTTAAGGGCCCCCGGCCGGTATATGATGTCGTACTCGAAGGTGGAGAGCTCGATCCGCCACCTAAGAATCTTATCATTTTTAATCTTCCCCCTCTGTTTATTATTGAACATAAACGCTACCGACCGCTGGTCGGTAAGTAGGGTGAAGCGTTTGCTGGCTAGGTAGTGCCGCCAGTGGCGCACTGCCTCCATGATGGCTTGGGCCTCCTTTTCCACGGAGGAGTGTCTGATCTCGGGCCCCTGGAGGGTCCTCGAGAAGAAAGCTACGGGCCGCCCTGCCTGGTTGAGGGTGGCCGCCAAGGTAAAGTCAGACGCATCACTTTCCACTTGAAAGGGAGTGTTCTCGTCCACTGCCTGTAGCGTGGCCCGCTCAATATCCTGCTTAATGCTTTTGAAGGCAGCATGGGCCTCAGCAGAGAGCGGGAAAGAGGATGCTTTCAAGAGGGGACGGGCTTTATCGGAGTAGTTAGGGACCCATTGGGCATAATACGAGAATAACCCCAGGCACCTTTTCAGGGCTTTGGGAGTGTTGGGCAGGGGCAGCTCCCGTAGGGGGCGCAATCGGTCGGGGTCTGGTCCGATTTCCCCATTCTCCACCACGCTGCCTAGTATGCAAAGGCGCGCGGTGTTGAAAACGCACTTGTCCTCGTTGTAGGTGAGGTTGAGTTTTTGTGCGGTTTTCAGAAACCTCGCGAGGTTTGAGTCGCGGTCCTGTTGGTTGTGGCCGCAGATGGTGACGTTGTCGAGATAGGGGAAGGTCGCCTGCAAGTGGTGGTCATCGACCATGCGGTCCATCTCCCTCTGAAAGACCGAGACCCCATTCGTCACCCCAAAGGGGACTCTGAGGAACTGGTAGAGGCGTCCGTTTGCCTCGAAGGCGGTGTACGAACGGTCCTCTGGTCTGATAGGGAGCTGGTGGTACGCTGACTTGAGGTCGATGGTGGAGAACACCCGGTATTGGGCGATTTGGTTCACATCTCGGATATGCGGGGTAGCGGGTAGGCGTCTAGTTGGGTATAGATGTTGACTGTTTGACTATAGTCAATCACCATCCGCTTCTTCTCGCTACCCCTCACCACCACCACTTGGGCGCGCCGCGGGCTGTTGCTGCGTTCAATAATGCACTCCTTCAGGAGCCTGTCTACCTCGGTCGCGATAAACCGCCTGTCCTCCCAGCTGTACCTCCTGCTTTTGGTCGCTATTGGCCGGCAGTTAGGGGTAAGGTTCGCGAATAGCGAAGGCGGCTTTACCTTCAGGGTAGCCAGACCGCACTAAGTGAGGGGCGGCTGGGTCCCACCGAAATTGAGCGTGATGCTTTGGTGGTGGCACTGAAAATCCAGGCCCAAGATCACGCTCACACATAAATCTTTCATAATTAACAGTTTAAAATTATTATATACAGTGTCTTTAACGGACAATCGTACCGCGCAGTAACCCGCAATAGTCGATATCTGGGTTTTGTCGGCCATAGAGATCCTGCCCTGAGTAGGGACTATAGTTAGAGAGAGTCGTTGTACCAGATCAGGGTGAATGAAGCTCTCTGTGCTCCCGCTGTCAATTAAACATTTAACCTTGCACCCGTTTACCTCAATATCCACCATCGATTTGGATAGTGGGTGCGGTCTGGACTGGTCCACTGTGATCGACGCCACTGTAGGGCCCTGATCGGGACAAGATGGTGGGCCACACGAGGCCGGGTAAGATGGCGTCCACGCTGTCTGCTCGCGAGATGGCGGACCCCACGAGGTCGGACAAGATGGCGTCCAAGATGGCCGCTCCCACGGCGCGCACGCGGCGGTGGCGGTTTTGCCTGCGGGGTTCCCTCTGCACACCTTCCCAAAGTGCCCCTTCTTATCGCACTTAAAGCAGGTGGTGCCTTTCGCCGGGCACAGGTTCCTGGTGTGCTTCGGCTGCCCGCAGAAGTAGCATTTGGGGCCCCGATGCATCGCGGCGGTCGTAGGGCTTCTGGGGGGAGAGCAGTGCCCCGACGGTGTTGGGCTACCGGGCTGGGAAACAGAGGCGGCGTGGGCCGCGCGGCCTGCCGAGTAGGAGTCAGAGTTCTTCTGAGCCACATCCAACGATCGCGCTGTGTCCACAGCCTGTGTCAGATCTAGGCCCGTTTTCTCTAGCAGTCTCTGCCGGATATAATTAGAGCTAAGGCCTGCGATAAAGGCATCCCGAATCAGCTCGTCTGTGTATACCGTGGCTTTCACGTCTTTGCATTTGCAGTCTTTGCCAAGCACTTTTAAGGTGACTAGAAAGTCCTCTAGCGACTCTCCGGGTCGCTGTGTGCAGGTAGCAAGCAGGTGCCTGGCGTACACTTCGTTGGTAGGCCGCTGATAGTGGGCCTTTAGGATGTTGCAGGCATCCAGGTAGCTGGCGGCGTCTTGTATGAGTGGAAAAACCCGGTGGCTTACCCGATTCTGTAGGATCCCGAGTTTCACATCTCCGGTGGCTGTAGAGGCTGTGACGGCTTCGGAGTTGGGCATAAAGAATTCCAAGCACTGGAACCAGTGTCCAAACCGTGCCGATGCATCCGAAGCATGCGGGTCCAAATCCAAGCATTCCGGTTTCAAAAGTTGATCCATCGTTAAAAGTTTGCTAATAAAATTGACGTGCCTCAATAACTTCAAGACTCGAAGTTAGCAGAATAAAACAAGGCTTTTATTAGCAAAGAAAAAGATGCCGGTGGCTGCACCTAGCTTCACCTGGCGTGCTGCTGTGCTACTGCAGGACAAGCCTGGACTTGTCTTAAGTAGGGCCAGGTGTGGGCGTAGCCAACACACAAAGGGGGCGGTGCCCTATACACAATACAAGGTACAAACACCGGAGCAGGCAATACAATATATACAGTTAACTACAGAGTCTGATGAATGACATATTTCATCACAAGTGGGAGGGGGAAGATCCAGTTGTTGTGGTCCATGTAGGTACCAATGACATAGGTAGGAAAAAGAAAGAGGTTCTGCTGAGGGAGTAAGAGCAACTAGGGGCTAAATTAAAAAGCAGAACCACAGAACCACAAAGGTAATAATCTCTGGATTACAACCTGAGCCACGTGCAAATTGGCATAGGGTAAATAGGATCAGAGAAATGAACGAGTGGCTCAAAGATTGGTGTGGGAGAAATGGGTTTCGATTCTTCGGGCACTGGCACCAGTACTGGGGTAAGAGGGAGCTGTTCTGTCGGGACGGGCTTCATTTGAACCAGGCTGGGACCAGTGTCCTCAGACCGCGGGTGTCGGCGGAAGGCGGGAGCGGGAAGCTTAAAAAGGCTTCAGAGACCCAGGTAAGGCCTCAGACCGCGGGTGTCGGCGGGAGGCGCGAGCGGGAATCTTAAAAAGGCTTCAGAGACCCAGGTAAGGCCTCAGACCGCGGGTGTCGGTGGGAGGCGCGAGCGGGAAGCTTAAAAAGGATTCAGAGACCCAGGTAAGGCCTACCAATCTCCAGTCTCCAAAGTCAGAGGGAAGGAAAGAGGTAAAAAGTAATCCAAGTGTGACGTCACCAGAAAGTGGGTAAGTGATTGGTTGGTAAGTATTTCTCTCTTTTTAAGCTTAAACTCTGTGGTTTATAGTTTCTAGGGTGCGATATTCATCATCTAGAATCGGGGCAGAGGGTATTTAAAAATAATATTAATAAATTTAATTAATTAAGGTGATGTGTTGCTGCTGCAATATGTGGGAGCTGGTGGACACCATTGATGCGCATGGTGATCACATTTGCAGTAAGTGTTGGCTGCTCGAGGAATTCCGGCTCCGTGTTGAAGAGCTGGAGTCCGAGCTTCAAACACTGAGACCCATCAGGGAGGGGGAGAGTTACCTGGACTCTGTGTATTAGGAGGTAGTCACACCAATTAGATTAATTAATTCAGATGTAGTCCGTGGCCAGGGTCAGGATGGTGTGACTAGAAGTGAGGCAGGTACGGGGATCCAGGAGGTAGTGTTGGAGGAGCCGCAGCCCTTGCTCTTGTCCAACAGGTTTGAGGGTCTTACTCCCTGTGAGGATGGGAACAGGGACTGCGGGGAGGATGAGCAACCTGGCCACAGCACCGTGGAGCGGGGGGCCATTCAAGTGGGGGGAGTTAAAAGAAATGTTGTAGTGGTAGGGGATAGTATAGTTAGGGGGATAGATAGAGTTCTTTGCAGCCGAGAGCGAGAGTCCCGAAGGCTGTGTTGCCTGCCCAGTGCCAGGGTTAAGGACATCTCCTCTGGGCTGGAGAGAAACTTGGAGTGGGAGGGGGAGGATCCAGTTGCCGTGGTCCATGTTGGTACCAACAACATAGATAGGACAAGGAAGGAGGTTCTGCTGAGGGAGTTTGAGCAGCTAGGGGCCAAATTAAAAAGCAGAACCACAAGGGTAATAATCTCTGGATTACTACCTGAGCCACGTGCAAATTTGGCTAGGGTAAATAAAATTAGAGAGTTAAATGCGTGGCTCAAAGACTGGTGTGGGAGAAATGGGTTTTGCTTCCTGGGACACTGGCATCAGTACTGGGACAGGAGAGAGCTGTTCCGTTGGGACGGACTTCACTTGGCCAGTGCTGGGACTAGAATCCTGGCGAATCGAATAACTAGGGCTGTAGAGGGGGCTTTAAACTAATTAGTGGGGGGGAGGTTTCAAGAGAGCGAAAAATAAAAATGACAGCGGAGAAGGCAATAGAGCAAGGTAGCAGTGGGGGAGTTAAAAACCAGAGCGTGTCAGGAAGGGACAGAATGTATAATGATAAAGGTAAAGTAGTAAAAGGGGTAAAAGCAGGAATAAATTGTCAGAAAACATATTTGAAAGTTCTTTATCTGAATGCGCGCAGCACTCGTAACAAAATTGATGAGTTGACGGTGCAAATAACTACACATGGGTATGATCTGGTGGCCATTACGGAAACATGGCTGCAAGATAATCATGAATGGGAACTAAACATACAAGGGTATTTGACAATTAGGAAGGACAGACAGGAAGGAAAGGGAGGTGGGGTTGCTATGTTAATCAAGGATGGAATCACTGCAATAGTCAGAAATGATATTGGGTCAAAGGATCAGGATAGTGAAACAGTTTGGGTGGAGATAAGGAATAATAAGGGGAAAAAGTCACTAGTGGGCGTAGTCTATAGGCCTCCTAACAGTTGCAACTCTGTTGGTCGGAGTATAAATCAGGAAATAGTTGGGGCTTGTAATAAGGGAACAGCTATAATCATGGGGGATTTTAACTTTCATATTGACTGGACTAATCAAATTGGGCATGGCAGCATTGAGGAAGAGTTCATAGAGTGTATTAGGGATGGGTTCCTTGAGCAGTATGTAACTGAACCAACCAGGGGGCAGGCAATCTTAGATCTGGTCCTGTGTAATGAGACAGGATTAATAAAAAATGTCCCAGTAAAGGATCCCCTTGGAATGAGTGACCATAATATGGTTGAATTCCAAATTCAGTTTGAGGGTGAGAAAGTTGGATCTCAAACCAGCGTACTAAGCTTAAATAAAGGAGACTATGAAGGTATGAGAGTAGAATTGACTAAAGTGGACTGGGAAAACAGATTAAAGTGTAAGGCGGTACAAGAGCAGTGGTCTACATTCAAGGAGATATTTCACATCTTTCAAGATAAATATATTCCACTGAGGAAAAAGGGGAGTAAAAGAAAAGACAGCCATCCGTGGCTTAGTAAAGTAATAAAGGATAGTATTCGACTGAAAACAAGGGCATATAAAGTAGCCAAATCTAGTGGGAGGATAGAAGATTGGGAAGCATTTAAAAGCCAGCAAACAATAACTAAAAGATTAATTATGAAAGGGAAGATAGATTATGAAAGTAAACCAGCAAAAAATATAAAAACAGATTGCAAGAGTTTCTACAGCTATATAAAAAGAAAAAGGGTGGCTAAAGTGAACGTTGGTCCCTTAGAGGATGGGACTGGGAAACTAGTGGTGGGGAACATGGAGATGGCAAAGACGCTGAACAAATATTTTGTATCAGTCTTTACAGTAGAGGACACTAAAAATATCCCAACACTGAACAAACAGGGGGCAATGGGTGGGGAGGAGCTAAACATGATAAAAATCACTAAGGAGATGGTACTCAGTAAAATAATGGGACTTAAGGCGGATAAATCCCCCGGACCTGATGGCCTACATCCTAGGGTCTTGAGAGAAGTGGCGGTAGGGATTGTGGATGCATTGGTGATCATTTTCCAGAACTCCCTGGACTCAGGAAAGGTCCCGGCAGATTGGAAAACTGCTAATGTAACACCCTTATTTAAGAAGGGAAGTAGACAAAAAGCTGGAAACTATAGACCAGTTAGCCTAACATCTGTGGTTGGCAAAATGTTGGAGTCCATTATTAAGGATACAGTAACAGAGCATTTGGATAAGCATAATTTAATAGGACAGAGTCAGCATGGTTTTACGAAGGGGAAGTCATGTTTGACAAATTTGCTCGAATTCTTTGAGGATGTAACATACAGGGTGGATAAAGGGGAACCAGTGGATGTAGTGTATTTGGACTTCCAAAAGGCATTTGACAAGGTTCCACACAAAAGATTACTGATCAAGATAAAAAAATCACGGGATTGGGGGTAATATACTGGCATGGGTGGAAGATTGGCTATCTAACAGAAAACAAAGAGTTGGGATAAATGGTTCGTTCTCGGGCTGGCAATCAGTAACTAGTGGTGTTCTGCAGGGGTCAGTGCTGGGGCCCCAACTCTTTACAATCTATATTAATGATTTGGAGGAAGGGACCGAGTGCAACATATCCAAGTTTGCCGATGATACAAAGATGGGAGGGAAAGCAGTGAGTGAGGAGGACATAAAAAACCTGCAAAAGGACATAGACAGGCTAAGTGAGTGGGCAGAGATTTGGCAGATGCAATATAATGTTGGAAAGTGTGAGGTTATGCACTTTGGCAGAAAAAATCAAAGAGCAAGTTATTATCTAAATGGAGAGAAACTGCAAAGTGCTACAGTACAAAGGGATCTGGGGGTCCTGGTGCATAAAACACAAAAAGTTAGTATGCAGGTGCAGCAGGTGATCAGGAAGGCCAATGGAATCTTGGCTTTTATTGCAAGGGGGATGGAGTATAAAAACAGGGAAATCTTGCTGCAGTTATACAGGGTATTGGTGAGGCCACACCTGGAATACTGCGTGCAGTTTTGGTTTCCATATTTAAGAAAAGATATACTTGCTCTCGAGGCGGTTCAGAGAAGGTTCACTCGGTTGATTCCAGAGATGAGGGGGTTGACGTATGAGGAAAGGTTGAGTAGGTTGTATAGTGTATGTACCTTTAAGAGGAGAACTACTTTTACAGCTCCTGTATACTGTAGTACCGGCAGTGATCACACCTGTATATAAACCCTGAGTAGGGATCTGTACTGTTAGTTTTTAGACTACCCTCATCCAGTAAACACCTGTTGATTGTTAATCTGCAGTCTCCGTCTATTTATTGAAGAACACCATACCTTAAGATTCACGGATTTAACAGTGGCGACGAGGTCGATTCGAACCTACCTGCAACTCTGCATTTCCTCCCAGGGATTCGCTCCTGGAGGACAGTGGAAGAAAGTCGAGGCCAGAAGCACGGGCATCGACGGAAAACAAAAAGAGAGAGAGGGTAAAGCACAGCCGGGGTTCAGGACCGAGTGGCGACAACGAGAGAGTCGCGCAGGAAAACGCGCAGAGCACAGCCAGGGCTCAAGGGCTGAGCAGCGTCCACGGGGGAAGAAAGGAAGCGCGGGAGACGCCATTTGAGCCGCGGAAAAGAAGGGAGAGCGCGGGAGATGCCATTTTTGAAGCAGCAGCGGAGAAGAAGGGCGAGCGCGGGAAGAAAGGGAAGCGCCGGAGACGCCATTTTGAGCCAGCGGAGAAGAAGGGAGAGCGCGGGAGATGCCATTTTATCCAGTCTAGCCACACCCAGGGATGCCGAAGAGTGGCAGTGTCACAGCATTCGACAATGAAGTCGAAGATTGGGTGACATATGTGGAACGCATTGAAGTGTCCTGCAACGCGAATGAAGTGCCAGATGCCAGGAAAGCACTGGTATTGTTGAATTCCATGGGTGCAAAAACATATGGCTTACTGCGAAACCTAGTAACCCCAGAGAAGCCAGTGGATAAGGATTTCGAAAGCATAGTGGCAATCCTACAGGACCACTTAAACCCCACACCGCTGCTGATAGCAGAAAGATTTAAGTTTCACAAAAGGAACCAGCATAAAGACGAAAGTAATGCTGAGTATTTAACGGAACTGCGTAAGCTATCGAAACACTGCCAGTTTGGAATGGGACTAGCAGATACGTTAAGGGACAAGTTTGTGTGTGGGCTTCAAAGTGAAGGAACCCAGAAACGGCTTCTATCAGAAAAGGATCTTACGCTGGACAAGGCTTTCAGCATGGCAGTATCAAACGAAGCAGCCGCACGGGGCGCTGCAGAGATACAACGGAGACCGCAAGAATATGGCACCAATGAAATGTCATATGGAGCAGTGAAGTGTTATCGCTGCGGCAGAACAACACACGACCAGAAGGATTGTTGGTTCAAGGACCAAGTGTGCAGACAGTGTGGAAAAGCAGGACACATAGCAAGAGTCTGCAGGTTGGGAAAGAAAACCAGCAGCATGAAATCTCCACAGGAGAAGTACAAAAAGGTACATAAGGTGACGGAGAGTAGTTCAGACGAACAGAAAAGTGATACAGACTCCGGAAGCAAGGAGCTGGGTTGTCTGAAACTACATAATGTAATCAAAATGGAGGATCACCAAACTATCTGGGTCACGCTCAAGATAGACGGAGTCCAAGTGAAAATGGAATTGGACACAGGATCAGCCCTAACAGTCATAAACCGAAGGGACTACAAGCGGCTATTCTCACATATACCCTTGAGAGATACAGAGATTGTCTTGAAGACGTACACGGGGCAAAAAGTCTACCCCAAAGGAAAAATAAGGGTGAACGTGATATACAACGGCAAGGAAACACCAAAAATGGATCTATATGTATTGCCAGATGGAGGACCACCACTACTAGGATGTGAATGGATCCAGAAGATACAGTTAGATTGGCATTCCATACAGGCACTGACGGTAGAGGCCAAAAAGGATGACGATGTCACACCTGGACGACTGTCAAAAATGCTAACTGACGCACAAGAAGTGTTCCAGGAGGGACTGGGGACAATAAAAGGCATAACAGCGACGATCAAAATAGAGGAAAATGCAAGCCCAAAGTTTTTTAAGGCTAGACCGATTCCTTATGCGATCCGCCCAGCCGTCGAAGCAGAGCTGGAAGGTTTGGAACATTCAGGAGTACTGTCCAAAGTGGACTGGAGCGAGTGGGCTACACCCATCGTTCCTGTAATGAAGAGGTCGTTGAGTAATACGCCTGGGGAACCAAAGAAGGTTCGCATCTGTGGGGACTTTAAGGTGACAGTGAACCCAGCCCTTCACACGGTACAATATCCGCTTCCGCGGATTGAAGATATTTTCGCCTCGCTATCTGGAGGAAAATGCTTCACTAAGATTGATCTGGCCCAGGCGTACCTGCAAATGGAGGTAGAAGAAGCCTCGAAACAATACCTCACGATCAACACTCACAAAGGTCTCTACCAATACAACCGGCTGGTGTTCGGGGTAGCATCAGCTCCGGCTATTTGGCAAAGGGCAATGGATCAAGTCCTGCAAGGGATTCCAGGGACCCAGTGTTATTTGGACGACATCCTGGTCACGGGCGAAAATGACAGTGATCACCTCGCCAACCTGGAGCAGGTGCTCACTAGATTGAAGGAATATGGGCTACGAGCTAATCGCCACAAATGCGAGTTTTTCCAGAAGCAGATCTCGTATTGTGGCCACGTTATTGATGAAGAGGGGTTACATAAGTCCCCTGAAAAGATTGAGGCAGTAGTCAAGGCTCCAGCACCGGAAAATGTGTCACAACTGAGGTCGTTCCTCGGGCTGGTGAACTACTACCATAAGTTCTTACCAAATTTGTCTACAGTATTACACCCACTGAACACCCTACTGCAAACGGGGGTACCATGGAAGTGGAATGACGAATGTAAACGAGCTTTCCAGAAGTGCAAAGAATTGATCACATCAAAAGAGGTGTTGGCTCATTTCAACCCAGCACTACCAATTCGGTTGGCGTGTGATGCATCACCCTATGGTATTGGAGCGGTGCTGTCGCACAAATTCCCAGACGGGTTGGAGAGGCCAGTAGCCTTTGCGTCTCGGTCACTAACCTCAGCCAAGCGCAACTACGCCGAGATGGACAGGGAGGCCCTCAGCCTAGTATGGGGAGTGAAAAAGTTCAACCACTATCTGCATGGGCAGAAGTTCACCTTGCTGACTGACCACCAACCACTTGTCTCCATCTTTAATCCAAAGAAGGGCGTTCCGGTGATGACTGCGCAACGGCTACAAAGATGGTCCCTTTTTCTAGGGGCGAATCAATATGAAATAGAGTATAAGGGCACGAAACAGCATGGAAACGCTGATGGGCTATCACGCCTGCCACTGCCTACTGCGGAGGAAGTACCAGCAGTGGACCCTGTCGAAATATTTTATTCATCTATAATTGAACGCTTGCCAGTAACTAACGCGCATATAGAGAAGGAGACCCGAAATGATCCGACACTGTCTCGGGTATATGATTTGACGGTGAAGGGATGGCCAACACATGGCGACTCACTGTTGCCGGCATTCTCATCCAGAAGAGAACAGCTGTCAGTATGCCAGGGGACATTGATGTGCGGATCCCGAGTGGTAATTCCACCCAAGTTAAGGGAGAGAGTGCTCAATGAGCTTCACGAAGGCCATCTGGGAGGGGTGAAAATGAAAAGCCTTGCTAGGGCTTATGTGTGGTGGCCGGGGATCGATCAACAAATCGAGGACCTAAAAAGAGCTGCTCAGGATGCCAGAAGGTCCAAAATGCACCACCACATGCCCCTCTACACCCATGGGAGTGGCCCTCCTCTCCATGGCAACGGGTGCATATTGATTTTGCTGGTCCATTCATGGACTCAATGTTCTTAATAGCAGTGGATGCGCACTCTAAATGGCCTGAGGTGATCAAAATGTCCTCCACCACTACGGAGAAAACGATTGCAGTCCTACGGACCATATTTGCCAGGAACGGCTTGCCAGAACAGATTTGCTCCGAAACCCGACCACAGTTTGTGTCCGAAGAGTTTCGGAAATTTATGAGAAGGAATGGGGTAAGGCATTACACATCCGCCCCGTATCATCCAGCCACAAATGGATTGGCTGAGAGGTTCGTACAAACCTTTAAAAAGGCAGTAAGGGCCATGTGCGATGACGACATTCCACTGCAGCATAAGGTGGACAATTTCCTGTTAGCCTACAGAAATGCAACACATGCAGTTACCAACCAGACCCCGGCCATGATGTTCTTTAACCGAAGGTTGAGATCTCGTCTGGATTTGCTCAGACCAAATGTACGAAGAAATGTTGAGATTAAGCAATTCCAGCACATCAATGAGAAGCCGACAAGGAGCTTCAATGAAGGACAACCAGTCTTGGCCTGTGACTACCAAACAGAGAAATGGCAACCAGGAACGATATGCACACGGCAGGGGCCACTAATGTACACAGTGGATGTTGGGGAGAACATTGTGAGATGCCATGTCGACCAGATCCTAGCGTCACAAGAACGAGTCAACCCCATGTCTCGCGTACCTAGTGATGAACCCGACATACTGGTAGCATCTACCCCAGAAACAGTAGCATCGGAAGCTGATGAACTAACCGCCGACAGGGGACCAGAATCGCCTCCGCACCAAGAGCAAGGCACTCAGGAAAGGTGCTATCCAGAAAGAATCAGGAAGCCGCCCCAAAGACTGAATCTATTGTTGTATCCGTGTGTTAATGGAGACACGGAATGCAGGAGTTGGTTTAACAGGTGTTTACTGAACAAAGTCTGGAGGTGAACGAAAAGATACAAGACACTATACAGGCTTATATAGCCCGAGTGGCCACTACCGGCATTACAGTACACAGGGGCTCTTAAAGGCACATACACCACAATTCCTCCCCTTTTAGACAACCAGTACATAACATTTTAAGTAATCATTAATAAACATGTTTACAAGAACAATAATCTACACATTTGCTGCAGTTAATCAATTATAAGTCAGTCTCTCTGGAGGCTTCCTGACTCGGTCCGGATAACGCCTCGGTGGTGTAGTAGTTTTCGGTGGTGTAGTAGGTTCTTTTGGCAAGGTCGATTCGGCTTGAATGCCAGTGTCGGGTTCATCTGGTTCCAGTATCACTGGATCGGAGGTAGATACTATGGGTATCTCTGCTTCATCATTAGGCGTATAGAGTTGTGGAGTAGGTTGTCCCTTTTCGGATGACTCTATGATCTGGTCAGCATGGCGCCTTATTATGCTTTCTCCAATGTCCACGGTATACATCAGCGGTCCTAGTCATGTGCAAATAGTTCCAGGCTGCCATTTCTCAGTACGGTAGTCCCGGGCCAAAACTTGTTGACCTATCTGGAATGTTCTAGTTGGCCTTTCATTCATGCCTTGAAATTGCCGGTTCTCTACGTCCCTTCTGATGTTTGGCTTGATCAAATCCAGCCGGCATCTTAGTCTTCTATTGAAAAACATCATGGCGGGAGTTTGGTTTGTAACCACATGTGTTGCATTCCTGTATGCAAACAAGAAGTTATCTACCTTATGCTGTAGATTTATGTCTTCATTACCCATGGCCTTTATGGCCTTCTTGAAGGTCTGGACAAACCTTTCAGCTAATCCATTGGTGGCGGGATGGTATGGGGCGGACGTGTAGTGCTTAACCCCATTGTTTTTTAAGAACTTCCTGAATTCTTCGGACACAAATTGCGGTCCATTATCAGAACAGATCTGTTCAGGCAGCCCATTCCTGGCAAATATGGTCCTTAATACTGTGATGGTTTTTTCCGTGGTGGTGGAGGACATCTTTATTACCTCCGGCCACTTGGAGTGTGCATCAACCGCGATTAAGAACATTGGGCTAGAAATTGACTTTGGGGCGGCCAGCTCGCTTGCGCCCAGAAATTACCGCTGCGCGCGGAGCCACTTGCGCACGCCGGATATTCAGTTTCAGCGCCCCAAGTCGAAGCCGGCCGCAAATCAAGGGTTTCGGCGCCCCCGCTTGGGGCGCTGAAACTGAATATCGGCGCGCTAAGTACCGCAGCGCCACCCGCTGCGGAGCGGCAGGCTGCGGTACTGCAGGCCTTCCTCCCTCTCTTAAGGGGGAGGTGCCTGCAACAGCGCGATCGCTGCTCGCTAGTGCCGGCAAATGAGCCCGGCACCACAGAGAAGTGCCGGGCTCCCGGAAAACAGCCGGCAATGCCGCGGGGGGGGGGTGGAGGAGGCCGGGGAAGGAGGTGCGGGCAGGCGGCCGCCGAAAAAGCGGCCGGCCGCACATCCGCCTTAACTCGCCCCACTACCGCATCAGGTAGGCCCCGTTTTCTGGTCGCTGTTTGCGGCCGCCGCGGAAGAGGCGGCCGCAACTCAATATGGCGGTCGGGCCGGTAGCAGGGCGGTAGCGGGGCACTGCGCACATCGATGACGTCATCGGTGGCGGCGCAGCGCTACTGCCTAACGCTGCCATTACCGCACCGCTGAATATCGGGGGAAGTTTAGCAAGTGGCGCAAAAGCCCTCTTTGGGCGAAAACTGGGCGCAAAGCCAACCGAATTTCTAGGCCATTGAGTCCATAAATGGACCAGCAAAGTCGATGTGTACCCTTTGCCATGGAGATGAGGGCCACTCCCATGGATGTAGAGGGGCTTGTGGTGGGGCGTTTTGGACCTTCTGACATCCTAGACAGCCCTTGGTCATTTCTTCGATGTCTCCATCGATACCTGGCCACCACACAAACGCTCTGGCTAGGTTCTTCATTTTCACTCCACCCAGATGCCCCTCGTGAAGCTCCTTTAGCACTTTATCCTGGAGTTTGGGTGGAATCACCACTCTGGATCCACACATCAAGGTTCCTCGGCACACTGACAGCTGTTCTCTTCTTTGCGAGAATGCTGGCAACAGTGGTTCGCCATGTGCTGGCCATCCCTTCACCGTTAAATCGTAGACTCGTGAGAGAGTCGGGTCATTTCTCGTTTCCTTTTCAATGGTAGAATTTGTTATTGGTAGACATTCCACTATGGTTGAGTGGAACATCTCCACTGGGTCCACTGTAGGTGCCTCTTCTACCGTTGGCAACGGTAGGCGCGATAAACCGTCAGCATTTCCATGCTGTTTTGATCCTTTGTATTCTATGTCATACTGGTGTGCCCCTAGGAAAAGGGACCACCTCTGTAGCCTTTGCGTTGTCATAATGGGAACGCCCTTTTTAGGGTTGAATATGGAGACGAGGGGTTGATGGTCAGTCAACAAGGAAAATTTTTGTCCGTGTAGTTAATGTTTGAATTTCTTCACTCCCCATACCAGGCTGAGTGCTTCCCTGTCGATCTGGGAATAGTTACGTTCAGCTGAGTTCAATGACCGTGACGCAACAGCTATCAGCCGTTCCGAGCCATCAGGGAATTTATGCGATAATACCGCTCCTACGCCGTAAGGGGATGCATCACACGCCAGTCTGATAGGTAGTGATGGGTTGTAATGAGCCAAAACTTCCTTGGACGTGATTAAGCCTTTGCATTTATGGAAGGCACGTTTACAGTCTTCGCTCCATTTCCAAATTACTCCCGTTTGTAGCAGTTCATTAAGAGGGTGCAGAACAGTTGATAAGTTCGGTAAAAATTTATGATAATAATTTATCAATCCCAGGAACGACCTTAATTGTGAGACATTTTCAGGTGCTGGGGCTTTTATGACCGCTTCAATTTTTTCAGGTGACTTATGCAACCCTTCCTCGTTAATTATATGGCCACAATATGATATTTGTTTCTGGAAAAATTCGCACTACGGGCGATTTGCTCGTAGGCCCCGTTCTCTCAGCCTAGTGAGCACCTGCTCCAAATTGGCAAGGTGCTCGTTGTCGTTTTCTCCTGTTACAAGGATGTCGTCTAGGTAGCATTGAGTCCTCGGAATCCCTTGCAGGACTTGCTCCATAGCTCTTTGCCAGATAGCTGGAGCTGATGCTACTCTGAAAACCAGTCGATTGTACTGGTACAGGCCTTTGTGTGTGTTTATCGTGAGATACTTTTTAGAGGCCTCCTTAACCTCCATCTGTAGATATGCCTATGCCAAGTCAATTTTGGTGCAACGTTTCCCTCCGGATAGTGATGCGAAAATATCTTCTATCCTCGGAAGAGGATACTGTACCATGTGAAGGACCGGGTTTACAGTCACCTTGAAGTCCCCACAGATGCGAATTTTTCTCTGTTCTTCAGATTTATCATTATTCAATGTTATCTTCATGACCGGGACAATGGGTGTTGCCCACTCGCTCCAATCTATCTTGGATAACACGCCTGCCTTTTCCAAATTCGCCAGCTCTGCCTCGACTGCTGGACGAATTGCGTATGGCACCGGCCTTGCCTTAAAAAACTTGGGAATTGCCGCATCTTCCACTTTTATTGAGGCGGTGACGCCTTTCAAGGTTCCTAGTTCCTGTTGAAACACTTCTTTGGCGTTGGCCAAGATGTCTTTTAATCGTTCAGGTATGACGTCATCATCATTTTTTTGCTTACTGGTCACCATCAGTGCCTGAATGGAGTGCCAGTCTAAACGTATCTTCCTGATCCATTCACATCCCAACAGCGGTGGACCACCATCTTGCAGAACGTATAAATACAACTTCTGTATTTCCTTGCCGTTGTATACAACAGGCACCCTTATTTTCCCTCTGGGGTATACTTTCTGCCCCGTATA
Organism: Somniosus microcephalus; assembly: GCF_052327205.1. Lineage (NCBI taxonomy): Eukaryota > Metazoa > Chordata > Chondrichthyes > Squaliformes > Somniosidae > Somniosus > Somniosus microcephalus. Next base: position 255,286,848 of record NC_140987.1, on the reverse strand, counting down.
TGTTTTCAAGATAATGGATGTGTCTTTCAAAGGTATATGCGGAAATAGCCGCTCGTAATCCCGTCGACTTATGATGGTCAGAGCTGATCCTGTATCGAGCTCCATTTTAACTGGGGACCCCGCTATCGTGAGGGTAACCCAAATGGTCTGGTAATCTTCTTTGGCAATTACATTATGTAATTTGAGACAGCTTAGTCTCTTGTTTCCGGAGTCGCTATCGCTCTTCTGGTCTTCGGAGCTACTGTCCGTCATCATTTGTACCTTTTTGTACTGTTCTTTATTGATTTTTTTTCTGTCAGTGGATTTTTTGTTTCCAGATCGGCATACACGTGCAATGTGTCCCATCTTTCCGCATTGCCTGCATGCTTTGTCCTTGAACCAGCAGTCCCTCTGGTTATGGGTGGATCTGCCGCAGCGATAACATCTTTCGAAACCCTGTGTCATTTCATGGGTGCCGAAGTCCTGTGGCTTTTGCTGTATCTCTGCAGCTCCTCTTGCTGCTGCTTCGTATGATACAGCCACACTGAAAGCCTTGTCCAGTGTTAAATCTTTCTCAGAAAGTAGCCTTTTCTGTGTTCCTTCACTTAGGAGACCGCAGACGAATTTGTCTCGAAGAGAATCTGCCAGTCCTGCCCCAAATTGGCAGTGCTTTGACAGTTTCCTTAATTCGGTGAGGTAATCAGCATTACTTTCATTCTTGTGCTGATTCCTCCTGAAGAATTTGAATCATTCCACTATCAGCAGCGGTGTTGGGTTTAAGTGCTCCTGTAGGGTATCAACAATCTCCTTAAAATTCTTTTCCATCGGTTTGGCTGGAGTGATTAAGTTTCGTAACAGCCCATATGTCCTTGCGCCCATTAGATTTAGAAGTACCGATGCCCTTTTATCATCCTCTATTTCATTCGCTGTGCAATATACCTCCACTCTTTCCACATATGTTGTCCAATCCTCTACATCACTATCAAAAGCAGTAATATTGCCAGTCTTAGGCATCCTGAAAAAAAATGGCGCCTCCCGCGCTTTCCTTTCTTCCCTGCCGAGAAAAAATGGCGCCTCCTGCGCTTTCCCGCCGCTGCCGCTGCTGACAACGCTGTTCTCCGCGGTTTTTATTTATACAGCTATTTTTAATAGTTGGAGACTCGTTCCCGCCGGACTCTCTGGGACTTCTCCCTCCCTCTGCTTGGTCCGAACGTCGACCCGCTTTGCAGCGCCGGCCATCTCCCGAGTGCTCCACCCTCCGTCTCTGTTTGCCTCCGCCTTCGCTCCTTGGCCCCGCTGCAGAGCCAGCCAATCGAGCCCCAGCCCGCCGCACAGGAAGGATTATTGCAGTACCTGCCACCAGCCCGGCTAGCTGGTGAAACCACAGTTTTTCTTTTTTTTTTTCTTCGACCTTCGTCTGAGGAATCGATCTCCTTGAGGTGCTGCCGAATTGCAGGTAAGTCCATTTCCAATTCGTCGCCACTGTTGTATCTGTGTGTTAATGGAGACACGGAATGCAGGAGTTGGTTTAACAGGTGTTTACTGAACAAAGTCTGGAGGTGAACTAAAAGATACAAGACACTATACAGGCTTATATAGCCCGAGTGGCCACTACCAGCATTACAGTACACAGGGGCTCTTAAAGGCACATACACCACATCTATAAATGGACTATTTCAGTTATTGTGCATGTTAAAAGTGTTAGCTGTTAATTGAATGTTATGGTACTGTTAATCTAAAAGGGGAGGAATTGTAGTGTATGTACCTTTAAGAGGAGAACTACTTTTACAGCTCCTGTATACTGTAGTACCGGCAGTGACCACACCTGTATATAAACCCTGAGTAGGGATCTGTACTGTTAGTTTTTAGACTACCCTCATCCAGTAAACACCTGTTGATTGTTAATCTGCAGTCTCCGTCTATTTATTGAAGAACACCATACCTTAAGATTCACGGATTTAACAGGTTGGGACTCTACTCATTGGAGTTCAGAAGAATGAGAGGCGATCTTATCGAAACATATAAGATTGTGAGGGGGCTTGATCGGGTGGATGCGGTGAGGATGTTTCCACTGATGGGTGAGATTAGAACTAGGGGGCATAATCTTAGAATAAGGGGCTGCCCTTTCAAAACTGAGATGAGGAGAAACTTCTTCACTCAGAGGGTAGTAAATCTATGGAATTTGCTACCCCAGAGAGCTGTGGAAGCTGCAACATTAAATAAATTTAAAATGGAGATAGACATTTTCCTGGCAGATAAGGGAATTAGGGGTTACGGGGAGAGGGCAGGGAAGTGGACGTGAGTCTAGATTCAGATCAGCCATGATCCTATTGAATGGCAGATCAGGCCCGAGGGGCCGTATGGCCTACTCCTGCTCCTATTTCTTATTTTCTTATGTTCTTATGTAACTAGGGCTGTAGATAGGGCTTTAAACTAAATAGTTGGGGGGAGGGATCCGCTGAGCGGAAATTAAAAAAGTTAAAGAAAAATGAGAAGGCAAAAGTGCAGGGTAGCAATAGGGATAATAATAACCAGAGTGTGACAGGAAGGGACAGAGCGTATACACATAAAAGTGCATCAGAAAGAGGGGTCAGAGTAGGGAAAATGGTAAAAAGACAAGATTAAAAGCTCTATATCTGAAAGCACGCAGCATCCGTAACAAGATAGATGAGTTGACAGCACAAATAGAAATAAATGGGTATGATCTGATAGCCATTACAGAAACATGGTTGCAAGGTGACCAAGGCTGGGAACTGAATATTCAGGGTTATTTGCCATTTCGTAAGGATAGGCAGAAAGGAAAAGGAGGTGGTGTAGCTCTGTTAATAAGGGACTCCCACTTGTCGGATTTCCAGAAGGCATTTGATAAGGTGCCACATAAAAGGTTACTGCACAAGATAAGAGCTCACGGGGTTGGGGGTAATATATTAGCTTGGATAGAGGATTGGCTAACTAACAGAAAACAGAGAGTCGGGATAAATGGGTCATTTTCAGGTTGGCAAACTGTAACTAGTGAGGTGCCGCAGGGATCAGTGCTGGGGCCTCAACTATTTACAATCTATATTAATGACTTGAATGAAGGGACCGAGTGTAATGTAGTCAAATTTGCTGATGATACAGATAGGTGGGAAAGCAAATTGTGTGGACGACGCAAAGAATCTCCAAAGGGATATAGATAGGCTAAGTGAGTGGGCAAAAATCTGGCAGATGGAGTATAATGTGGGAAAATCCACTTTGGTAGGAAAAATAAAAAAGCAAATTATTATTTCAATGGAGAGAGATTACAAAATGATGAAGTACAGAGGGATCTGGGGGTCCTTGTACATGAAACACAAAAAGTTAGCATGTAGGTATAGCAAGTAATTAGGAAGACAAATGGAATGTTGGCCTTTATTGCAAAGAGAATGGAGTATAAAAGTAGGGAAGTCCTGTTACAACTGTACAGGGCGTTGGTGAGACCACACCTGGAGTACTCTGTACAGTTTTGGTCTCCTTATTTAAGGAAGGATGTATTTGTATTGGAGGCAGTTCAAAGAAAGTTCACAAAGTTGATTCCGGAGATGAAGGGGTTGTCTTATGAAGAAAGGTTGAGCAGGTTGGGCCTATACTCATTGAAGTTCAGAAGAATGAGAGGGGATCTTATTGAAACATGTAAGATTCTGAAGGGGCTTGACAGGGTAGATACAGAAAGGATGTTTCCCCTCATGGGGGAATCTAGAACTAGGGGGCATAATTTCAGAATAAGGGGGCACCCATTTAAAACAGAAATGAGGAGGAATTTCTTCTCTCAAAGGGTCGTGAATCTTTGGAATTCTCTTCCCTAGAGAGCTGTGCAGGTTGGGCCATTGAATATATTTAAGGAGGAGATAGACAGATTTTTGAATGGTAAGGGAGTCAAGGGTTATGGGGAGCGGGCAGGGAAGTGGACTTGAGGCCAAGATCAGATCGGCCATGATGTTATTGAATGGCGGAGCAGGCTCGAGGGGCCAAATGACCTACTTATGTTCTTATGTATGTTCTCAGGTACTGTCCTCCTCCCCTTCAAAACCACCATCATCACCCCTCTTCTCTAAAAAACTACCATTGAGTCCTGTGTCTTTGCAAACTCCATTTCCAACCTTCCTTTCCTCTCCAAAGTCCTTAAATCTGTTACCGCCTCCCAAATTCATGCCCACCTTTCTCACAACTCCATGTTGGAATCTCTCCAATCAGGCTTAGCCCCACCACAGCACTGAAAAGGCCATAGTGAAAGTCACAAATGACATACTATTATGACTGTGACCATGGTAAACTGTCCCTCCTCATCCTTCTCGACCTCTCTACAGCCTTTGACATGAGTGATGCCACCATTCTCCTCTAACGCCTCTCTTCCGTCATCCAGCTGGGTGGGACTGCCCTTGCTTAATTCCACTCTTACCTACCCAATCATGACCAGAGCATCTCCAGCAAGGGCTTCTCTTCCCGCCCCCCGCCCCCCCTCCCATCACTACCTCTGGAATTCCCCCAAGGATCTATCTATGGCCCCCCTCCTCTTCCTCATCTACATGCTGCCCCTCAGCGACATCATCTAAAGACGTGGCATCAGGTTCCACATGTACGCTGATGACATCCAGCTCTACCTCACCACAACTTCTCTCGACCCCTCCTTGCTATATCGATACTCAAGTGGGTGCGGTAATGTAATGGCTGCTTTTATTTCAGACACTCTGGAACATTCTCTCTGGATATTACATTGAAGTAGACCCTTGGGTGTAATTGCTGATTACTCTCACCAGGAGACCCTCTAGTGTTCAGTTAACAATATGCAAATACAATACCAGTACCACTTTCCCCTCTCAGAATTTTAAGGTGACAATATCCACCACCAAGAATGAGCCTGGTTAACAGCTAAAAATATTAACTAAAGAAATTCAGCTACTACATCACAAATAAACCTTTTCACACTCCCAGTAACAACAACAACAATAGAATCATAAAATGGTTACAACACAGGAGGCCATTCGGCCCGTCCCAGCTCTCTGCAAGAGCACTTCAGCTAGTCCCACTCCCCCGCCCTTTCCCCACAGCCCTGCAAATCTTTTTCCTTCAGGTACTTGTCCAACTCCCTTTTGAAAGCCATGATTGAATCTGCCTCCACCACCCTCTCAGGCAGTGCATTCCAGATCCTAACCACTCGCTGAGTAAAAAAGTTTTTCCTCATGTCGCCTTTGGTTCTTCTGCCAGTCACCTTAAATCTGTGTCCTCTTGTTCTCGACCCTTCCGCCAATGGGAACAGTTTCTCTCTATCTACTCTGTTTAGACCCCTCATGATTCTGAACACCTCTAACAAATCTCCTTTCAACCTTCTCTGCTCTAAGGAGAACACCCCCAGCTTCTCCAGTCTATCCACATAACTGAAGTCCCTCATCCCTGGAAGCATTCTCGTAAATCATTTCTGCACCCTGTCTAAGGCCTTCACAACCTTCCTAAAGTGCGGTGCCCAGAATTGGACACAATACTGCAGTTGAAGCCAAACCAGTGTTTTATAAAGGTTCATCATAACTTCCTTGCTTTTGTACTCTGTGGGGGCGATTTTGCCAGCCCTGGGGAGGCGGGTATGGAGGTGGGACTACCGGGAAAATAGCAGAATCTGGGGGCGGGTACCCATCCCGCCCCCAACCCGCCTCTGTGCCATCTTCCCAGGAGGCGGGTACCCAACCCGCGCTGGGAGCCGCCTCCTCGAGGCGGGAAGGGGATTAGTGCCAATTAACTGCCGGTTAACAGGTACTTAACGGGCAGTTTTTTGGATAATCCCTATTTTGCCACCTAAAGTGTGGGCTTCCTGACGGCGCAGAACCTCGCCAGGGTCAGCGAGGCGAGTCGTGGGTCTGCGGGGGTCGGAGGGGCCGAAAAGTGCACTGTGCAGGTGAGTGATGAGTGCATGTGTACAGAGGTAAGTGTGTGAGGTGAGTGTTGAGTGTTTTAAAAGCTTTACTTACCTTTGCTTCTTCCTCCAGGCTTCATCCCTTCAGTTCTCGGGAGTCCTTCAGCTCACTGGCAGAGAAAGCAGAATGGCCGCTGCATTCTCAAATGCAGCAGCCTTCTGCTTTCTGCTCAGGAAGGCTTTCTAACTGAGTCTTGAGCAAAGACTCAACTTAGAAGACAGATTGTCAGTGTTTGACAGCTTCACAGAGCTGTCAAACGATGACATTTAATCTGTCAAAAGCTCTTGACAGATGCAACATCACTCGTTGACGTCACCAGTAACTGGCTTTCCCTTAATTGGCCTGCTAAGCCTGCTGGGCGGGCTTAACAAGGTCAACCAAGGGAAAATAGCACAGGTTGGCCGGACGGCGATGGAGGCGGGCCTAAAACCCGACAAGCAGCAGTTCCGCCGCCATCACGTCCCCATTGGCAAAATCACCCCCATGCCTCTATTTATGAAGCCCAGTATCTTGTATGCTTTTTTAACCGCTTTCTCAAACTGCCCTGCCACCTTCAACGATTTGTGCACTCTGTTCATGCACCCCCTTTAGGATTGTACCATTTAGTTTATATTGCTTCTCCGCATTCTTCCTACCAAAATGTATCATTTTGCACTTTTCTGCGTTAAATTTCAGCTGCCACGTGTCCACATATTTCACCAGCCTGTCTATGTCTTCCTGAAGTCTATCATTATCCTCCTCACTGTTCACTATACTTCCAAGTTTTGTGTCATCTGCAGATTTTGAAATTGTGCCCTGTACACCCAAGTCTGAGTCATTAATAGATATCAAGAAAAGCAGTGATCCTAAGCCGACCCCTGGGGAACGCCACTGTATATCTTCCTCCAGTCCGAGAAACAACTGTTCACCACTACTCTCTGTTTCCTGTCACTTAGCCAATTTCATATCCATGCTGCCACTGTCCCTTTTATTCCATGGGCTTCAACTTTGCTGGCAAGCCTATTATGTGGCACTTTATCAAACGCCTTTTGGAAGTCCATATATGCCACATCAACCACATTGCCCTCATCAACCCTTTCTGTTACCTCATAAAAAAACTCGATCAAGTTAGTTAAACACAATTTTCCTTTAACAAATCCATGCTGGCTTTCCTTAACTAATCCACACTTGTTAAAGTGACTGTTAACTTTGTCCCTGATTATTGTTTCTAAAAGCTTCCCCACTACCGAGGTTAAACTGACTGGCCTGTAGTTGCTGGGTTTATCTTTACACCCTTTTTTGAACAAGGGTGTAACATTTGCAATTCTCAGTCCTCTGACACCACCCCCGTATCTAAGGAGGATTGGAAGATTGTGGTAAACCACTGTTTGTATTCCACTGTGTACATGCCTGTACATGCCTCGGCTGACTCCTCCCACGAATCCAGGTATAAAGGTGACTGCTCCACAGCCCCTTTGTATTCTGGACCGGTCGACCACTCGAGGCACACCTTCATTCTCTTGTTAATAAAAGCCTGTTAATTACTCGCTTAATCTCAGTCTTTTGAGTTATTGATAGCGCATCAATTTTATTAACAAGATTTTTATAATGGAGAAGATCCTCACACCAGCATGCCTGGACTTAGATCATCGGGAGGCGGACTCATCCATCAAGTTTACTCACTGGCTTAGGTGTTTCGAAAAATTGCTGACCGCCTCCGCTGCAATCAAATCGGACGAGGACAAACTGGATGTCCTGACCTCCAAAGTGAACCACCGAGTGCACTCGGTCATCCAGGATGCGACCTCGTATGCGGATGCTATCAAGCTCCTCAAGGACCAGTACACGCGCCCAGTGAACGAGGTGTACGCTAGGCACCTCCTGGGGAGTCGTAAACAACAACCTGGGGAATCGACCGAGGAATACCTTCAGGCACTGTCTGTGCTTGGCCGGGCCTGTGGTTGTAAGGATGTAAAGGCCACCGTGTACACAGAGGAACTTATCCGGGACGCTTTTGTAGCGGGCCACAGGTCCAATTACACCCGACAGCGACTGCTGGAGCAGAGTGACCTCGATCTCAACAAGGCCTCTGAACTCGCACTATCATTAGACGCAGCCTACCGGGGCATGGATGCCTACTCCTCTGCACCGTGGACGCCGCGGGGAACGACAGCCTGGGACACGGTAGGACCGTCTCATAGCGCCGTGCCACCTCAGCCACATCCCAGCAACGGCCCAACTACCGCGGCAGTGTCCCAAGGCCAGACAGCAGTGCCCCAAGGCCAGAAATGCTACTTCTGTGGCCAGGCCAAACACCCCAGAGCACGCTGCCCGGCAAAAAATGCGATCTGCTCGGGCTGCGGGAAGAAGGGACACTACGCCAGCGTCTGCAGGGCCAAAGCCACCCTGAACCCCAGCAGCGCCACGTGTGGGCCGTGCGGGCCGCCATCTTGGGCCTCCCCAGCCATGTGCGAACCACCGGAACAGCAGCCATTTTGGACGCCTCCAGCCACATGGGGATCATGGACGCCGCCATCTTGGACGACAGCCGGGACGCAGCAGGCCCCCAACACCGCCTCATCTGATACCCACAGCGACACACCGACCCCTACGCTGGCCTCCGTTACACTGGACCAAGCGAGACCGCACCAGCTGGCCAGTTCCACAATGGAAATTAAGGTAAATGGTCACGAAACAATCTGCCTTTTTGACTCTGGGAGCACGGAGAGCTTCATCCACCCCGACACGGTGCGGCGTTGCTCTCTCCCAGTCCTGCCTGCGCACCAGCGGATTTCTATGGCCTCCGAGTCCCAGTCGGCGGACATTGGCAGCTACTGCGTGGCGACACTCGTAGTAGACGGGACTGTGTACGATAATTTTAAACTTCTGGTCCTGCCCGACCTCTGCGCTGCCGTTCTACTGGGGTTAGATTTTCAGTGCCACCTTAAAAGTGTTACGATGGCGTACGGTGGACCCCTCCCCCCACTCACAGTCCGCAGCCAGCAGCTTCCAAATTGCCCGCCGCGCACCAGGTGCAACCTCTCCACACTCAGAGTCACCCCCCCCCCACTGTTTGCTAACCTCACCCCCGACTGTAAGCCCATCGCCACAAAGAGCAGGCGATACAGTGCCGGGGACAGGGTTTTCATTAAAACCAAAGTGGAGCGGCTCCTGAAGGAAGGGATTATTGAGGGCAGCACCAGCCCCTGGCGAGCCCAGGTTGTGGTCGTTAAGACCAGCGAGAAGCAGCGCCTGGTCATCGACTACAGCCAGACAATAAATCGCTACACCCTGCTGGACGCTTACCCACTCCCCCGCATAGCTGATATGGTCAACCAGATCGCGCAGTACCGCGTCTTCTCGACCATTGAGCTGAAATCAGCGTACCACCAGCTCCCTATCCGCCCTGAGGACCGCCAGTATACTGCCTTTGAGGCAAACGGCCGCCTCTATCACTTCCTTAGGGTTCCATTTGGCGTCACCAACGGGGTCTCCGTCTTCCAAAGGGAGATGGACCGGATGGTCGATCAAAATGCGTTGCAGGCCACTTTCCCATATCTGGACAATGTGACCATCTGCGGCCATGACTTGCAGGACCATGACGCAAACCTCGAAAAATTCCTCTGCACCGCCAAACTCCTCAACCTGACGTATAACAAGGAGAAGTGCATATTCCGCACAACCCGCCTCGCCATCCTTGGCTGTGTTGTGGAACACGGAGTCATCGGCCCCGACCCCGACCGGATGCGTCCCCTTATGGAACTCCCACTGCCCCACTGCCTTAAGGCCCTGAAGAGGTGCCTAGGGTGTTTCTCTTATTACGCCCAGTGGGTCCCCTACTATGCGGACAAGGCCCGTCCGCTGATCAAGTCCACCTCTTTTCCCGTGACGGCAGAGGCCCGCTTAGCCTTCCACCGTATCAAGGAAGACATTGCCAAAGCCACCATGCACGCAGTGGACGAATCCATCCCCTTCCAGGTGGAAAACGACGCGTCCGACTTTGCCCTGGCCGCTACCCTCAATCAGGCGGGGAGACCCGTGGCCTTCTTTTCACGAACCCTCCAGGGCCCGGAGACCAGACACTCCGCTGTTGAGAAGGAGGCCCAGGCTATTGTGGAGGCTGTGCGTCATTGGAGGCACTACCTGGCCGGAAAACGATTTACCCTGCTCACTGACCAGCGTTCAGTTGCTTTCATGTTTAACAACAAGCAGAGGGGCAAAATCAAAAACGACAAGATCTTGAGGTGGAGAATCGAACTTTCCACCTACAATTACGAGATCTTGTACCGGCCCGGGAAGCTCAATGAACCCCCGGATGCTCTATAGCGTGGCACCTGCGCCAGTGCGCAGATCGATAGACTGCGGGCCCTCCACAATGACCTCTGCCACCCGGGGGTCACCAGGTTCTTCCACTTCATCAAGGCCCGCAACCTGCCTTACTCCATTGAGGAGGTCAGGATCTTGACCAGGAACTGCCAATTCTGCGCTGAGTGCAAACCGCACTTTTATAGACCAGACAGGGCTCACCTGATAAAAGCCACTCGCCCCTTCGAGCGCCTGAGCGTTGATTTTAAAGGGCCTCTCCCCTCCTCCGACCGCAATGTGTACTTCCTCAATATTATTGATGAGTACTCCCGTTTCCCGTTCGCCATCCCCTGCCCGGACATGACCAGTGCCACGGTCATTAAATGCCTGAATGACCTCTTCACCCTGTTCGGTTTCCCCAGCTATATCCATAGCGACCGGGGCTCATCGTTTATGAGCGATGAACTCCGTCAGTACCTGCTAGCTAGGGGTATTGCCACAAGCAGGACCACCAGTTACAACCCCCGGGGGAACGGACAGGTGGAAAGAGAGAATGCGACAGTTTGGAAGGCCGCCCTGCTAGCCTTAAAGTCTAGGGGCCTTCCGACCTCCCGCTGGCAGGATGTGCTCCCCGATGCGCTCCACTCTATTCGGTCACTGCTCTGCACTGCCACTAACGCCACCCCTCACGAGAAAATGTTTGTCTTCCCAAGGAAGTCCACATCGGGGACATCGCTACCGCCATGGCTGACGTCCCCAGGGCCGGTCCTACTGAGAAGACACGTGAGGACCCATAAAACGGACCCCCTGGTCGAGAGGGTCGACCTCTTCCACGCCAACCCCCAGTATGCTTACATTGCGTACCCGGACGGGCGGGTGGACACAGTCTCCATAAGAGACCTCGCACCCTCGGGGGCCGCAGTAACCCACTACCCACTACCACCCCCCCCACAATCCGAGATCCAGCCCCAGCAGACGGCAGGCCTGGGCCTCGCGACCCACTCGACATCTACGAGGACTACACACCAGTGCCCCAGCCTACGCGGGACTCGACGCCGGAAGCTTCACTACCCCTGCCATCGCCACGTCGATCACAGCGGCAGACAAGACCTCCGGAGAGACTCCAATACACTAACTTTTAATACACTTCACCCCGCCGGACTCAATTTTAAACAAGGGGTGAATGTGGTAAACCACTGTTTGTATTCCACTGTGTACATGCCTGTACATGCCTCGGCTGACTCCTCCCACGAATCCAGGTATAAAGGTGACTGCTCCACAGCCCCTTTGTATTCTGGACCGGTCGACCACTCGAGGCACACCTTCATTCTCTTGTTAATAAAAGCCTGTTAATTACTCGCTTAATCTCAGTCTTTTGAGTTATTGATAGCGCATCAAAGATTATGGGCAGTACCTCTGCGATTTCCTCCCTCAGCATCCTAGGATGCATCCCATCAGGTCCTGGTAACTTAAGTACGGCCAGCCTTCCTAGTACCTCCTCTTTATCAATTTTTATCCCATCCAGTAACTCCACTACCTCCTCTTTCACTGTGACTTTGGCAGCATCTTCTTCCTTGGTGAAGACAGATGCAAAGTACTCATTTAGTACCTCAGCCATGCCTCTGCCTCCATGTGTAGTGTAGTAACCTGTGAGGTTATGTGTAACCTGATCCACCAGGTGGTGCTGTGGCAATTGCTCTCCTGAGTTAAGTCTGATCTGTACTGTTGTACTCTTTGTTTTGGCTGCCTCATGGCAGAAGCTTTTATGTGCAAGAGTTGATTAAACCATGTTATGAAGTTAACCTGTGTCTGTCTCCATCTATGGCCCGCTCAAGATACCACATATGGCGACGAGAATAAAGGACGGAAGAGTTTTGGAGTATTCGGAAGAGGTGCTCGGGTTGGTTAGCAAACTAGTCAGAAAAGCACGAGGCTAGGCCGCGGGAGTCGAAACGGAGTTTGATTTTTTGGCTGAAGTGACCGGACTCCAAGGATGGCAGGAACGGTAGGCTCCATGGCACTTTTTGACAGCAAGTCGCAGTCTTGGGAGGAGTATATTGAAATACTGAGCCATTTCTTTATGGCAAACGAGGTGGACAGTGCTGAAAAGAAAAGGGCCATTTTACTGAGTTGTGTGGGAGCGCAAACCTATACATGGATGAGGAATCTGCTGAGCCCGGAGCGGCCAGGAGAAAAATCTTTTGACGAGTTGGTGAGTCTACTAAAGAATCATTTCAATCCGAAACCTAGTGAAATAGTACAGAAATGGAAATTCAATTCGAGGATTAGGAGGCCGGAAGAAAGCGTTACTGAGTATGTGGAGGAGCTTCGGAAGCTCGCACAGGACTGTAATTTTGGAAATACGCTCACAGTCATGTTAAGGGACAGACTAGTATGCGGAGTTAACGATGACAGTATACAGCAAAGGTTGCTGTCAAAAGAAGGATTAACGTTTGAGATGGCACTTAAAAAAGCACAAGCCATGGAGATGGCTAACAAGGACATTAAGGACTTAAACAGTATGAGCAAGGAGAAATGGAGTAAACCAGTGGGAGCAGCTGTTTTCAAGATGGAAGCTGGCGCGAAAAGTCCACCAGTCTGGGTTGGGGATTGCTACCGATGTGGCGGGACGAGCCATTATGCAAAGGACTGCAGGTTTGCAAAGGCAAAGTGCCACAATTGTGGAAAAATAGGGCACTTAAAGAAAGTCTGTAAAAGGGCAGTGAGTGAGAGAAGCAGTGCTAAAGGGGCAAAGCATGCTAAAGGGGGGAGGGAGAAGTACACAAAGCGGGCAAATTACATACAAGAGGAAGAGTCTAGTGAGTCGGTTTTCACTATATACAGTATAGACACTTCAAGGCCCAACGTACCCCCTCTCACTCAGTGATAGTGAACGGAGGTCAAGTAAAGTTTGAGATTGACACCGGATGTAGTGTAACCATAATGTCGCAGACTGAGTACGCCAAGCTATGGGGGGAAGCAAAAGTACCAGAGCTAGGTACATGCCCCATTAGTCTCAAAACCTACACAGGACAGAAGGTGGACATTTTGGGGGCGGCCGAAGTACAAGTGGAACACAAAGGAGTCACCAAAGAGCTTACGGTGGTAGTGGTAGCAGGGTCAGGGCCAAACCTGTTAGGGCGAGGGTGGATCAGTGAGTTGAGTGTGGACTGGCAGGCAATGAATAAAATGGAGGACAGTACAGAGGCACTGCAAGAAGTGCTGATGAAGCATGAGTTAGTGTTCAAGGACAAACTGGGCACCTTAAGGGGAGCCACAGCCAAGATTCATGTAGCCAGAGATGCCACGCCTCGTTTCTTTAAACCAAGGTCGGTACCTTTTGCAATGAAAACCAAGGTGGAGGCGGAATTAGATCGCCTGCTAAAGGACAAAGTAATAGAACCAGTGAAATTTTCAGACTGGGCGGCACCAATAGTCCCGGTATTGAAGCCCGACGGTAACATAAGGGTGTGTGGTGACTATAAGTTAACAGTGAACAGAGTATCATCACTGGAACAGTACCCCATTCCGAGAATGGAGGACATGGTAACATCGCTCGCTGGGGGACAAAGATTCAGCAAACTGGACATGAGTCATGCGTATCAGCAGATATTGCTAGATGAAGAATCAAAAAGGTTTGTCATGGTGAACACGCACAAGGGGCTGTTCACGTATGCCAGGTTACCATTTGGTGTCAGTTCTAGCCCAGCAATATTCCAACGGACTATGGAGGGCATTCTGCAGGGCATTCCAAAGGTGGTCGTGTACTTAGATGATATTCTGCTAACAGGAAGTGACGATCAGGATCACTTAAAAACATTGGACAAAGTGCTACAGCGGCTGGAAGAGGCGGGGCTACGCCTGAAACGGAGTAAGTGTAGTTTCATGGAGAAGGAAGTTACATTCCTGGGACATCGGGTGGATGCCACAGGCCTCCATCCTTTACCAGGGAAAGTGTGGGCAGTGCAGGATGCACCTGCACCCACCTCAGTGACTGAACTGAAAGCCTATCTAGGGCTCCTAAATTATTATAACCGGTTTCTTCCAAACTTATCGATGCTGCTGGCACCCCTGCACAAACTGCTGAGAAAGGAGGAGCCATGGCGTTGGGGGCCAGAGCAAGCGTTTCAGCAGTCAAAGGAGCTACTTCAGTCCAGCAGGGTGTTAGTGCATTATGACGAGAAGAAGGAGCTGATAATGTCCTGCGACGCATCACCCTATGGAGTGGGGGCAGTGTTGGCCCACCACATGCCAGATGGAGCAGAAAGGCCCATCGGGTTTGTTTCACGCACGCTCACAGCTGCGGAAAAGAACTATTCACAGCTTGATAAAGAGGGGTTGGCCATTATATTTGGAGTAAAGAAATTCCATAAGTACATATATGGGAGGAAGTTTGTAATCAGTACTGACCACAAGCCTCTTATTAGCTTACTGAATGAGATGAAAGCGGTGCCTCAAATGGCATCACATAGAATAATGAGATGGGCAGTAATACTAAGAGCCTATGAATATGTGATCACGTACAGAGCCGGCAAGGAAAACGGGAACGCGGATGCTCTCAGCCACCTGCCCCTCAAAATCTCCTCGCAGTACTTCCCCTGAGGAGCACGTCCTGATGCTGGATCAGGAGATCAGTCCCCTGATGACTTCAGCGCAAATCCAGGGCTGGACAGCCAAGGACCCCGTTCTGTCAAGGGTCCGTGAGTATGTGCTGAAAGGCTGGCCAGATCACCGTGAGGGACCGGAGTTCGCGCCGTACAGACAGAGACAGCACGAGCTCAGTGTCCAAGATGGATGTGTGCTATGGGGAGCACGCATCATAGTCCCAGAGCGGGGACGCTCTACTTTGATGGAACAGTTGCATCAATCGCACCCAGGAATGACTAGAATGAAAGGACTGGCTAGGAGCTACCTGTGGTGGCTTAACTTGGATGCTGAAATTGAGTCAAAGGTAAAGTCATGCACTATATGTCAGGAACAGAGGAAAGCACCTGCCGGGGCATCACTCCATCCCTGGGAGTGGCCCAGCAAACCCTGGAGGAGAATTCACATGGACTATGCGGGACCTTTTAGGGGCAAAATGTTTTTGGTGCTGGTAGACGCTCACTCAAAGTGGATCGACTGGGGGGGAAGAGAGAGCAACTGGGGGGGAAGAGAGAGCGACTGGGGGGGAAGAGAGAGCGACTGGGGGGGAAGAGAGAGCGACTGGGGGGGAAGAGAGAGCGACTGTGGGGGGCAGAGAGCGACTGTGGGGGGGAGAGAGAGCGACTGTGGGGGGGAGAGAGAGCGACCTCCCCCCCTCTCCCTCACACTCACCCCCCTCCCTCACACTCCCCCCTCCCTCACACTCACCCTCACACTCCCCCCGCTCTCCCTCACACTCCCCCCCTCACACCCCCCTCTCCCTCACACTCCACCCCCCGCTCACAATCCCCCCTCTCCCTCACACTCCCCCCCTCCTCTCCCTCACAATCCCCCCCTCTCCCTCACACTCCCCCCTCCCTCACACTCCCCCCTCCTCTCCCTCACACTCCTCCCCCCCTCACAATCCCCCCCTCCCTCACACTCCCCCCCTCTCCCTCACACTCCCCCCTCCTCTCCCTCACACTCCCCCCTCCTCTCCCTCACAATCCCACCCCCTTCTCCCTCACACTCCTCCCTCCTCTCCCTCACACTCCCCCCTCCTCTCCTTCACACTACCCCCCTCCTCTCCCTTACACTCCCCCTCTCCTCTCCCTCACACTCCCCCCTCCTATCCCTCACACTCCCCCCTCCTCTCCCTCACACTCCCCCCCTCCTCTCCCTCACACTCCCCCCTCCTCTCCCTCACACTCCCCCCTCCTCTCCCTCACACTCCCCCCTCCTCTCCCTCACACTCCCCCCTCCCTCACACTCCCCCCCTCCTCTCCCTCACACTCCCCCCCTCCCTCACACTCCCCCCCTCTCCCTCACACTCCCCCCTCTCCCTCACACTCCCCCCCTCTCCCTCACACTCCCCCCCTCACACTCCCCCCTCTCCCTCACACTCCCCCCCTCCCTCACACTCCCCCCCTCACACACTCCCCCCTCTCCCTCACACTCCCCCCCTCTCCCTCACACACTCCCCCCTCTCCCTCACACTCCCCCCCTCTCCCTCACACTCCCCCCTCTCCCTCACACACTCCCCCCTCTCCCTCACACTCCCCCCTCCCTCACACTCTCCCCCCCTCTCCCTCACACTCTCCCTCCCCCTCTCCCCCACACTCCCCCCTTGAGCTGAGCGGCGGCCGGCGCCGGGAGCGGGAGAGCGGGCTCTCGCGGGCGGGCAGGCGGCGCAGGCGCGGTCGACCGTCAGGTCACCGAAGCGTAGGATTGGTCAATCGTCAAGTCACTCAACACTCAACTGTAGGATGGCACGCGCCAGGAACCCACCGTACGATTGGTCGACCTCGATGTCACACGGTCGCTAATGAGATGCTAATGAGCGGAATGTTGAACGTTTTCTGGATACCGCGGGCGCGATTTTTGTCCGGCCGAAACGTAAAAACGCCTATGACCGGTCCGTAATCATAAGCTTTCTTTTGACGTGACGCGCGCGTAGGTACGCTCTATAACTTTCAAATGTATAGAGAACGGACAGACAGACAGACAGACAGACAGACAGACAGAAGAGGTCTTTTATATATATAGATATGCCTATAAAAGACTTTTGAATTCCCTTTTATGTTAGCTGCTATCTATTCTCATACTCTCTCTTTGCCCCTCTTATTTTCTTTTTCACTTCCCCTCTGAACTTTCAGGCCGCAATTAAATTCAGCTGAGAGGATGGGTTTGGAGGCGGGTCAGCAGCGAAAATCGGAAAAGTTGCCGGCAGGATGCAAACCCGCCTCCATCATGCGAACCCGCCTCCATCCCACCTCCACGCTATTTTCGCAAGTGTCAGGTCAGCTGCTCCCAACCTGACCCGACACCAACGGCAGGAAAGGCACTTAAGGCAGTTAACTCCTTGTTAACTGCCTTTCTAATCCTATTTTAATGGGGGTTTGCGATTTTGGTGCTTTTTTTCCGTCTTCCCCTCTTGCGGGCAACATGCCAGCTGCAATGAGTCGGATTTCTCGAGGTCATGAATTGTTGTAAGTTGGTGCAGCAGCGTTAAAGCGCTCCTGCACCATGGCTGACATTCATGTTTGATGCTTTGGCAAAGATTTAGCTACTCTACTGAACTGTGAGCGTTCAAGCTGACAGCCATCTGCAGTGTAACCTGTTTGGACTATCCTCAGGCCACTTTGACTGTGCGCTTGCAAGCTTCTTTCCTCAACTGAAATCTATAGCAATGGTATGGGACGCATTTACACCATCTCATCCTGTTTGTCAGATTCTAAGGAAGAACAGCCATGGCAGCAACACAACCAGCCACAACAACTGTTTGCCATCACTTTTATTTAATGACATCACAAAAGGAGGACACTCGATACTTGACAGCACAATAAAACACCCAAGTGACTACCCTTGTGACTATTTGTGTGTTAACTTCCTCTTACAGATGCTTCTATGTGGTGCTTCCCCTGTGGCTGTAGAGGCACCTTTCTCACACTGATGCTGCACCTGCTTAGATGCCTTTAGCGGGCGTCCTCTGGGTTTGGGAGCCTGGGAGGGCTCTTCCATAGTATGCTCTTCCTGCGGCTGTGCAGAGGCTGAGATGGCCATCTCAGTTGGGTGAGGACTCAAGGGTTCTGACCGAGGGCTCCATAGTGGCATGGTCGTGTGAACGCTTGGAGAGGAGTCAACACTTCCTTGTTGGCTGCCACCAACATCCCTCTCATGGGTCAGCCGCACTTCAGTGCTAGCAAGTGGCTGGAGAGCACCTTGCTGCACATCAGGGGGAACATGAGGACCCGTCTCTGTACTGACAGTCCTCATAACAAGGATGTCCATGCACCTATGGGGTCTCTCCTCAATAGATGCCCATCTATCCTCCATAGCAGACAATCTATTTTGAAGATTCACCATGTTTTCGTTAGCCTGGCAATTTATGTCCTCCATGGAGGTTGTCACCCTCTCCATGGCGGAGCGTTCATGTGCCATTGCCTCCACCGAGGCAGTGCTCATGTTGGAGATGGACTCCTCCATTCTCTGCATAATCGCAATTACCCTGGATGCAAACCCTGTCAGAGCCTCCTGCACTTGTTCCTGGAGTTCCAGCACCGCTCTCTTTCTGGCTGGTCCCAGAGGCACAGCGTCCACATGCAGCTGAGCAGAGCTCGGAGCATCCCACGCCCTCCGACGAGGACTCTCCACTGCTGTTCCTGTCTCCACCATCTGCTGATGCTCACTTGTGAGCTGTGATACACCAGGTGACAACACTACTCTATCTCGTGTGGGACCCACCGAGGTGTGCGTATCTGCACTGGTGCTGGGTGCGCTTATGTCTAGTGACGGTGCGCCCTCGGAGGCTGGAGGCTACTCTGAGGAGTCGTCTTCCTCTTCCTCCTGGACAGTGAG
The DNA here is from genome assembly GCF_052327205.1 of Somniosus microcephalus. Lineage (NCBI taxonomy): Eukaryota > Metazoa > Chordata > Chondrichthyes > Squaliformes > Somniosidae > Somniosus > Somniosus microcephalus. Next base: position 255,268,180 of record NC_140987.1, on the reverse strand, counting down.
GAGGGGGGCTCTCGATGGTCCTGTGGGAGAGTAAAGGCATGAGTTAGACATCAGATTTTCAGGTGGTACACACATCCTATTGTGCAGATATTCAGAAGTCAATCTCTATGAGCATCATATGCCACAGCAGTCAATGATGATTTGTAAATGCCAGGGATGTAAATGCATCAGCCTCAACTGCGCCTGTCTCTCCGTCCCCCACTTCCAGCTCCTCCCCACTTCCCACGATGTCGTGAGCAGCCTCCTCAGCGTTGATTAATGTTGCCAGGGATGGTGTGCCTCCTCCTGTCTTCGCTCTCTCCCTCTTATTGTGGGCCATCTTTTCCTGCAAGGAGGGACACAAGTGGAGCTTCAGCGAGAGTGGTGGAGTGACTGTGAAGAATCCATAACGTTGAATCTTAGAGGGAGACCAAGATGGAGTGAGGTGGCAAAAGGAAGCTGCCTCCCTGTGCGTTGTAAGTTGTTGCCATTGCATAACAGTGAGAGCGAGTGTGAGGGCTGCATAATAGGATGGTGAAGTGATTCAGTACAGAGAAAGAGATAGAGAGGTAAGGGTGCAAGGGAAGTAAGGGTAAGGTGGGATGTAGAGGATCAGGTTGACAATGAAGAGCGCTGGTGATGAGAAGAGCAGGGAAGCAGATTGAAGGTAAGTGTGATGTGATACTCACTTTTTCGCAAGGAAGCGTTTTAGGCACTGCACCCAGGTACTTGCACATAGCGACTTTGCGCTGGCCTCCTCAGCAATCTCCAGCCAGGCTGCCTTTGTCTGCTGAGGAGGCTTCCTCCGGCCATTGGCAGGGAACAGAGTCTCCCTGCATCCTCTTACTCCCTGCACAAGAGCTTGCAGGGAGTCCTCAGTGAATCGGGGAGCAACCTTGGCTTTGGCAGCACTCATGATCACCTTGGCCCATTCAAGCTGCAGAAGCAACGATAAATGAGAGGCTGAGGCTACATGGAGCCCTTAAAAACAAGTGAAGAAATGATCTCATTAGTGCAGCCCAACAGACCCGCTCCCATGCATTGCAGCAGGCAGGGCGCACAACAGGACTAATTGATCCATTTAAGCCAAAATGGGACATCAGGAGCGGCTGAAACCGACAGCGGGTCCGAACCCCGCCTACCAGGCAACCCGATTCCAAGCCGCCTCCTCCATTAAAATTGTGGCCTCTAAATTCATCCTGATTCTCACTTGTATTCTCAACCTGACATCTGTCATATGCGCTCTTTTTCTGCTTCATCTTACTCTCTATCTCCTTCGTCATCCAGGGAGCTCTGGCTTTAGTTGCCCTACCTTTCCTTCTTGTGGGAATGTACCTCGACTGTACCTGAACCATCTCCTCTTTAAAGGCAGCCCATTGTTCGATTACAGTTTTGCCTGCCAATCTTTGACTCCAATTTACCCGGGCCAGATCCATTCTCAACCCACTGAAATTTGCCTTCCTCCAATTAAGTATTTTTACTCTAGATTGCTCCCTGTCCTTTTCCATAGCTAATCAACATGCATTTATATAACACCTTTAAATTAGTAAAACATCCCAAGGCGCTTCACAGGAGCAATTATCAAATAAAATTTGACACTGAGCCACAGAAGGAGATATACGACAGGTGACTAAAAGCTTGGTCAAAGAGGTAGTTTTTAAGGAGCATCTTAAAGAAGGAGGGAGAGGTAGAGAGGCAGCGAAGTTTAGGGAGAGAATTCCAGAGCTTAGGGCCTAGGCAGCTGAAGGCACGGCCACCAATGTTGTGGTGATGAAAATCAGGGCTGCTCAAGAGGCCAGAGTTGGAGAAACGTAGAGATCTCGGAGGTTTGTAGGGCTGGAGGAGGTTACAGAGCTAGGATGTGATGAGGCCATGGAGGGACTTGAACACAAGGATGAGAAAATTAAATTCGAGGTGTTGCCGGACCGGGAGCCAAAGTAGGTCAGCGAGCACAGGGGGTGATGTTTTAGGGAGCGAATTGAACAGGAGAGCATTGGAATGATACGCATGAATGATGGGTCATGCCAACACAAGTCCAGTGAAATCCAGTGCACTCCTACACTATAAGTCCATTCTTTACCCAAAGAGTGGTGAGAATGTGGAACTCGCTACCACAGGGAGTGGTTGAAACGAATAGTATGGAGGCATTTAAGGGGCGGCTAGACAAGCATATGAGGGAGAAGGGAATAGAGGGTTATGCTGATAGATTTAGATGAGGAAAGACTGGAGAAGGCTCGAGTGGAGCATAAACGCCGGCATGGACTGGTTGGGCCGAATGGCCTGTTTCTGTGCCGTTTATCCTATGTAATCCTATGTAAATGGAGGCTTCCGTTGAGGATATTTTGAGAAGGACAGTCAATGGGCAAGCTGGGACTGATAACAGGAGCAGAAGATAGTAAATTCACAGCTTCGGTTTAAACACCGTTGGGTTTAACAGCTTTCCTCAGAGACTGTCCTGGATAGTTCACATTATTGGAGTCAGGAACAGGGACAACATCCTGGGAGTTGTTTGGTTTGTTGCACATGGAAACGGACGGAACATCTGAAGCTGTCTGAGGAGCAGTAGCAGCTACTTCCTGAAGTGGAATAGGCAAGGGTGGTAGGTCACACTCAACGTTAGAATTTGGTAATGCCACATCAAAAGGCAGTGGAGTAACCTTCCCTAACAGCACTGTGGGAGTACCTTCACCACACAGACTGCAGAGGTTCACGAAGGCGGCTCACCACCACCTTCTCAAGGGCAATTAGGGATGGGCAATAAATGCTGGCCATGCCAGCGATGCCCACATCCCATGAATGAATTTTTAAAAATTTAATTCTCAGAATTGCTCCCTATGACACTTCCACAGCAAACCTAAAACATAACAACAACAACTTGTATTTATATAGCACCTTTAACGTAGTAAAACAACCCAAGGTGCTTCACAGGAGCGATTATCAAACAAAATTTGACACCAAGCCACATAAGGAGATATTAGGGCAGATGACCAAAAGCTGGGTCAGAGGTAAGTCTTAAGGAGCGGCTTAAAGGAGGAGAGAGGTCAAGAGGCAGCGAAGTTTAGGGAGAGAATTCCAGAGCTTAGGGCCCAGGAAACTGAAGGCACGGTCGCCAATGTTGGAGTGATGAAAATCGGGGATGTGCAAGAGACCAGAATTGGAGGAGCACAGATATCTCAGAGGGTTGTGGAGCTGGGGGAGATTACAGAGATAGGGAGGGGCGAGGCCATGGAGGAATTTGAATAAAAGAATGAGAATTTTAAAATCGAGGTGTTATGTAACTGGGAGCCAATGTAGGTCAGCGAGCACAGGGGTGATGGGTGAACAGGACTTGGTGCGAGTTAGGACACAGGCAGCCGAGTTTTGGATGAACTTCAGTTTATGGAAGGTGGGAGATGGGAGGCCAGCAGGAGTGAGTTGGAATAGTCAAGTCTAGAGGTAACAAAGGCATGAATGAGAGTTTCAGCAGCAGATGAGCTGAGGCAGGGGCGGAGCCGGGCGATGTTACGGAGGTGGAAATAGGTGGTCTTAGTGATGGCACGGATATGTGGTCGGAAGCTCAACTCGGGGTCAAATATAACACCAAGATTGGGAATAGTCTTGTGAAGGAATAGCCATATTTCAGAAAAATACACCATCCTATGAGCAGAATTCTGACTATATTAAAACATGATAAACTGGGTTTAAAAATCTAAAGACCTCAACGACACAAGCTGTGAATACAGGCTTCTGAGATAAGATGAAGTGTTAACACAAAAGTTGTAAACACCACACAAGCTTTTGAAATGGGAATTGGTTGTAAATACTAAGACAATAGCCCTGTTGAAACAGCAGGTTGGAGGTTCCTCTATGTCTGAACATTGGAAGAAACACAATAGCAATGCCCAAGTTAAGTGTTAAAAACTAACACTTCGAACAGAGACACAGAACATTAAAGAACCATGTGCCTTTGATAAATATGGCATCAAATAAAACAGGAAATACGATTATATGTACAACCAACTGAAGTAGATAAGAAATGCATAGAACACCCTAGTTGAAGTGTTTTTTAATTTACATGTTGTAAAAGATGCCTACAGAAGACTTTGTAAATATGACCAAGCAATCACATTGTTTTTGTATTGAAAATGGAACAGTTAGGAGACACTGGCCTCGATTTTTATTGAGCCGTGGAGGCAGGCGTGGAGGCGTGTGGGGGGTTAAAATCGCAAAAACTGGCGGGTGGGACCCCCCCCCCACCTGGTTCCCGACTCCGAGCAATTTTAACTCAGTCGTGCCTGATGGTCCCGACTCCGTCCCGCATCCAACAGGCGGGAATGGTCGTTAAGGCCCTTAACAACCACTAAATGGCCTCTATAATCCTATTTTGAAAGGCCCTTACGAATGTAACCCTTTTCCCACGTGAAACACGCCTGGTGGGAAACACAAATGTGAAACCTGGCGGGAGCACTATTGGATTGCTGACTATCAACTGCAGGTCAACCATTAAAGAGGAGATTTGATCAGCCATCATTTGCAGGTGGCAGGACTTAGTGGTCTCAGGTCTGGGGCAACTTTTAGAAGGCTTAACCAAACCTGTGGAAGGTTGCAGCCTCACACCCATCTCCAGTGTGACCTCCTGGGAAACCCCTCTCGCCACCTTCACTCAGCGCTTCCTCAACGGAGGCATATACCAGAAGCATGGGAGCCATTTATTTCCTTCCCATCTGGGCATTAGAGGAGCTCGAGCACCAGCCGCGGCAGCAGCAGAACCAGGAACAACAGCAGCACCAGCAACAGCAGCAGCAGCAGGAGCCCCAGGCTGCTGCTCACCCACCTGAAGCTGCACAGGCCAGAAGGGGACAGTGCCTGGAAGCCCGTCGGCGCAAGCGATACCCCCCAAACAGGGTCTACAGACGCAGGGTCAGCTATCGCAACATGTCTGAGCAGCAGTGCCAAAGGCGGCTCCGACTTTCACGAGAGGTAGTGACTGACATCTGCGCAATGCTACAGCAAGACCTGCTGCCCAGAGGACCAGGTGGACAAGCATTACCAGTGGCCGTCAAAGTCACCACCTCAATCAACTTTTTTGCTTCAGGCTCATTCCAGGGATCAGCAGCAGACATCAGTGGCATCTCCCAGGCGGCTGCGCACACTTGCATCACGCAGGTAACCGATGCCCTCTTTGCCCTCGCACACAATCACATCCATTTCACCAAGGATCGAGCAAGTGTCACGGCGCGTGCGGTTGGATTAGCTCATCTGGCAGGCGTTCCAACGGTGCAGGGCATCGTTGACTGCACACTTGTGGCCCTTAGGGCACCCCATCGCAATCCAGGTATTTTTGTCAACTGCAAGGGCTTCCACTCCCTCAACGGTCAACTGGTGTGTGACTACAAGAAGGAAATTTTGCATGTTTGTGCCATGTACCCTGGCAGTTGCCATGACTCCTTCATACTGCGCCAGTTTAGTGTGCCTCCGCTATTCAGTCCGCCAGACCAACTTAACGGATGGCTACTTGGAGACAAGGGCTATCCCCTGAGGACGTGGCTAATGACGCCATTGAGGAGGCCAGCCAATGAAGCTGAGGAGCGCTACAACTCCAGCCACATTTCCACCAGATCCATTATCGAGCAAACCATTGGTTTGCTGAAGGTGCACTTCAGATGCCTGGATAGATCAGGTGGAGCCCTGCAGTACTCAACAGCCAGGGTCTCCAGAATCATCGTGGTTTGCTGTGCACTTCACAACATGGCACAGCGTCGTGGCTTGCAGATTCCTGAGGGCCAAGTGGCTCCTCACATATCCTCCTCAGATGAGAAGGAGGAGGAGGAGTGTGAAAACGAACATCCTGCAGAGGCCCATCAACCAGCGGCAGCATTACACGAGAACATTGCTGCCCGGGATGCAAGGAACGCACTCATCCTGGCCAGATTTGCTTAGCCTAGTCAACCAAGCACTTTTGCCTCGCTGCTTCTTACCAGAGCTTTGACAATGACCAAGAACCAGCGGATTCCTAGCACTCTGACCACCATACTGACAGTTGCAAGTATTCCTAAGGCCTCAATGTGGAAGTCCCAATAGTGAAATGACAGATGCCACAACTGCAACATTTGCCATCAGAATTTTTGTGCTCAATAACGACGTGATGGCATTTTTACAGTAAACACAAAATTGCACCCAAGTGACTACCCTTGTGGCTATTTGTGCAGAATTTTCCTCTTACACGTGCTCCTACGTAGTGCCTCCCCTGTGGCTTCAGCAGATGTGGAGGGCCTTGCTCACTTTCCTGCTGCTCCTGTCTCGACACTTTTGGCGGGCGTCCTCTGGGGTTGCGAGCCTGTGAGGGCTCATCAACAGTCTGCTGCTCCTGCGGCTTTGCAGTGGTTGAGACGTCTATCTCAGTTGGGTGTGGACTCCGGTGGGGCTCTGACCGAGGGCTCTGCAGTGACATGGAAATGTGAGCGCTTGGAGAGGAGCCCCCACTTCCTTGAGGTCTGCCACCAACCTCCCTCTCATGGGTCAGCGCCCCCTCAGTGCCTGCAAGTGGCTGGAGAGCACCTTGCTGCACATCAGGGGGGCCATGGGGACCCGTATCTGCAATGGCAGTCCTACTCAGAAGGACTTCCATGAAGGTCTGGTTTCTCTGTTCAATAGATGCCCATCGCTCCTCAAGAGATGTCATTCTATTCTGAACAATGACCATGTTTTCCATACCCTGGCGACTAAGCTCCTCCATGGCCGTAGCCATCCTCTCCTCTACCATAGCCATCCTCTCCTGCACGGTAGCAATCCTTTCCACGGAGGTAGCCAACGTTTCCGTGGTGATGCGTTCATGCGCCAATGACTCCACAAAGGCGCTGCTCATGTTCGCTATGGACTCCGACATTCGCTCCACACTCGCAGCGACCCTAGAGGCAAAAACTGCCAGAGACTCCTGCATCTTTGCCTGGAGTTCCATCACCTCTGATCTTATGGATGGACCCAGAGGCAGAGGGTCAACATGCTGCTGAGCCGAGCTGGCAGAGTCCTGCGCCCTCCGACTAGGACTCTCCACTGCTGTCCCTGTCTCCACAATCTGCTGATGCTCACTTATGAGCTGTGATACACCAGGTGACAACACTACTCTATGTCCCGAAAGTCCCACCGAGGTGTGAGTGTCTGCGCTGGTGCTGGGTGCACTGAATTCTGCTGACACTGCGCCCTCAGAGGTTGCAGCTTCATCTGAGGAGTCTGGCTGCTCAGCCTCTTCTTCCTGGCTAGGGGGGACGGATACTTGTGATGGTCCTGTGGGGGAGTAAAGGAAGGAGTCAGCGATGTGATGAAAAGGCTACATGCACATAGCTTTTTGCAGTTGCTCATAAGTCCATCTGTTACAGCTTCACAATCATTATCAGCGACTCATGCAATGTCAAAGAGAGAGATGGGAAACTTTTCTGTCACCAGCTTGCTGTGTTCCACCCGTCTGTCCGTCCCCCACACGCTAATTATCCTGTATTCCCATAATTTCCAGGACGGCCTCTTCCCAGGGGGTCAGGTGGGCTATTGAGGCTGTCCCTCCTCCTGTCCTGGCTCGCTGTCTTTTGTTGTGAGCTCTCTTTTCCTGCAATGAGGGAGACAAGTGGAGGTTGAGTGAGGATGAAGGAGTGAGTGTAGAGATTGCATAGCATAGATACTTAGAAGGAGACAAAGATGGAGTGAGGTTGCAAGACCAAGGGCCCTCCCTGTGTGTTGTCAGTTGTGTTCAAAGCATCAGAGTGATAGGAAGTGTGAGGGCTGCATGGTCGAATAGTTATGTGAATGTGAGCATAGAGAAGGAATGGGTAAGGGTGCATGGATGTCAGTGTCAAGTGGGATGTGGAGGAAGAGATTGCTAAAGCTGAGTGCTGGTGAGGAAAGGCAATGGGGATCAGATTGAGGGTGATGGGAAATTCATACTCACTTTTCCAGTGCGCTGAAGGTCATGAAATCTTTTCCTGCACTGTATCCAGGTTCTGCGGGTGACTCCCAAGGAGTTGACCTCCTCAGCCACCTGCATTCACACTGCCTTGGTCTGAGTGGGAGGCCTCTTCCTCCCTGATGAAGGGAAGAGCACCTCCCTGTTGGCCCTGGCCCAATCTACTAATGCCTGCAGTGCCACCTCGTCAAAGCGAGGAGCTGATCTTGCCCTCCCGTTTGTCATATTTGCTGCAGCTCCCTCACACTGCACAGTCAGGAAGCTTGGCAGTCTGCAGAAGAAGCAAGGCTTGCTGTGGACCTTAAATGCAGCAGCAATGATGATGTCATTGGAGGGGACTTTCAGTCATGAAAAACCCATTTGCAAAGGCTTCCCACATGTTGGAAATCAATTGGCCAATTCAGTTAAAATTGCATCAATCTCCTACATCCATTTAGATTCATGTAGGAAACACGAAATTCGGATAACATGACACCATCCCACACCTGAGTTAAAATCCCCCCCACAATGTCTGCTTATAACCAGTTAAGGTGATATTAAGAATTAAATTAAAGACCTTCATAAGAATGGCATCAAAGAGATAAATCTGTTACAACCATTTTTTATGATAAGTTTTTTAACACCTATACAGCAGACAGGATTCTGAAAGCTGAATTGACAGTAAGAGTAGCACGGTGGCATAGTGGTTAGCACTGTTGCCTCACAGCGCCAGGGACCCGGGTTCGAATCCGGCCTCGGGCGACTGTCTGTGTGGAGTTTGCACATTCTCCCCGTGTTTGCGTGGGTTTCCTCCGGGTGCTCCGGTTTCCTCCCACAGTCCAAAGATGTGCGGGTTAGGTTGATTGGCTATGATAAATTGACCCTTAGTGTTAGGGGGATTAAATACGTGGGGTTACGGGGATCGGGTGGAATATGTGTCGGTGCAGGCTCGATGGGGCTGAAATGGCCTCTATCTGCACTGTGGGGTTTCTGTGATTCTGTGAAGTCAGCAGAGATATGACTAGAGATAATTCGCTTACATCAGCAGAAAACTTCAACTGATACTCCACTGCAAAAAGATATAAAATATGGAACTTTCAGATAGGAAGTCAGAAGTCGCTGGAAGGGGCAAGCGATTTTCAACTTCAGAGGCAGGTTCTGTAAGTTTTTAACTCCTTGAGTCTCGGGGATCAAAAGGTACTCTTATTTGATTTTGGTGGATAATCTGGATTAGAAATAATAAGAAATGTAAAAATGAATGAAGTTAAGATTTGAGAATAAGGATCTCTGCGAAGAATTGTAAGCTATTTGTATTTTGAACTGTTAAAGTTGCGATTGAATCACCAGCTGTTAGCTACATGTCGGTTCTTTAATAAATCTATATATTTTTAGAATTGTCTCAAATAGTATTTCTGTATCAAACTCGTGAACTCAATCTCTGTGCACTCTTTTGTGAGGAGTTGCAGAGTTCTGGGGGGGTTTTCCGGACCCTCATAATATCCGGAAGGTTACAGTCTAGTTAAACTTATTAAAAATGCTATCCGGAGGATGGTAACATCTTCAAGTCATTCCTTTCCTTTAGAGAGAGATAGCCTGGACCTTTAGACCCAATTAAGCATCTTATAGAATTCGGCTATCTCTAACTTTAGTTGAAGGTGAACGTCTGGGGAATACGTTTGATCTGGGAGAGCCCGAAAAGGGCTATGACTAGTAATTATCCCTTCAGCCTGATTCAGCCCCAGACCATTACTGGTATGACACCTTCTGAGTTATTCACTAGAAGAAATTTACGTCCTCTTGATATTTTTTAAACTTGACTTAGAAACATTAGTGTTGAGAAGAATATGTTGCTATGTTGCCAGAATCTATAAGAACTTTTGTTAAGAGAGACATTTTGAATATACATACAACCCTCTCAATTTCCATTTGGCTGAGGGTGTTTGGGTGGAGGAGTAATATGAGACACACCATTCATTCAAAAAATTCAGAAAAATTGTATGACTGAAAAGGTGGTCCATTGTCAGAGACCAATTCTACAGGAAGTCTCTATCAGGCCAACAAGTATCATAATGATCACTTGTTGGAGACACTTCAAGCAATTTAGAATGAGAATCCAAAATAAGTAAAAATGTCCATGTCTTCAGCTCAACAAAATCAACATGAATGGGCTGCCATGATTTTGTTGGCAATTGGCAAGTATTAGTTTTCCTCAGGGTTGGCATGTAAGTTGATCTGTCAGGCTTGACACTCATGAACAGCCTCTTATATGTTGCCACCCAGGGAAGGCCACACCATGTGCATTCTAGCTAATCCTTTCACTCTTCCTATTAAACAGGAAGATCATCATGTAATTCCTGGATCATACAATTTTGGAATTCAGCTGGGATAACAACTCAAAGTCCGGGAAGCAAACACCTGCCTTCGATCGACAACTCAACTTGATGTCTACCATATTTTCATGGCTCAGTGGGTAGCTCTCTGGCCTTGAAGTCAGAAGTTTGTGGGTTAATTTCCCACCCCAGTGACCTGAGTACAAAATTCTAGGCTGTCACTCCAGGGCAGTACCGAGGGAGTGCTGCACTGTCAGAGGTGCCGTCTTTTGGACAAGATGTTAAACGTCTGCCCTCTCGGGTGAACGTAAAAGATCACTATTTCGAAGGAGAGCAGGGGAGTTCTGGTCAATATTTATCCCTCAATTAACACCGTTAAAACAGATTATCTGATCATGATCATATTGCTGTTTGTGGGATCTTGCTGTGCGCAAATTGGCTGCCGCGTTTCCTACATTACAACAGTGACCACACTTCAAAAAAGTAATAAAAACAGAAAATGCTGGAAATACTCAGCAGGTCAGGCAGCATCTGTGGAGAGAGAAACAGAGTTAACGTTTCAGGTCGATGACCCTTCGTCAGAAAAAAGTACTTAATTTGCTGTAAATCCCTTTGGGACGCCCCGAGGTCATGAAAGGTGCATGAAGTACTTTTTGAAGTGCCCTCTCAACTCCTCTCAGATTCTTATCCGTGCTGTAAATTCTATGTAATAGCTATTGTTTCAGTGGGAATCTAGCACAAACTCACGGATTTTCCTCTTAGTTCATATATTTCAGAGAGAGAAAAGAGTCTGACCTAGGGTTTCAGCAAAACTGCAAACACGGCATTAAAAAAGTCAGAACAAAATAGCATGATTGCAAAACAGTTAGAAATGAGGGAGTCAGCAAAGCTCCAAAAGATTTGGGAGAGGAAAATGAATGTGCACATAGAAGACTCTGATATTCCAATGTAAGGGTAAGACAAACAGCTCTAGTGTGTTGAATAATCTTTTATTATCCTCATAAAGCTTCAGGGTTACTAAATCTATTGAAGGGCCCTTGTGTTCCCTACCTCTTATTAATTCCTGATTTTTTTGTGTGGCTTTTATGTGATTGTGGCCAAACCTCTTTTTCATTGGGGTGTAATCATAGTTCCCAGGCAGCGCATTATAACATTCTTAATCTCACTTTTCGGTTTCAAGCTATCGTATTGATCTGAGTTTCTTTGTCCAAGGACAATGTTTTTGTTTAACAAAAGGAGTTAGATTAATATCTAGTTAGAAACACTTAAGCAAAACAACACGTATTTTCTGACAACAGCTGACAATTTTCTAATTCTGGTCTGTTTCGATGACGGCAGCACATGGGGCTGGCCTGGTTTTCCAATTTACACCCCGTCCCCTAATTTGAGTCAGCTCCCTGTGCATTGAAAACATACGCATGGAAACAGGTCCGCAAGCTCATTTCTAATCAGAAAATTAAGCCGACCAGTTGCTCATAAAGGATGCTGCTTACCCTTAAAGGGGAGAAGTGGAGTGTTATAGGTAAATAAAGAGACGGAAAAGGAGATGGAGATGGTGGGGATGGAGATGGAGACTGAGGTGGAGACTGAGGTAGAGATGGAGATGCAGATGTAGATGGTAGGGATAGGGATGAAGTGGAGGGTGGAGTTGGAGATAAAGATGAAGATAGAGGTAGAAGTAGAGATGGGGATGGGGATGGAGATGTTGGAGATGGGGATGGAGATGTCGGAGATGGGGATGGGGATGGAGATGTCGGAGATGGGGATGGGGATGGAGATGTCGGAGATGGGAATGGGGATGGAGATGTCGGAGATGGGGATGGGGATGGAGATGTCGGAGATGGGGATGGGGATGGAGATGGGGATGGGGATGGAGATGTTGGAGATGAGGATGGGGATGGAGATGGAGCAATCATTGAGGACATTTGTGCGATGCCGGTTACTGGGCAAGATCTCAGCATTCAGCAATGATGCTTCAGCGATCCTCTTGCAGGATGAAGGAAGCCCTACTAGAGTGGAAAGTGACCATCTACTGAAAGCAGAGGTCCAACCTGTATGGAAAGAGATAGCGGGACAGGTCAGTGTAATCGCCTAAATCAGCTGGAAGCCGATGACATAGCAGTTCAGTTGCATCAAATGAAATGGGAAGGTAAGTGTTGGCATCTTGATGAGGGGACTAAATGTAACATTTCCAAATGACACAAAGCTAGGTGGCAGTGTCAATTGTGAAGAGGATGTGAAGAGGCTTCAAGGGGATCTCGACAGGCTCAGTGAGTGGGTGAGAACATGGCAGATGGAATATAATGTGGATAAATGTGAAGTTATCCACTTTGGTAGAAAAAACAGAAAGGCAGAGTATTTCCTAAATGGTGAAAGATTGGGGAATGCAGATGCTCAAAGGGACCTGGGTGTCCTTGTACATGAGTCACTGAAAGTGAATGTGCAGGTGCAGCAAGCCATTAGGAAGGCAAATGGTATGCTGGCCTTCATTACAAGAGGGTTTGAGTACAGGAGTAAAGAACTCTTACTCTAATTATATAGAGCCTTAGTGAGACCACACAATTTTGGTCTCCTTACCTAAGGAAGGATATACCTGCCTCAGAGGGAGTGCAACGAAGGTTCACGAGATTGATTCCTGGGATGGCGGGACTGTCGTATGAGAAGAGATTGAGTAAATTGGCCTGTATTCTCCTGAATTCAGAAGAATGAGAGGAGATCTCATTGAAGCATACAAAATTATTACAGGGCTTGATAGGATCAATGCTGGGAGAGTGTTTCCCTTGGCTGGGGAATCTAGAACCAGGGGCCACAGCCTCAGGATAAAGAGTAGGCCATTCAGGACTGAGATAAAAAGAAATTTCTTCACACAGAGGGTGGTGAATCTCCAGAATTCTCTACCCCAGAGGGCTGTGGAGGCTCAGTCATTGGGTATATTCAAAACAGAAGTCGATAGGTTTCTGATTAGTAAGGGCATCAAGGGATATGGTGATAGGGCTAGTGAATGGAATTGAGGCAGAAGATCAACCATGATCTCACTGAATGGCAGAGCAGGCTCGAAGGGCTGAATGGCCTACTCCTGCTCCTATTTCTTATGTTCTTATGTTCTTATCTTTGTATGCATTAATGCCCCAATGCAACCTAGCTGCACCAGGGAAATTACCTGCCAAGCTAATGTTCTTCTGCTTTTGCAACCCCTTCTTCATTCTGCATAGGCTGAATGCCCAATTGATGAGCCAACAGTTCCATGAACAGAACTTTTGATGGGTCACCCACAAGAGAATCATGCCAGGTGAACCACTGTGCAAAGTTAAGGGAGTAGTCAGTGGCAGGGAGAGATGTGTTCGGGGCTCAAGCCAGCTGGTTTGCTCTGCCAATTGTTAACATGTTCATAAATGAAAAGGAGCCCAAAAACTAGGGGCCATCAATATAAGATAGTCACCAATAAATCCAATAGGGAATTGAGAAGAAACCTGTTTACCGAGAGAGTAGTGAGAATGTTTCCATTTGTGGGGGAGGCCAAAACTAGGGGCCATAAATATAAGATAGTCACTAATAAATCCAATAAGGAATTCAGGAAAAATGTCTTTACCCAGTGTGGTTAGAATGTGGAACTTGTCTTGTTTTGCACACTTTGTACAAAAATAATAAATTGCAGGACAACGGAGTATTACAATTTAAACTCTTTTTTAATGAAGCATCAGGTCTGTAAGCTTTCAACAGTACAGCGCCGTGTGGACAAGATGGAGTCAGGACCCCCTGGGTCTTTTAAACAATAGCAGTCCTTACAGATACCTGCAGGCCAATGACAACTCAGCATGTGATCACATGTGAATATAATAGGTATTCCTTACATATGCCTGTGGGCCAATGATAAATCAACATGCAAATGTTACATCCCCTTTCTTTCAAAAGAAAAATGTTATGCATTACTTTTGAACCTTTCTTCTACATAATGTTCTCAGTAGCATCAACATATAAGTAAATCAACATTTAATTGGCACTGAAAACATCTCAACGTTTCAATAACAATGTACAGTTTTTTTTTAGGGCAGCGATCCGCCTACACCCTTTGGCAGCTCACAAGTCAAGGATAACTCTAAGCTTGACCTCTCGTCGGAATGACAGTGTTGTTCCTTGGTGTTCAGGAGGTGCCTGCGATTGCGGCGGTACACCTGTCCTTCTGTGGGGTGCGGATGTGATACGATCACTCAGTGTCAGCTGGCTGGATGATGACTGCTGGCTTCCAGTAGTCTTGCTCCTGGATTCTGACGGATTCTCCATTGTACAGCGGCGGCAGTAGTCTAGCTGACCTGTCATAGTATCTCTTTTGGTGTTGCTGTCTCTGTACACGTTTTGCATGCACTTGCTTGCAGCTGACGACCTGCCAGGGCCTGTCTGGGATACGGTGAGGTGTCATGGGCTCTTTGACATTTGATGGGTGGCGTTCTAGACAAATGGAACATTTTCCGACAATGTCCTCAATGTGTTTGCACATTCCGGGCCAAAACATAATGGGCCAGAAATTCCAGGCCAGAAGCGTGAGTACGGTCGGCTTACTCACGCTTCTGGCCGTTGGAAATGCCGGCGTTCAGCATGAACAGCGCATGCGGGGAACGCCGGCATTTCCAGACCTCGAGTGCGTGCGGCTGCACAGGCAGCGCTTGCGCAGTGAACTTCGTGGATTTCATTCATGAAATCCGTGAGGGTAAGTCCTTAGAAGTTACACTTGGAAAAAGCAAGTGTAAAGTTGTTCATTGGCTGCGGAGGAAGATATATTTTATCGTGGAGCTTTTGAAATGCAATATTTTTGTTTGGGAAAGGGAGGGAAGTTATTTTAAGAAATTTTAAGTAAGTTTTAAAGTTTAAATTTTTTTTTTTAGGGTTTTCAGAACGGTAGGTAGAAGGAGCAATTGTGGCTGTGTGAATGGAATGTGAGAATGAGTTATGTATGTATGTCCACATATATTCCTTTACGTATATGTATGTATGTTTTATATTCCTTTACTAATGTGTATGAATGTATGTTTTTAATTATGATTTTCCAATAAGTTACTTTCTCTGAAAGTCATAATTAAATAATACATTCATACACATAAATAAAGGAATATATACATAACACGCAAAGGAATATATACAGACATACATACTTTCAGAAGCTCCACGATAAGAAATATCTTCCTCCACAGCCTGTGGAGCAACTGTACCCATGCTTTTTTCATGTGTAAGTTGTAATGACTGGACCTCACTGAAAGCATTAATGAAAGCGGCGAATTATACTGCGCACGCGCTGCCTGTGCAGTCGCACGCGTTCTGCCTCTGAACCCCTTCATTCAAAGGACAGGAAATGCCGGTTTTCCCCACATGCACTGTGAATGCTGAAAACCGGCATTTCATCCGGCCAGATGCGTAAGTACCCCGACCGTACTAGCGCATTTGGAAGGGAATTACTGGGCCAACATTTTACATGTCAATAAAATAAAAAATTTAACAATTGCACGACTTGCCCCCTCGCATCTGCGACTGAGGGCCCAAGTAGGTGCATTGCGCAAGAGGTCATCATCGTACGTATCCTCACACTGTTCCCTTTGGGGAACTGTATGAAGTGGTGGAAGGATTTATGGCCGTGATTAACGCTCATTCCGTGACCGTAACCATCTTTGAACCAGCCATTAGGGTGGTTAGTCCTATGGCGGGAGGGTTTTACGGGCTCCCACAACCCATCTGAGGGGGGGGGCCACCAACACCCACGGACGCAAGTATCCCGCTGGATGTCCACCCAGAATTTAAAGTTGGAGCTCCGACTCCACTTGCCGGGACTGTCTGGAGTGGGGTTCAAAACCCTACTCCTTCTGGCCCAGCGGCGGGGATGCTTACTGCTACGCAAAAGGCCCACTCCGCACAAAAGGTGACACCCATACGTTTCCTGCGCCTTTTCCCTCCCCGTGACTGGAGCCCTATGCTGCCATTTCACGTTGCTAATTGGATTGGGCCTTTGTCATAGCGGTAGGATCCCCGCCGCTGGGCCAGATCAGGGTAGGGTTTCGAACCCCGCTCCAGACAGTCCCGGCAAGTGGAGTCGGAGCTCCGGCTCTAAATTCTGGGTTGACATCCAGTGGGATATTTGCGTCCGTGGGTGTGGGTGGCCCCCCCTCCTTGTATAGCTTGTGGGAGCCCGTAAAACCCTCCCGCCATAGGACTAACCGCCCTAATGGCTGGTTCAAAGATGGTTACGGTCACGGAATGAGCGTTAATCATGGCCATAAATCCTTCCACCACTTCATACAGTTCCCCAAAGGGAACAGTGTGAAGACTCGTATGACGACGACATTGCTAAATAAATACATGGAATTAAACAAATTCTTTTAGGGCTTTTAAAAGTCTTTAAATTGCTTTAATTCTCTTTAAAACTACTTCAGATTACACAAAATAATGTAAACATTTTAAAAAGTTTATAAAAGTTACCAAAATCTTCAAAAAACTTCCAAAAACCTATTTAAACTGCTGCTTTGCATGTAAAAATCCTTAGCAGCTTGACAGAAACATTGGGGGCGTGTCCAGTGAAACTGAGACCTCAAGGGGCGTGTCTCACTTACACTGCACGCTCCTGGCTTCGCGCTGGCTGCACTCCTGGGCGGCGTGACGTCATACGCTGCCCGGGAATGTGCTTTCTATTTCTGCAAGTTCAGGCGTCCCAGAAGCTGATCGGCACGAGCGCGGGGTAAGTGCAAATACGGGGCTTGCACGCGCTGCAAGCCCCGTTCTGGAATTTCTGGGCCAATGTCACGTGCTCTTTGCTTGCATTTTTCCATGCCCATATGTCCAGCATGAATTTTTGTCAACATCTCTTCTCTGAGACTGGTAGGAATGATGATTTTCTCCTTTGAAGACGATTCCGTTGATTTGTGACAGTTCGTCTCTGTGGTTCCAGAATTCAGATATGCTCTGAGGGCATTTCCTCCTTTCCTCAGGCCATCCTTCGTGTATGACTTTGCTCAGCAGTGTGAGTTGTGCATCTTTCTCTGTTCCTGCTTGGATCTCCTTCAGTTTTGAGTCACTCACGGGTAAGCTGTTGTACACCATGTGCACCTGCACATCCATGCCTTCACTGAGGCTGCTGTCCTGGTAGCTAAGAGACTTTCTGGAGAGCGTGGCTGCGATAGGAATGTCTTTGCCTGGACGGTGAATGATTGTGAAGTCGTACTTCTGTAGCTGAAGGACCATTCTCTGTAGCCTTGGTGGGGCTGCAGCTAGTGGTTTCCTCATGATTGACTCAAGGGGCTTGTGGTCGGATTCCACAATGACCTGTCAGCCATAGACGTACTGGTGGAAACGCTTACATCCAAACAGAATTGCATATAGCTCTTTCTCAACTTGAGCATAGTTGATTTCACTGTCTGAGAGAGATCTGGAAGCGTAGCCGATGGGCTTTCCTTCTTGCAGTAATACTGCGCCTAGTCCATACTTTGACGCGTCCACTTGTAGTCTGAGCTCTTTGTTGGGGTTGAAGTAGGCAAGAACTCCACGTGTTGCTTGAACTTGCTCCATTCTCCACCTAAGTTCAAAGATTCCCAATTCATTCGGGGTAAGGGAGCTCCAACGATGTCCATTTCAAATCTCTGTTCTGACACCATGTCTTGTTTTGCACACTTTGTACAAAAATAATAAATTGCAGGACAACGGAGTATTACAATTTAAACTCTTTTTTAATGAAGCATCAAGTCTGTAAGCTTTCAACAGTACAGCACCATGTGGACAAGATGGAGTCAGGACCCCTTTGTTATGTTCATAAATAAATAGACATTTTCATTATGAACAGCTAGCTTGAGCTAGTCATTTATTCAGCCATGTGGACTAGTGTACAGGCATCCATCTTGACTACTGCCTTGTGGGTAGCCCCTACTAAACATACAGCTCCACCTAGTGTACCATTCTAGAATGACATGTTACTGATCATTACATCCCCCTTCCTTAGAGGTTAAACAAAATCAATATCAATCAATCATAACGACATAAACATCTTCACAGCAGTCAACACATTTTCAAAGCTTTACTTTATGAACTCTAAGCTTTTCATTCTTTTATTATAGTTTTCTTTGTACTCAAAGATTAAGGCCTAGAAATTGGGTTTTGGCTTAGCCAGGGCTTTAGCGCCGGAAGTTAGTGCCGGCGCTAAGTCCCCTGCGCGCGCCAAAAATTCAGTAGCGCCGCGCCCAAACGGCTGCCGGCGCTACTGAAGGGTCTTAGCGCCTGGAAAAGGGCGTTAACTGCCGTTTATCACCGCAATTCCGGCGCTGCGGCACCCGATGCGGTGCGGCAGGCTGGGGAAGTGCAGGCCTCCTCCTTCCGTTAAGGAGGAGCTGCCTGCACCCGGCCGCGGCCCGCGCAAATCTGTTTAAAAATGAGCCCGGCACCTCGGACAAGTGCCGGGCTTGCATCTGTTCCGGGGGGGGGCAGGGAGAAGTCCGGGGAGGGAGCTGCGGGCAGGCGGCCGGCGGGAAAGCGGCCAGCCGCCGCGGGGCCTTTAATGCGCCGGCGCAAACACATGTTGGACTCTGTTGCCAGAGTCTTAGTTGCGGCTGCCACGGGCGAGGCGGCCGCAACTGAATTTCGGCGCTGGGGCCCGTCGGCATGGCAACCGGGACGCTGCGCACACCGATGACGTCATCGGTGCCGGCGCAGCGCTACCGGTGCAACGCCGCTTTAGGGCCCCAGGGAATTTTTCAACTGGCCCTAACTCTGGCGCTAGTCCCTCTAGCGCCTCAAAAGCGGCGCTAAGGCTAGTGAATTTCTAGGCCTAAGTCTATCAGGCTTTTTTACTTCACGTGTGGATCTTCTCAGCACAGGTAAGTCTGATGTGTTTGCATGAGAGCCTGTATGTGTGTTTGTGTTAGATTGATTCAGTTGCGGCATTGTCATCAATTTGCTCTTGGATAGTTTCTTGTGTTTTCAGGAAAGAACGGCAGTTCCTCCTGAGAATCTGTCCTTCCTCAGTTCTAACGGTGTATGACCTTGGTCCTACTTCCTGAAGAACTGTAGCTTTCCTGTTCCATGCATTTTGATCCTCAATCCTGACAACATCATCCCTTGTCAATGGTTTCAGAGTTTTGGATGACTTGTCATAGTTTGATTTCTGTTTCAGCTTTAACAGTTGAAGTCTCTGTCTCAGTTCCTTACTCTGCTTTTCTTTTACACAGCAGGGTAGCGTGGTGCGCAACTTGTGACCCATTAGGAGCTCAGCAGGTGAAGAACCATAGTCTAAAGGGGAGGCTCGGTAGCTCAGCAGGGCGAGATAAGGATCAGACTTGCTTTCTGTTGCTTTCTTCAGTAGCTGTTTGAGAACTTGAACATAGATACATAGAAGATAGGAGCAGGAGTAGGCCATTCGGCCCTTCGAGCCTGCTCCGCCATTCAATGAGATCATGGCTGATCATCCAAATTCAGTACCCGGTCCCTGCCTTCTCCCCATATCCCTTGATCCCTTTAGCCTTAAGAAATATATCCAACTCTTTCTTGAATATACTTAATGAACTGGCCTCCACCGCCCTCTGTGGCAGAGAATTCCACAGGTTCACCACTCTCTGAGTGAAGAAATTCCTCCTCATTTCAGTCCTAAATGGCTTACCCCTTATCCTTAGACTATGACCCCTGGTTCTGGACTCCCCGGCCATCAGAAACATCCTTCCTGCATCTAGTCTGTCCAGGCCTGACAGAATTTTATAGGTTTCGATGAGATCCCCTCTCAATCTTCTAAACTCCAGTGAGTATAAGCCCAATCGACACAATCTCTCCTCATACGTCATTCCTGCCATCCCAGGTATCAGCCTGGTGAATCTTCGCTGAACTCCTTCCATGGCAAGAACGTCCTTCCTCAGGTAAGGCGACCAGAACTGCACACAATACTCAAGGTGTGGTCTCACCAAGGCCCTGTACAACTGCAGCAAGACATCCTTGTTCTTGTACTCGAACCCTCTTGCTACGAAGGCCAACATACCATTTGCCTTCTTAGCCGCCTGCTGCACCTGCATGCTTACCTTCAGCGACTGGTGTACAAGAACACCCAGGTCTCTTTGCACTTCCCCTTCTCCCAATCTATTACCATTCAAATAATAATCTGCCTTCCTGTTTTTGCCACCAAAGTGGATAACCTCACATTTATCCACATTATAGTGCATTTACCATGTTTCTGCCCAATCACTCAACCTGTCCAAATCGTACTAGAGTTTCACGGCATCCTCCTCACAGCATATCCTCCCCCCCAGCTTTGTGTCGTCTGCAAATTTGGAGATATTACATCCAATTCCCTCGTCCAGATCATTAATATATATTGTGAACAGCTGGGGTCCTAGGACCGATCCTTGCGGTACCCCACTAGTCACTGCCTGCCACTCAGAAAATGACCCGTTTATTCCAACTCTTTGCTTTCTGTCCGCCAACCAGTTCTCTATCCGAGTCAATACCTTGCCCCCAATCCCATGTGCCTTAATTTTGCACGCTAATCTCTTATGCAGGACCTTATCGAAAGCCTTTTGAAAGTCCAAATACACCACATCCACTGGTTCTCCCTTATCTATTTTACCAGTTACATCCTCAAAAAATTCCAGTAGATTAGTCAAGCATGATTTACCTTTTGTAAATCCATGTTGACTTTGTCCGATCCAGTCACTGCTTTCCAAGTGCTCTGCTATTACGTCTTTTATAATGGACTCTAGCATTTTCCCCACTACCGATGTCAAGCTTACCGGTCTATAATTCCCCGCCTTTTCTCTACCACCTTTTTTGAATAGTGGGGTAACATTAGCTACCCGCCAATCCATGGGTACCGTTCCAGAGTCTATCGAGTTCTGGAAGATGGCCAGCAATGCATCTACTATTTCTAGGGCCACTTCCTTAAGTACCCTGGGATGTAGATTATCAGGCCCTGGGGATTTATCGGCCTTCAGTCCCATCAATTTTCCTAACACCATTTCCCTACAAATGCTAATTTCTTTCAGTTCCACCCTTTCATCAGACCCTATGTTCCCCGGCATCTCTGGGAGGTTATTTGTGTCCTCTTTTGTGAAGGCAGAACCAAAATATGTATTTAGTTGGTCTGCCATTTCTTTGTTCCCCATTATAAATTCCCCCGATTCTGACTGCAAGGGACCTACGCTTGACTTCACCAATCTTTTTCTCTTCACATATCTATAAAAGCTTTTACAGTCAGTTTTTATGTTCTCTGCAAGCTTACTCTCATATTCTATTTTCCCTTTCTTAATTAATCCCTTTGTCCTCCTTTGTTGAATCCTAAACTGCTCCCAATCCTCAGGATTATTGCTTTTTCTGGCCAATTTATATGCCCTCTCCTTGGAACTTATGCTATCCCTAATTTCCCTTGTTAGCCATGGTTGGGTCACCTTTTTTGTTTTATTTTTATGCCAAACTGGGATGAACAAATTCTGTAGTTCATCCATTCGGTCTTTGAATGTTTGCCATTGCCTATCCACCGTCAACCCTTTGAGTGCCATTCCCCAATCAATCCTACCCAACTTGCTCCTCAGACCATCATAGTTTCCTTTATTTAAATTGAGGACCCGAGTCTCCGAGTCAACTATTTCATTCTCCATCTTAATGAAGAATTCGATCATATTATGATCGCTCCGACCCAAGGGGCCTCTTACAACAAGATTGCTAATTAATCCTTTCTCGTTACATAATACCCAGTCTAAGATGGCCTGATCTCTGGTTGGTTCCTCAACATATTGGTCCAGGAAACCATCCCGTAAACACTCCAGGAATTCCTCCTCCATAGTATTGTTACTCATTTGGTTGGCCCAATCTATATGTAGATTAAAGTCACCCATGATGACTGCTGTGCCCTTATTGCACGCTTCTTTAATTTCTCTTTTAATGCCATCCCCAACCTCCGCCTTACTGTTTGGAGGTCTATAAACCACTCCCACTAACGTTTTTCTCCCCTTAGTATTTCTCAATTCTACCCATACAGATTCCACCTCATCAGAGCTAATATCCTTCATTACAATTGTGTTAATCCCTTCTTTAACCAGTAATGCTACCCCACCTCCCTTTCCTTTTTGCCTATCTTTCCTGAATATCGAATACCCCTGGATGTTGAGTTCCCAGTCCTGGCCTTCCTTGAGCCACGTTTCTGTAATCCCAACCAAATCATATTTGTTTACTTCTATTTGCGCAGCCAATTCATCCACCTTATTACAAATGCTCCTCGCATTAAGACACAAAGCCTTCAGGCTTGTTTTTTTAATGCTCTTAGACCTATTAGAATTATTATTTACTGTGGCCATGTTTGATTTAAACCGTTGATTTCTCTGACTGCCACTTTTGTTTTTCTCCTTCCTATCTTTTGCTTTTGTCCTTGTTTCCCTTTCCTCTGTCTCCCTGCTCAGGTTCCCAACCCCCTGCCATTTTAGTCTAAACCCTCCCCCACAGCACTAGCAAACACTCCCCCTAGGACATTGGTTCCAGCCCTGCCCAGGTGCAAACCGTCTGGTTTGAACTGGTCCCACCTCCCCCAGAACCGGTTCCAATGTCCCAGGAACTTGAATCCCTCCCCCTGGCGCCATTCCTCTAGCCACGTATTCATCTGAAGTATCCTTCTATTTCTACTCTGACTAGCACGTGGCACTGGTAGCAATCCTGAGATTACTACCTTTGAGGTCCTGTTTTTTAATTTATCTCCTAACTCCCTATACTCTGCTTTTAGGACCTCATCCCGCTTTTTACCTATATCGTTGGTGCCTATATGCACCACGACAACTGGCTGTTCACCCTCCCCTTCCACCTTTCTCTGCCTTACCATTCGACTGGATCTTCCTTTTTTGTCAGTGGGTCGGGGCATGTTGAGTATGGCGTTTACTTTTTCCATATCTGGCTCTATTCCTTTACCAGATAGATTATCTCCTAGGAAAGTGACTTCCTGGACGCCAAACTGACACTTGGCTTTGTTGAGCTTCAGACCATTCTGGCGTATGCTCTGTAGCACTTTAGTCAGTCTCTCATTGTGTTCTTTCATTGTGGAGCCCCAGATGATGATGTCATCAACTCCTTCCAGACCTTCAATTATGTGTTCCATCGCTCTATGAAAGATTTCAGATGTAGATATTATCCCGAAAGACATTCTGTGGAAACAATACCTGCCAAATGGTGTGTTGAAGGTACAGTATTTGGTGCTCTCTTCATCCAGTTTTAGTTGCCAAAATCCTTGTGAGGCATCAAGCTTTGTGAAGTATCTGGCACCTGACATTTCACTGGTGATTTCTTCTCGCTTGGGAATCTGGTAGTGTTCACGTTTTATGTTTGCATTTAAGTCCTTTGGATCCATGCATACTCTTAGATCATTGTTCTTTATCTTTACACATACCATGGAGTTAACCCAGTCTGTTGGCTCTTCGACTTTCCTGATGACTCCTAGTGTGGTCATTCTGTCCAGTTCTTTCTTGAGCCGGTCACGCAGGGGTGCGTTCATAAATAAATAGACGTTTTCATTATGAACAGCTAGCTTGAGCTAGTCATTTATTCAGCCATGTGGACTACTGCCTTGTGGGTAGCCCCTACTAAACATACAGCTCCACCTAGTGTACCATTCTAGAATGACATGTTACTGATCATTACACCCCTGGGTCTTTTAAACAATAGCAGTCCTTACAGATGCCTGCAGGCCAATGACAACTCAGCATGTGATCACATGTGAATATAATAGGTATTCCTTACAGATGCCTGCGGGCCAATGATAAATCAATATGCAAATGTTACAGAGCTCGCTACCACAGGGAGTGGTTGAGGCGACTAGCAAAGATGTATTTAAGGGGAAGCTAGATAAGCAAATGAGGGAGAAAGGAATAGAGGGATATGCTGATAGGGTGAGGAGAAGTAAATAGAGTGGGAGGAGACTTGTGTGGAGCATAAACACCAGTGGGGCCAAATGGCCTGTTTCTGTGCTGTAAATTCAATGTAATCAATTGATTGATTCCTGGAGAGGGCTGAACTATGATGAGAGATTGTGTAGAATGGGCCTATACTCTCTGGAGTTTAGAAGAATGAGAGGTGATCTCATTGAAACATACAAGATTCTGAAGGGGATTGACAGGGTAGATGCTGAGAGGTTGTTTCCCCTGGCTGGAGAGTCTAGAACTAGGGGGCATAGTCTCAGGATAAGGGGTCGGCCATTTAATTTCTTCACACAGCGGGTTGTGAATCTTTGGAATTCTCTGCCCCAGAGGCTTGTGGACGCTCAGTCTTTGAGTATATTCAAAGCTGAAATCGATAGATTTTTGGACTCTAGGGGAGTCAAGGGATATGGAGATCGGGCAGGAAAGTGGAGTTGAGGTCGATGATCAGCCATGACATTATTGAATGGCGGAGCAGGCTCGGGGGGCCGTATGGCCTCTTCCTACTCCTATTTCTTATGTTCTTATGTAATAAATGTGCTGTGTTTGCAGACCAAGGCTATCCATGATCACCATGAGAGAACTACGACAGTGGGAGGGCCAGCATTTATTATTCCGCTGGCCATGTTTGAGGAGACGGCACTAGCACTGTGTGTTGCAAAGCCACAGAGGAAATTGGCAAGGGTGAATCTTGAATTGTTGTCATGCCACCCAACAAGTACCAGCCACCTCCCATTACTATGAATGTTTATATTAACAGTCTGCTTAGAAATCTTGGCAAGTGTCTACGTTGCTAATCTGTTTCATTTTACACAGAAGTTGTATGAACTTGCTCATGTTGGAGGCCATTGTCTGGGGGATACATTGTAATGCATGTTCCTTTTCTTTCATGTAGGTCATTCGGTCCAACTGCTCCATGCTGGTGTTTATTCTCCATACGAGCCTCCTCCCACCCCTCTTCACCTCACCCTATCAGCATATTCTTCTATTCCTATCTCCTTCATGTACTTATCTAGCTTCCCCTTAAATGCATCTATGCTATTCACCTCAACTAATCCTTGTGGTAGCGAATTCCACATTCTCACCATTCTCTGGGTAAAGAAGTTTCTCCTGAATTTGCTGTTGGATTTATTAGTGACTATCTTATACTTATGACCCCTAGTTTTGGACTTCTCCCCACAAGTGGAAAAATCTTCTCTACGTCTACCCTATCAAACCCTTTCATAATTTTAAAGACCTCTATCAGGTCACCCCTCAGACTTCTCTGTTCTAGAGAAAAGAGCCCCAGCCTGTTCAATCTTTCCTGATAAGTATATACTCTCAGTTCTAGTTTCATACCTTGTGAATCTTTTTTGCATCTTCTCCAGTGCCTCTATATCCTTTTTGTAATATGGCGACCAGAACTTTACACAGTACTCCAAGTGTGGTTTAACTAAGTTTCCATACCAGTTTAACATAACTTCTCTGCTTTACAATTCTATCCCTCTAGAAATGAGTCCCAGTGCTTGAAATGAGGAGAAAAAGGCAGCTCAACACCAACTACATTACAGCACATTGCATCAAGCATTCCACTTGCCCTAAGCTCCAGATACTAGCACACTTCAATCAGTGAGACTGGAGAAGGAGCAAGGTTTTCTTTATATTGGTGGATATTCTGACACTGAAGTGCACATAAGAACTTCATGGCACTAAAGCTTCCATTTTTACAATCTCGACAAAAACGGGGTTGCGTTAGCCCAATGTGTGGGCGCACTGTAGCTCAGGGCTGTGCTTCATCTTTCAATATAAACCCACCCCTCCCTATTGGCAAAGGAAAGGCTTGCTCTGAGAGCTTGGGGTTTACCACATCTGGGCTGGAGATCGGAAATTCGGCGAGACAGTAGATCTGAAAATCTACATAGTAGATCGGATGTCTCCTATCCAATAACAACAACTTGCATTTATATAGTGCCTTTAATGTAGTAAAAACGCCCCAAGCTGCTTCACATGAGTGTTTCAGATAAAATTTGACACCGAGCCATATAAGGCGATATTAGGACAGTTGACCAAAAGCTTGGTTAAAGAGGTATGTTTTAAGGAGCAGCTTAAAGGAGGAGAGAGAAGTAGAGAAGTGGAGAGGTTTAGGGAGGGAATTCCAGAGCTTAGGGCCTCGGCAGCTGAAGGCATGGCCGCCAATGGTAGAGCTATAGAAATCGGGGATTCTCAGGAGGCCAGAATTGGAGGAGCGCAGAAATCTCGGATGTTTGTAGGGCTGGAGGAGGTTACAGGGATAGGGAGGGGCAAGGCCATGGAGGGATTTGAAAACAAGGATGAGAATTTTAAATTTGAGGCGTTGCCAGACCAGAAGCCAATGTAAGTCAGTGAGCACAGGGCTGATGGGTGAATGGGACTTGGTGCGAGTTATGATACGGGCAGCAGAGTTTTGGATGAGCTCAAGTTTACGAAGGGTGCAAGGTGGGAGGCCGGCCAGGAGAGTATTGGAATTTCTAATATGGAAACCAAGTCCCCTCCAAGTCACACACCATGCTGACTTGGAAATATGTTGCCGTTCCTTCGTCGCTGGATCAAAATCCTGGAACTCCCTACCTAACACCACTGTGGGAGTAACTTCACCACACGGACTGCAGCGGTTCAAGAAGGCGACTCACTACCACCTTCTCAAGGGCAAATAGGGATGGGCAATAAATGCTGGCCTTGCCAGCGATGCCCACATCCCATGAACAAATAAAATAAAACAGGAGTACGGATGAGGATCCACAGGAAGAGTAATGAAGATGCTGCCCCTTACAAATATAATGGTTATTACTTCAGCGATACATGCCTGCATTTTAGACCGCCTGATGTAGCAGATCCCTCCTGGAGTAGATTGGAAACATGCGGTGGTATGAAATCTTCATGTTGCAGTAACCTTCATGTCTATAGACAGAGCCATCCCTGATTCAGATATCACACACAGGTTCTTGTGCACCACATGGCAATACTCTGTAGCAGCCTTTTTCGCGATGAGCATGTGGGGGATAAACACTTGTGTTTATTTTTCATTTACTTTGAACACTTTCACTTATTAGTTGTAAAAATATTGGGGGGTGTGGGGGGGAAAGGCTGTTTGAGCGAGAGCCATCATCCAATCAGATAACGTAGTGTCTGGTTGTTTCATGTGAAGTCACATGTGAAGTTTCTTTCAAAGTGTGTGTTCAATGCAAGTGTGATGTTATATAGGGTGCGTGCCATTTGTGAAAAATGAAAGTAATATTTAATTCTGCTCCTGGTGATGCTTTTGCTCTGCCAGCACTACAATTAAAGCAGAGCTGAGGAAGAGAATAACCTCCCAGAGTGCAGGAAGTTTAAGGGATTACTTCTTATTAGTTCTGAAAAGCCAGTTGGAAGCCCTTTCAGGAGTTTGGCAACAGACAGATATAATTCTGTAGCATCATTTGTGACCTGCCTCTGACTAGGCAGTATCGGTGGCACCAGAGCATCTCCATGAACCACTGTCAGATCATCAACATTGCACCGCTGGCTTTGCATCGATCATTCTTTCCTTGTCCTCACTTCTCCTCAGATAAATTACAGAGACCGGTATTAATACAGGAGGTTTCTTTTTTGCAAGTAAAAGTTTCAGGTTAAGTTGGTGCCATTGTAAATCAGCAGGAAAGTGGACTCCAGATTTATTCCAAAGGAACAAAAAGAAGTACAGTATTAGATTCAGCAGTGAAGCCGTCAAAAGTTCAGAGCGCAGTTAAAAGCTAACAGAAAAAAAGAGTGCTCATGAATCTCACACGGGGCTCTCTGACCAGAGTAGGGAGTTAGGGTCGGTAAATGTTTTATGCATTAGTGCAAAATCATAATGCTACTGGATATGATTACCCTGGCAAGGGAGAATCTGATGAGAAGCAGACCTATAAATCACAGTGGCAGCTGTGTATATTACAGCAAAAGCTTCTCTCTCTCTCTCTTTCTTGTTCTTGGCCATTTGCCTTTCCTTTCCCTCTTATTTCTATTAGCTTCCAAAACATCAACCTCAAATAACTGATGCACTAAATGCAACAAAATGAAATCATAGAGTTGTAAAACTTACAGCGCATAAGGAGCCCATTCAGCCTCTCAAATCTCCAACTGACGCTATTGCCCTGATCTCGTATCCCCGTCTTGTCCCACATCCTTTTACATAACATAGAATGTACAGCACAGAAACAGGCCACTCAACCCAACCAGCCTGTGCTGGTGTTTATACTCCACACGAGCCTCCTCCTATTCCATCTACCTCATCTCAGCCTTTCAGCAAATCTTTCTATTCCCTTTTCTCTCGTGTACTCGTCTAGTTTACTTTTGAAGGCATCTAAGCTATTTGCCTCAACCACTTCCTGTGGTAGCGAGCAATATTCCCTCTGCGCAATCGCGCAGTAATGGGAACGGTCCTGCGTAGGCCGCACACCGGCTTCTCCATTGTAAATACCGCGCATGCAAGCCGCGCAGAACAAAGTGCAGATTACAGGTAACATTAGTAGCGAGTTCCACATTCTAACCACTCTGAGTGAAGAAATTTCTCCTTATTTTCCTATTGGATTTATTAGTAACTATCTTGTATTTATGGCACCTAGTTTTGGATTCTCCCACAAGTGGAAACATTCTCTCCAGATCTACCCTGTCCAACCCATTCATAATTTTAAATACCTCTTTCAGGTCTCCTCTAACTCTTCTCTTTTCTGAAGAAAAATGGCCCAAGCTGTTCAATCTTCTCTGATAGCTCAGTTCTGGTACCATCCCTGTAAATCTAGTTCCCTGTTAAGTGATATTTGCTTACCTGTGGTATAGCATTTCATTAAGAATGAGAGAAAGAACTTGCATTTCTGAAACACATTTCACGTCCTCAGGATGTTCCAGAGTGCTTTACAGCCAATTAAATACTTTTGAAGTGTAGTCACTGTTGTAATGTAGGAAACGCGGCAGCCAATTTGCACACAGCACAAACAGCAATGAGATAAATGACCAGATAATCTGTTTTTAGGTGTTGGTTGAGGGGTAAATATTGGCCTGGACACTGGGGAGAACTCCCCTGCCCTTCTTCGAAATAGTGCCGTGGGATCTTTTACATCCCACCTGAGAGTAGACAAGGCCTTAATTTTAACATCTCATCCGAAAGACAGCACTTCCGACAGTGCGGCACTCCCTCAGTACCGCACTGGGAATGTCAGCCTGGATTTTGTGCTCAAGTCTCTGGTGTGGGTGCTTGCACCCACGATCACCTGACTCAGAGGCGAGAGTGCTGCCCACTGAGTCATGGCTAACAGCATATTCTAATAACATATTGGAAAACATTATCTATAAAGACACTTCTCCAAGGGCCGTGAGCACAATAAAAGTCCTGCACTGCTGCATCAGCAAGCTGAGACAAAAACCCTTGAAAAGCTCAGACAACTTTAAAATCCTTTAGCATTAAACCAGGACCAAAGCCTGGCTCTGACTGTATTCAGATGATTTATTAAAAATCATCTTAGATTTTCCACAAAAAATCCTGTAATGAGACAGTGGCCTCTTTCTGCAATGTCAGGTCATTGTTAGCGTTCCTGTTGATGAAATAAGATATTTCATTCAGTGTAAATCCCCATCTATATTGGAACCCCTGGTGCTAAGTCAAGCCAAGAATAGCAACAGTGCGAGTATCGTCACAAAAAAACAAAACATTACCCAACTGAGGGATTACTAAAGCGAAAATGGGACCACAAGTGGTCACACAAGACAATAATATTTCTTGCTTAGATCAGCAGCTATTGCAGATGTCACGGTAACTGTTTCCCTTCTCTGTTACCAATAACACAACGTACACTTGTATAGCTGCTTTAACACAGCAAAATACCCCAAGGCACTTCGCAAAGCAAAGGGAGAACACCCCTGCCCTTCTTCGAAATAGTGCCGTGGGATCTTTTACGTCCCACCTGAGAGTAGAGAAGGCTGGCAGGCAGGCGACCAAGGCGTGGTCCAAAGAAATAGGTTTTGAGGAGGCTTTTGATGACGGGGAGAGGGGGCAACAAGGTAGAGGATTCTAGGAGGGTCAATGATAGCTGAAGGTTTTCTGCCACCAATGGTGGAGAATTACATAGAATTTTACAGCACAGAAACGGGCCGTTCGGCCCAACTGGTCCGTGCCGGTGTTTATGCTCCACACGAGCCTCCTCCCACCCCTCTTCGTCTCACCCGATCAACATATCCTTCTATTCCTTTCTCCCTCATGTGTTTATCTAGCTTCCCGTTAAATGCATCTATGCTACTCGCCTCAACCACTCTCTGTGGTAGCTAGTTCCACATTCTAACCACTCTGTCTGGGTAAAGAAGTTTCTCCTGAATTCCCTATTGGATTTATTAGTGACTATCTTATATTTATGACCCCTAGTTCTGGTCTCCTTATTGGATTTATTAGAGAAGAGGGAAAGAGAAATGCATAACAGTCCAAACGTAGAAGAACAGAGGACAGACAGTAACTGGGACATAGAGTTGACAGAGATTACAGAAGTAGGTTGACACCATGACGAGATTTGTAAACCACCACTAGGCTACCTGAAACTAGGATAGTTTCCCTCATTTCCCATTTCAACACGAGATATCAGATAGATAACTCCATCCTCATTCAACCACCTGAAATTAGGCTCATGACCTCTTGCTCATGTGCTGTGGCTCAGTTGATAGCACTCTCACCTCTGGGTTATAAGGTTGCGGGTTTGAGAGACTTGAGCACAAAATCTAGGCTTGACACTCCCAGTGTAGTACTGAGGGAGTGCTGCACTATTGGAGATGCTGTCTTTCGGATGAGACATTAAACCAAAGCCCTGTCTGCCCTCTCAGGTGGATGTAAAAGATTCCATGGCACTATTTCGAAGAAGAGCAGGGGGGTTATCCCCGGTGTCCTGGCCAATATTTATCCGTTAATCAGCATCACTAAAAACAGATTATCTGGTCATTATCACATTGCTGTTTGTGGGACCTTTCTGTGCACAAACTGGCTGCGGCGTTTCCTACATTACAACAGTGACTACACTTCAAAAAGTACTTAATTGGCTGTAAAGCACTTTGGGACGTCCTGTGGTCGTGAAAGGCGCTATATAAATGAAAGTTCTTTCTTTCGTGCCATACCACAAGAGATGCTATGCATTCCTAGCCCATTAAAATGGTATGGCTCAGATATATACTTCCAAGTATAAATGAGATGCTATACGGCCCAGACATGTACAAATTAGATCCTTAGCCTCACAACTCAACCACCAGAGATCGGACACGCAAGCCTCCATTTAATCGTCATACATCGAAAGCATAACACCCCAATTCCAATAGACTGCCAGAGATTAAATGCAGAACCCCCTACAATTAAAGTACTTGGACAACAGGGCACCTTTCATAGCCCCAGCTGCCTAAACGTTGCTAAAACAATTGCATATGGATAGTGCCTTTCATGGGCACCTAATAATTCTGAATTCCAGACATTTCAGCCTTGATGGAGGGAAAACTTGGGCTGAAAATGATGTGCAGAATCCAAGATTATCCAAATTGATCTAAATTCACATTCTTTTGAAGTATCTGTAGTTTGGCCCAATTTCACTGCTGATTTCTGGATTGGCATTTAATCCTCATTGTAGCAATAACAGGTGACACACTGCTGCTTTCCTCTTTGACAGATAGAACTGTATTGTATAAATGTTAAAAAAAACAAGTGAAACAGACAGAACATGAAAAGATCAACGGAAGTGTCTCCTTAGCCATGCTGAGCATGTCACTATTTGTTTTGCAATCTTCCAAATTACTTAAAGAGATCCACATGCGCAGCCGGTAATCCACATATTGGTTAGGCATTGCAGGCAATATTGTGATGCAATGAATGGTAGATGTCCAGAGAGGAAAAGGAGTCCTGTACTTTCATTCCAAGCAGACTTGCATGAGAAACAAATTTCTCCTCAAACACAAGACCCACCATGCACATTGAGAGAGAACCAAGACTTGAATAATAATTGGTAGAGGGAATGTGAATCAGTTTAGATAATGAGGGTAAATTCACATCTCCATCCAATTCTACGCCTAACGCATTTTCTGGTGTCAGTTCTGCCTGATACTGGAAGCAGTTGCCTAAGTACAGACAGGAACATAGGAACTGTCTCGGTCACCGTCTGTCCTCTCAGGTGGGCATAAAAGATCCCATGGAAATATTTCAAAGAAGAGCAGGGAGAGTTCTCCCTGGCGTCCTGGCCAATATTTATCACTCAACCAACACCACTAAAACAAAGAGGTGATCTGGTCATTATCATATTGCTGTTTGTGGCAGCTTGCTGTGCGCAAATTGGCAGTCGCGTTTCATAAGAACATAAGGAATAGGAGCAGGAGTAGGCCAATCGGCCCCTCGAGCCTGCTCCAACATTCAATAAGATCATGGCTGATCTGATCCTAACCTCAAATCTTCTATCACTCTGCATCCACCCGAACCCATGTGATCTCCCGGGAGAGGCGAAAAACCAGATAAAGACCCAATGGCCAATTTGGGAGA
Organism: Somniosus microcephalus; assembly: GCF_052327205.1. Classification (NCBI taxonomy): domain Eukaryota; kingdom Metazoa; phylum Chordata; class Chondrichthyes; order Squaliformes; family Somniosidae; genus Somniosus; species Somniosus microcephalus. Next base: position 255,235,531 of record NC_140987.1, on the reverse strand, counting down.
AAAAAATCTGGGAAATTCCTCTCCGACCCATCTAGGCGATCGAAATTATTCCAGGAGATCACTCTGTCCCTATATTTTCTACAGTACTTACCTTCTGTAAAGGCGATCTCCACCCCAGCCAGGAACAGGAATAAAACCATCTCCTGAAATCTAACAGAATTAGAACACAGTAGGAGCAGAACCAGGCTACACGGCCCCTGGGCCCACTCCACTACCCACAGGGCCATGACCATTCCGAACCTAGACTCATGTCCAATTTCCTGCCCGCTCCCCGTAACCCTTAATTCCCTTTACTTCTAGGAAACTATCTATTTCTGTTTTAAATTTATTTAATGATGCAGCTTCCACAGCTTTCTGGGGCAGCAAATTCCACAAACCTACCACCCTCTGAGTGAAGAAGTTTCTCCTCATCTCAGTTTTGAAAGAGCAGCCCCTTATTTTAAGATTATGCCCCCTAGTTCTAGTTTCACCCATCATTGGGAACATCCTCACCGCATTCACCCGATCAAGCCCCTTCACAATCTTATATGTTTCAATAAGATCGCCTCTCATTCTTCTGAACTCCAATGAGTAGAGTCCCAATCTACTCAACCTCTCCTCATATGACCACCCCCTCATCCCCGGGATTAACCGAGTGAACCTTCTTTGTACTGACTCGAGAGCAAGTATGTCTTTTCTTAAGTATGGACACCAAAACTGTACGCAGTATTCCAGGTGCGGTCTCACCAATACCTTGTACAACTGCAGCAATACCTTCCTGTTTTTATATTCCATCCCCCTAGCAATAAAAGCCAACATTCCATTGGCCTTCTTGATCACTTGCTGCACCTGCATACTAACTTTTTGAGTTTCGTGCACCAGGACCCCCAAATCCCTTTGTACTTCAGTACTTTCCAGTTTCTTGCCATTAAGATAATAACTTGCTCTATGATTTTTCCTGCCAAAGTGCATAACCTCACACTTTCCAGTATTGTATTCCATCTGCCAAATCTCTGCCCACTTACTTAGCCTGTCTATGTCCCTTTGCAGGTTTTTTATGTCCTCCTCATTGTAGTGTATGTACCCGTCTACCTTTAAGGGAACTATTGAATGTAACCGTTCACCTTTAAGAGAACTACTTTAGGTGTGGCACTATTTGTTTGGCTTCTGTATACTGTAATACCGATAGTGACCACACCAGTATATAAGTGTTGTGGCAGGATTGCTGGGGCAGATTCGCCCGGACTTTCGAATAGTAAAGACCTGTTTGTTTGTTACTTCTGAAGTCTGTGTATTTATTAACTGCACAACCCACAGACTTTACAGTGGCGACGAATCCGATCATACCCTGCGGCAAGATTACCAAAAGCAACGAAGAGCGTCGAAGAGAGACAACCGCCCTCATCGTGCTACCAAAAGAAAACACGAGGCTGCAACAACAGAAAGCAGGAAGACTAACAACAAAAGCTGTATCAGCAACAGGCACTGACTACCCTTCTGCCACGGTGCGGAGTGAGCCGACCAGCAAGAAACAAGGCGGCCGAAGAGACTGTGAGTAGGGGAAGGTGTAGAAGTATCCGGAGGATAAGGGCAGAGCACTCGACCTCGATCGAGGGGGAGCTGTGCCGGCCAAAAGTCGGGTCCAACGGCGTCGGGTGACAGCCGGACCGCGATCGGCGGGAAAAATCCGGGCAGCGACCGCAGCCACGAAGCGCTGAGCCTGCGAGTAGGCGCGGGAAGAGAAACCCAGCCGCAGCCGGGGAGGGAAACACCGGTCTGCGAGAGGGCTGGGGAGGCGAACGGGAACCGTGCGGGTGAGAGCCGGGTGCGGAGAGAGAGACTGCGAGGAGCCAGTCCAGCGGCTGAGCTGTTCTCCACCAACGGGGTACTCAGAGCCAGCAAAACCGAACGTGCGGGAGTGGGTGAGAGACACAGCCGAAAACGGGGTGAGAGACTGCGCGAGAGCCAGTCCAGCGGCTGAGCTGTTCTCCACCAACGGGGTACCCAGGGCCGGTAACACCGAACGTGCGGGTGAGAGAGCGACAGAGCCGGGTACGGAGAGAGAGACTGCGCGAGAGCCAGTCCAGCGGCTGAACTGTCCTCCGTTAACGGGGTGTACCCAGCGCCGGTAGAACCGTGCGGGCGGGAGGAAAAGACATAGCCGAGTAAGGGGAGCTGTGCGGTAGCCAGCCAGCGGCTGAACCTGTCCGCTGTGGGGGAAGCATACCCCTTCCACCGGGAAGAAACGCGGGAAGCCGCCATTAGGCGGAGAAGACGCCAGAAGCGGGAAACCGCCATTGAAGTGGGCGGGGTGAGAAAGGAAGAGCGGGAAACCGCCATTTTCGCGGGAAAACCGCCATCTTGATTGACATACCGCCATTGAAGTGGGCGGGGAGAGAAGGAAAGAGCGGGAAACCGCCGATTTCGCAGGAAAACCGCCATCTTAGAAATAAACAAATAAATAAGAATACTTAAAGAAATACTGGTGCTGCTCCCAAAGGAAGAAAGATGCCTAAGCGAGGGAATATTAATGATTTTAATTCTGAGATAGAAGACTGGGCCACGTACGTGGAACGCATCGAGATCTATTGTGAAGCCAACAAAATAGAGGAAGACGACAAGGCGATAACATTGTTAAACTCGATGGGCGCAAAGACATACGGGCTCTTGAAGGATTTACTAGCACCAGCTAAACCGGCGGATCAGTCTTTCGAAGAGATTGTGGTTGTTCTGAAGGACCACTTGAACCCCACACCGTTGATGTTGGCTGAACGATTCAAATTCTATGCAAGAACGCAACGGAAAGACGAAAACAACGCAGAATACTTGGTCGAACTGCGTAGGCTAGCGAAATACTGCCAGTTCGGAGGGAATCTGACAGAGGCACTGCGAGACAAGTTCGTAGGCGGATTGTCCAAGGAAGGGACGCAAAAGCGCCTACTAGAAGAGAACGACCTTACACTTGACAGGGCTGTCCTTATAGCCGCATCACACGAAGCCGCAGCGAAAGGAACGGCGGAAATGCAACTAAAGGCGGCGGCGCTCGGGGTGGACCAAATTACCTCGAGTACAACAAAATGCTATCGTTGTGGGAAGACAACACACGACCAGAATCAATGCTGGTTTAAGAACCAAGAATGTAGGAAATGTGGCAAACTGGGTCACATCGCTAAGGTATGCCGGTCAGGGAAGAAGACCAACAACCAAAGGAAGCCATCACAAGAAAAGTACAACAAGGTATACAAGGGGGCTGAGAAGAGTTCAGACGAACAGAATCCAGACTCAGATCCAAACGGCCAGGAGCTGGGTAGTCTGAGTATCCACCATGTGAGTAAGGAAGCTGACCTACAAACTATCTGGGTCATGCTAAAAATAGCTGGAGTCCAAGTGAAAATGGAGTTGGACACTGGATCAGCTGTATCAGTCATAAATCGAGGGGATTACCACCGGCTATTCTCACACATACCCTTAAGAGATACCAAGTTCGTATTGCAGACATACACGGGGCATAAAGTATACCCCATGGGAAAAATAAGAGTCAAGGTGAGAGATAGGGGTAAAGAACACCCAAGAATGAACTTGTATGTACTACATGAGGGAGGACCACCACTTCTAGGACGGGAGTGGATCAAGAAAATAGACATGGAATGGCACTACCTACAAGCAATGACGAGTGAGGACTCGGTGCAGACAAGCAGCTCAGACTCTGAGCCGGAAGACGATAAGTCCAGCCCACGTATGAAAAACAAGGTTAACATGAACTCACTGACTAAGGTTGGAAAAACGATGGCGTGCATAAAGACAGAGAATTCTGAGTCTGTTCAAGTCACAGACATATGCATTACGGAGGAACACCGAGCTCGAACTCAACGTTATTTCAAAGTACGACAACAATTCGAACAATTAAGTTACCGTCTCGTACAAGAGATGAAAACAATGAAAAAGTTCTATGACACCGAATGGGAGAGTCTGGAAAGACAACAGAACCTGCTGGCTCAAGCAGAGAGCGACCATAGAGCCATCGTGACCAATTACCGATCACACCTCCCTTATGATGTTCAGGAGTTAGAATATTTGCATGATCTAGAGATACAGCATAAAGGCAAACCACGCTACACTGAGGATTTTGTTCTGCAATTGGAGACGGAGCTAGTGCAGGCAAGGTTAAGAGAAGCTGAATCGCAGTGTGCACTTAAAGAGATGCAAAAAAAAATCTTGGACATGGAAAAGAGAAACGCTTCTTTACCTGATGTGAATAATGTGGCCATGTTGCAAGAGGAGCTTATCACTCAGTTAAATGAAAATAAAGGGAAAATGACTGAGATAGACTGCAAGAATAAAGAAGATTTGATGGCAGTGAGACTTCAAGAGGCAGATAGCATAGCAGCCTTGGCTGAACTCCAACAGGAAATTGCGAAAGAAGCAAATGAAGAGGAATCTTCAGGAAGCCGGGATTTTATTCCAGTTCTTCTCTACGACTCCTTACAAGCAGTGTGTGAGAAGTGGAAAGAACAGTATGAACAGGCCCAGGCTACAATTCTGGAGGGGATTAACTCGGCAACCTCCGAAAAGCTAGTTTCAGTAGAAGCATATGAACAACTAAAGGTTGAACATGAGCAAGAAGTCCAAAGGCTGCAGGAAATTCTTGATGAGCTCAAGGCCAAGACAGACTCATCGGTAGAAGTTCCATCCATAGATGAGAATTTAGCGGTGAAAGACATGGCAGAACATGAAAGACAAGATGTCCAAGAACTCATAAAAATATTGGAGGAAACCCAAGACAAATATGAGGCGGCAATGACCGAGGTTCAACGACTTGAAGAGCAGAGTCAACTGGGAATCCTTTCAGTGGAAGGGAAGGAAACTGTAAGAAACACAGAGACTGTAAGAATGGGCTCTGAACATGAGCTTGGGAGCATCAAGGCGCAACCTCTTCGAGCGCTTGAAACCAAAGTACAAGAGGAAAGGAAGGTGAAAGCATTGGAGGGAAAGGTGGATGAAATGGTGAAGACTCTGATCCACAGAGTCCCCGCGGAAGAGTTAACGGTCAGCCAACTCCTTCACATGCTGAGAGACAAGACTCCACAATGGGAACACGAGCTTCAATCTGCAAAGGGAAGGAATTCGGAGCTCCCAAAAGTTACAGAAATAACTGAGGTGGCAACACAGATTTTGTGTTACAGTTTACTCTATGAAGAGTTCGTTGAATCACGGCAATGTGAACAGAAGAATGTTGAAACAGCTGCTTCAGTAGAAGGATTAAATAGCCTGATACCGCAATCCCCGGTGGAAGGGAAGGTATTGAACTCACAAATGAGGTCAGTAGTGAAGGAATGGCAGACAACCCAGGAAGAGCGGGATGAATATGAATGCATGAAGAAGTCTTTTCAAGAAAGATGTCTAGGGAAGGAACCACCGTCAGCTAACGTCCAGACGGGTGAGGAGGAAGAAGAAGGCTCTCTCGCTGGCCTAACTCAGGACGAACCCGAATATCACCATGACCTGTTGAGTGACACTGAATATTACGAGGATGTGGTCTGCCCAGCTTGTGATGAAAACTCCCAAAGTGCTGAAATCCGGAGGAAGCACTTAAGGTCTAAGGAACATAGAGAGTTGGTGGCGCTACAGCTGGCAGCCGAGAAAGGAGCTCCGAGAGTTTCAAAAAGGCAGAAAAGAAAAAGAAGAAGCAGAAGATAATAACTGTCTAAAATATTAGCACTTCTACCATCTCAGGCGGAACACTACGAAAGGAGCTAAATTAGTTGAAAAACTGGAAAATGTCAAGACAGCCAGTTGGTTGTAAAAGTCCGCACTGCTGGTTCAACAGGACGAAAGTTCAAGCTGTTACGTCAAGAAAAAGGCTATGGAGGAGTCACGCTAGCCAGGTGAACCGGCTACACCAAAGAAATGTTGTTCAGAACGAGTCAAGATCAGAGACTGAATCTATGAACTGTTTCCGCAGAGACTGAACCTGTGAACTGTTCCCACCGAGATTATATCTGTAAATTGTTTTATATGACATTGACTCCACTGAGATTATATCTGTAATTTGTTTATAGGAAGTTGAAGATATGTATGTTTAACGGAGACTCTGTAAGTAATAAGCTAAAAAGGGAGGATTGTAGTGTATGTACCCGTCTACCTTTAAGGGAACTATTGAATGTAACCGTTCACCTTTAAGAGAACTACTTTAGGTGTGGCACTATTTGTTTGGCTTCTGTATACTGTAATACCGATAGTGACCACACCAGTATATAAGTGTTGTGGCAGGATTGCTGGGGCAGATTCGCCCGGACCTTCGAATAGTAAAGACCTGTTTGTTTGTTACTTCTGAAGTCTGTGTATTTATTAACTGCACAACCCACAGACTTTACACTCATTATGTTTCCTACATTACAGACCTTTAGGACATCCTGAGGTTGTGAAAGGCGCTATAGAAATGCAAGTCTTTCTTTCTTTTCAACATTCTCCTATTGCAGCAACTGTTGCCTAACCATTGCCTTGTACAAATTGATCATCGCCTCTTTACTCTTGTACTCGGTGCTGCTATTTATAAAACCCAAGATTCTATTGCCTTTATTATGGCTTTATCAACTGCACTCACACTTTCAGGGAATTATGGACCAGCCACAAGAATACTGTGGCTACAAGAGCAGCTCAGAGGCTGGGTATTCTGCGACAAGTGTCTCACCTCCTGACTCCCGAAATACTTTCCACCACCTACAAGGTACGAGTCAGGAGTGTGATGGAATACTCTCCACTTGCCTGGATGATGCTGTTCCAACAACTCTCAAGAAGCTTGACACCATCCACAACAAAGCAGCACGCTTGATCGACACCCCATCCACCACCTTAAACATTTACTCCCTCCACCACCTCTGCAAAGTGGCTGCCTTGTGTACCATCTACAAGATGCACTGCAGCAACTCAGCAAGGCTTCTTCGACAGCACCTCCCAAACTCACGACCTCTGTCACCTAGAAGGACAAGGGCAGCAGACGCATGGGAACACCACCACTTCCAAGTTCCCCTCCAAGTCACACACCATCCTGACTTGGAAATATATCGTCATTCCTTCATCGTCGCTGGGTCAAAATCCTGGAACTCCCTCCCTAACAGCACTGTGGGAGTACCTTCATCACATAGACTGCAGCGGTTCAAGAAGGCGGCTCACCACCACCTTCTCAAGGGCAATTAGGGGTGGGCAATAAATGCTGGCCTTGTCAGAGACGGTCACATCCTGTGAATGAATAAATAAAGAAAAAAAATTGTCAACCAACCCTGGGTCTCTCTGTTCATCCACACTTTTCAGCATCCTCCATTGTCATAGCATTCATTTTGGTATTTTTTTTAGACTACATTCAATAAAGCACATAGGGGGAGAAATTCAGTTGTTGCGCCACCCGTTAGCGCCTTAAGAGGGCGATAAGTGGGGCGCGAGGCGGCTAGCGCCCGGGCGCGGCGAGACCTGCGCCTCTCGCGTAATTGAGCGGAGATTTAGCGGCGGCGCTAAACCACAACGCCCGCTCAGCTGTGCGCGCAGATCCTGACGTCATTTCATGGTGCAACACCCTTGGGGTGCCCCGAACCGGAAATTCAGTGGCGCCCCCCTCCTTTCCACCTGGCGCTCTCAGCGACTGGTTGACTGGAATGGTTCCCAGTCACTGTGGGGCTGGGGGGCGCTATTTAAAGGGGGCTCTTCCTGGCTTCTTTGTGGTAGCTGTAGTGTATGTACCTTTAAGAGGAACTATGTTTTTGAAGCCCCTGTATACTGTAGTACCAGTAGTGACCACTCGGGTATATAAGCCTGTGTAGCGTCTTGTGTTGTTAGTTCACTTCCAGACTTTGTTCAGTAAACACTTGTTAAATCAATTCCTGCATTCCCTGTCTCCATTAACACACGGATCTAACAGTGGCGACGAGTTAGAAACAAACTTACCTGCAATTCGGCAGCACCTCAAGGGGATCAATTCCTCAGACGAAGGTCGAAGCCAGAAGCAAAAAAAATAAAAATAAATAAATAAATAACTCAAAGAAACTCGAAAACATGGGCCAGGCTTGGTCTCCAGTCTGTGGTTTCCCCAGCTAAACGGGCTGGTGGCAGGTAGTGCACTGATCCTTCCTGGGCTGCGGCGGGCTAGAGCTCGATCGGGTGGCTCTGCAACGGGGCCGGGCAGCGAGTCGGGAAGCAGAAGCAAAGAGAGAGAGAGGGTGGAGCACTCAGGGCGCGGCCAGTGCTGCAAAGCAGGTCGGCGTTCGGACCGAGCAGAGGGAGGGGAAAGTCCCAGAGGGTCCGCTCCACGACGGAAACAGTTCTCCAAGTAACGGAGAAACTATTGAAGCGATATATAAAAAAAAATAGAAATACCGCGAAAAGCTGCAGGTCGCAATGGGAACCGCGGAGAACAGCGTTGGAAGCAGCGGCAGCGTCGGGAAAGCGCGGGAGGCGCCATCTTAACTCGGCGGGGAAGAAAGAAAAATGCGGGAAGCGCCATTTTAGATTTTCAAGATGCCGAAGACTGGCAATATTACTGCTTTCGATAGTGATATAGAAGATTGGACCACATATGTGGAAAGAGTGGAGGTATATTGCAAGGCAAATGAAGTGGCAGATGATAAAAAGGCATCGGTACTTCTAAATCTGATGGGCGCAAGGACATACGGGCTGTTACGAAACTTGATCACTCCAGCCAAACCGATGGACAAGAATTTTAATGAGATTGTTGATACCTTACAGGAGCACTTAAACCCAACACCGCTGCTGATAGCGGAACGATTCAAATTCTTCAGGAGGAATCAGCACAAGAATGAAAGTAACGCTGATTACCTCACCGAATTACGAAAGCTGTCAAAGCACTGCCAATTCGGGGCAGGACTGGCAGATTCTCTACGAGACAAATTCGTCTGCGGTCTCCTAAGCGAAGGAACACAGAAAAGACTACTTTCTGAGAAAGATTTGACACTGGACAAGGCTTTCAGTGTGGCTGTATCATACGAAGCAGCAGCAAGAGGAGCTGCAGAGATACAGCAAAAGCCACAGGACTTCGGCACCCATGAAATGACACGGGGTTTCGAGAGATGTTATCGCTGCGGCAGATCCACCCATGACCAGAAGGACTGCTGGTTCAAGGACAAAGCATGCAGGCAATGCGGAAAGATGGGACACATTGCACGTGTATGCAGATCTGGAAAGAAATCCGCTGACAGTAAAAAGGTCAATAAGGAAAAGTACAGAAAGGTACAAATGATGATGGACAGTAGCTCCGAAGACCAGAAGAGCGATAGCGACTCCGGAAACAAGAGACTAAGCTGTCTCAAATTACATAATGTAATTGCCAAAGAAGATTACCAGACCATTTGGGTTACTCTCACGATAGCAGGGTCCCCAGTCAAAATGGAGCTAGATACAGGATCAGCTCTGACCGTCATGAGTCGACGGGATTACGAGCGGCTATTTCCGCATATACCTTTGAAAGACACATCCATTGTCTTGAAGACATATACGGGGCAGAAAGTATACCCCAGAGGGAAAATAAGGGTGCCTGTTGTATACAACGGCAAGGAAATACAGAAGTTGTATTTATACGTTCAGCAAGATGGTGGTCCGCCGTTGTTGGGACGTGAATGGATCAGAAAGATACGTTTAGACTGGCACTCCATTCAGGCACTGACGGTGACCAGTAAGAAAAAAAACGATGATGATGTCATACCTGGACAATTAAAAGAAATCTTGGCTAACGCCAAAGAAGTGTTTCAACAGGAACTAGGAACCCTGAAAGGCGCCACCGCCTCAATAAAAGTGGAAGATGCGGCAATTCCCAAGTTTTTAAGGCAAGGCCGGTGCCATACGCAATTCGTCCAGCCATCGAGGCAGAGCTGGAGAATTTGGAAAAAGCAGGCGTGTTATCCAAGGTAGATTGGAGCGAGTGGGCAACACCCATCGTCCCGGTCATGAAGAAAACGTTGAATAATGATAAATCTGAAGAACAGAGAAAAGTTTGCATCTGTGGGGACTTCAAGGTGACTGTAAACCCGGTTCTTCACACGGTACAGTATCCTCTTCCGAGGATAGAAGATATTTTCGCCTCACTATCCGGAGGGAAACGTTTCACCAAAATTGACTTAGCACAGGCATATCTACAGATGGAGGTTGAGGAGGCCTCTAAAAAGTATCTCACGATAAACACACACAAAGGCCTGTACCAGTACAATCGACTGGTTTTCGGAGTGGCATCAGCTCCGGCTAGCTGGCAAAGAGCTATGGAGCAAGTCCTGCAAGGGATTCCGGGGACTCAATGCTACCTAGACGACATCCTTGTAACAGGAGAAAACAACAACGAGCACCTTGCCAACTTGGAGCAGGTGCTCATGAGGCTGAGAGAACGGGGCCTACGAGCAAATCGCCCCAAATGCGAATTTTTCCAGAAACAAATATCATATTGTGGCCATGTCATTAACGAAGAAGGGTTGCATAAGTCACCTGAAAAAATTGAAGCGGTCGTAAAGGCCCCAGCGCCTGAAAATGTCTCACAATTAAGGTCGTTCCTGGGATTAGTAAATTACTATCATAAATTTTTACCAAAATTGTCGACGGTTCTGCACCCGCTTAACACACTGCTACAAACGGGAGTAGTTTGGAAATGGAGCGAAGACTGTAAACGTGCCTTCCATAAATGCAAAGGCTTGATCACGTCCAGGGAAGTGTTGGCTCATTACAACCCATCACTGCCAATCAGACTGGCGTGCGATGCATCCCCTTACGGCGTGGGAGCGGTATTATCGCATAGATTCCCTGATGGCTCGGAGCGGCCGATAGCTTTTGCATCACGCTCATTGAACTCAGCTGAGCGTAACTATGCCCAGATCGACAGGGAGGCACTCAGCCTGGTGTGGGGGGTGAAGAAATTCAACCATTACCTACACGGACAAACGTTTACCTTGTTGACTGACCATCAACCCCTCGTCTCCATATTCAACCCTAAAAAGGGCGTTCCCATTATGACAGCGCAAAGGCTACAGAGGTGGTCCCTTTTCCTAGGGGCACACCAATATGACATAGAATACAAAGGATCAAAACAGCATGGGAATGCTGACGGGTTATCGCGCCTACCGTTGCCAACGGTGGAAGAGGCGCCTACAGTGGACCCACTGGAGATATTCCACTCGATCATAGTGGAATGTCTACCGGTGACAAATTCTACCATTGAAAAGGAAACGCGAAATGACCCGACTCTCTCACGAGTCTACGATTTAACGGTGAAGGGATGGCCAGCACATGGCGAACCACTGTTGCCAGCATTCTCGCAAAGAAGAGAACAGCTGTCAGTGTGCCGAGGAACCTTGATGTGTGGCTCCAGAGTGGTGATTCCACCCAAACTCAAGGATAGACTGCTAAAGGAGCTTCACGAGGGGCATCTGGGTGGAGTGAAAATGAAGAACTTAGCCAGAGCGTTTGTGTGGTGGCCAGGTATCGATGGAGACATCGAAGAAATGACCAAGAGCTGTCTAGGATGCCAGAAGGTCCAAAACGCCCCACCACAAGCCCCTCTACATCCATGGGAGTGGCCCTCATCTCCATGGCAAAGGGTACATATCGACTTTGCTGGTCCATTTATGGACTCAATGTTCTTAATCGCAGTGGATGCACACTCCAAGTGGCCGGAGGTAATAAAGATGTCCTCCACCACCACGGAAAAAACCATCACAGTATTAAGGACCATATTCGCCAGGAATGGGCTGCCTGAACAGATCTGTTCTGATAATGGACCGCAATTTGTATCCGAAGAATTCAGGAAGTTCTTAAAAAACAATGGGGTTAAGCACTACACGTCCGCCCCATACCATCCCGCCACCAATGGATTGGCTGAAAGGTTTGTCCAGACCTTCAAGAAGGCCATAAAGGCCATGGGTAATGAAGACATAAATCTACAACATAAGGTAGATAACTTCTTGTTTGCGTACAGGAATGCAACACATGTGGTTACAAACCAAACCCCTGCCATGATGTTTTTCAATAGAAGACTAAGATGCCGGCTGGATTTGGTCAAGCCAAACATCAGAAGGGACGTAGAGAACCAGCAATTTCAAAGCATGAATGAAAGGCCAACTAGAACCTTCCAGATAGGTCAACCAGTTTTGGCCCGGGACTACCGTACCGAGAAATGGCAGCCTGGAACTATTTGCACACAACTAGGACCGCTGATGTATACCGTGGACATTGGAGAAAGCATAATAAGGCGCCATGCTGACCAGATCATAGAGTCATCCAAAAAAGGACAACCTACACCACAACTCTATACGCCTAGTGATGAAGCAGAGATACCCATAGTATCTACCTCCGATCCGGTGATACTGGAACCAGATGAACCCGACACTAGCATTGAAGCCGAATCGACCTTGCCAAAAGAACCTACTACACCACCGAGGCGTTATCCGGACCGAGTCAGGAAGCCTCCAGAGAGACTGAATTTGTAATTGATTAACTTCAGCAAATGTGTATATTATTGTTCTTGTAAAAATGTTATTTAATGGTTACTTAAAATGTTATGTACTATTTATCTAAAAGGGGAGGAATTGTAGTGTATGTACCTTTAAGAGGAACTATGTTTTTGAAGCCCCTGTATACTGTAGTACCAGTAGTGACCACTCAGGAATATAAGCCTGTGTAGCGTCTTGTGTTGTTAGTTCACGTCCAGACTTTGTTCAGTAAACACTTGTTAAATCAACTCCTGCATTCCGTGTCTCCATTAACACACGGATCTAACAGTAGCCATTTTTGGACCACTCCTTCTGTGAGAGAGAGAGATTTGCAGAGAGACAAAGGGAGAGAGCTTTCTGCATTGAGTCAGCACTCGCTGAGGTACTTTTGGCTTGGGCCCAGATATTTGTAGTTGGTTTGCTTTTTCACTGGCATAACCTTGAGTGGCCACATACTATGGGGACTGCAATGGGTGGAAACGTTGGGCTTCTCCATTACATTGAGAGGGCTCAGAGACGCCGAGAGAGAGTGCCAATCATGGCCAGATGGAGGAGGGCCAACAGGCGTCGGCACACGAGACCTTACCGTCCCAGCGTTTTCCGCCAACAGTACTCATACCTCAACATGTCTGAGGAGCAGTGTTTTCGTAGGCTGCGATTCAGCAGGGAGGTGGTCACTGAGCTCTGCCACCTGCTTCAGCTAGATCTGCAGCCTCAACTGAGGAGCAGGACGTCTCTGTCGGTGGTAGTGAAGGTGACTGTGGCTCTCAACTTCTATGCCACCGGCTCCTTCCAATCCGCTACTGGGGACATTGCCAATATCTCCCAGTTCGCGGTGCATTGCTGCATCCGTCAAGTCACGAATGCCTTCATTAAAAGGAGACGTCAGTACATTTCCTTCCCCATGACCCCGGATAAGCAGCAAGAGCGCATAATGGGATTTGCAAGAATAGCGGGCTTCCCCATGGTCCAGGACGCCATTGACTGCACACATGTAGCTTTGCGGGTGCCGCAAGAGAATGCCGAGGATTACCGCAACCGGAAGGGGTTCCATTCGCTGAACGTCCAGTTGGTGTGTGACCACAGACAGCTGATACTCGCTGTCAATGCCCACTTTCCAGGCAGCAGCCACGACGCCTTCATCCTGCACCAGACTTCTGTGGCAGACCTTTTCGAAGCCTCAGCTCACCCAGGAGGCTGGCTTCTCGGGGACAAGGGCTATCCTCTGTGCACCTGGCTGATGACTCCGCTCCGTGCGCCCAGCACCCCTGCTAAAGAACGATACAATGAGAGCCATAAAGCGACCAGGAACATCATTGAGCACACAATCGGCATGCTCAATCAACGGTTCCGCTGTCTGGACCATTCCGGGGGAGCCCTTCAGTACTCACCTGAGCGAGTCTCCCATTTCGTTGTAGTGTGCTGCATGCTGCATAACCTGGCAAACCTCAGGACTCAGCCACTGCCACCAGACATTGGAGCACCAGCAGAGGAGGAGGAGGAGGAGGAGGAGGAGGAGCACCAAGACGGGAGGGAGGCACAAAGTGCAAGGGCCGTCCGTCAGCGGCTTATTGCAAGTCGGTTCTAGGCCCCCTCTGAGGGAATGGCTTGTGCCATTGAAAGAACATGAATGGAACCATTCCGCAACCCCTAAGCCGGTCAAGGCAACAAATAGTTCAAAGAGCAAACATGCACATTATGAATAAAGACACTTCTTTATTTAACAAACTGTGTCCCCATCCCGCATGACAAAGTAATAGAGAGAAACCCCCAAAAAAGAAATCAGACACATAACTGGCTCTCACAACCTGGAGACAATGAACAAAACAGTAAGCAAAAAATGACCATAATCCTCGGCCTTCAATAAAACATTTAACAGCATTTTGCCACACCTCCTACTTTTTGCCCTTCGAGGGTGATCTGCTTCGCTTGCAAGATTGTCCCCTTCCCACCCTGCAACTCCTCCGCAATGGGACCCCAGTGGCTGCAGCAAGGCTGGGGGAAGGCTGCTGAGTGTCAGAAACTGAGTCGGCAGATGCCCTTGGGGGATGGCCTGGACCAGCTCTGGGCCTGGAGGGCCCGGCTGCTGACTGCTCCAACTCTGCATGGGCGGCTGCAGTCTGTCCTACAGGTGGTGGCAGCTGCAGTGGAGAAATGACAGTGTTGGCAGCAGGAATGTTGCCATCCTGACAGAGGACAGCAACTCCCTGGTCGGACGACACACTGGCACTCCCACGGGGCAGCACTGCAGCATGCGGAGCAATCTGCTGAAGCACAGACTGCTGGCCTGCTGCGGCGCGGCGAGGGCCCCGGCGATTCATGCCCGATCCAGCGAGGGTGGCAGCAGTCAGTGCTCGTGTGGCCTCAATCTGCGTCTGCATCAGACCAGCCACTGACTGCATTACACCACTAAGCACTTGCGTGGAAGCCGCCTGTGCTGCGCCGAAGTCCTGGAGACTCCTTGCCTGTGCTGCGCCGAAGTCCTGCAGACTCCTTGCCAGTGCTGCGCCGAAGTCCTGGACACTCCTTGCCAGTGACTCAATGGATTCGGGCATCCTTGCCACTGCAGCCATGAGCTCAGTGTGCCTGTGCTCCACCTGGGCGCTCATTTCAGCGAGGAGCCGCACCTCTTCTGCGCTCACTGTAGCAGGACTCGAGGCCAGACTCTCCCTCCGGGGAGAAGGCCGCCGAGCTTCCCTACCACCACCCCCCCCCTCCGCGTTGCTGCAGCCCGCTGGGCCCCGGAGCTTCACCCTCCTCAGACCCTTCCCCCATGCTCCCTTCCAGGGAAGACATGTCCCCATTATGGCCATGGGCTGCCTCGGCTGAGGGTGGCACTGATGGTCCAGCTTCCTCCTCATCGTCGCCTTCAGAGTCACTCACAGTGGCAGCTTGAGGGCCCGCCTCCTCACCTGCAGAATCAGCATCTGAAAGCAGGGAGGTACAAGAGTTGCTTTAGCGTGAGGACAGGGCGGCAGCGAGGGAGGCATGAGTGCTGCAATGCACTGTATTGGTTCGATAGTGGCAAAGGATGCTGGTGTGAGGCACAAGTGGAAGGAGAGAGGTCAAAAAGGTGATCACCTTACCATTGCTGTCCAGAATGGGGTCGGCATCTCCAGTGGCGACGGGGGCAAACATCCGGCCTGCCATAATCCGCTGGACTCGCTGCTCCAGATCGGTGAGGGCTTGAAGGTGAGGCCGGCCTCCCCCGGTCCGTTGCTGCTGCCTCCTGTTAAGGGCCAGCTTGCCCTGCAAGAGAAAGGATGGGTTCTGAGTACAGTGTGAAGCCCTGATCTTGGCTGCACTGCCTCCCATGGTGGAATAGCCCTTACAGTGTGAAGCCCTGATCTTGGCTGCACTGCCTCCCATGGTGGAATAGCCCTTACAGTGTGAAGCCCTGATCTTGGCTGCACTGCCTCCCATGGTGGAATAGCCCTCACAGTGTGTAAAGTGCTGAATGTGCATGTGAGTTTCATGAAAGGCCCATAGGTGTTGGATGAGGGCTGTGCATTGGGGCTTTCAGGACCCTTTGGCCATAAAGTGAGGTGGACATGCAGGGATGAAGAGGTTACTGAAAAGGGTACTCACCCTGACGACCCGAGTGAGGTCGTTGAACTTCTTCCTGCATTGCACAGGGGTCCTAGGCACCATGCTGCTGGAGGTCACTCTGTTGAGCCACCTCCCTCCAAACTTTGCGATAGTCGTTGGGCAGCGGCCTCCTGCCACTGTCCGGGAACAGGATAGATCACCTGCACTCCACCGCGCCAACCAGAACCTGCAAGGCCCCCTCACTGAACCGCTGCGTTCGCTCCCTGGCCCTCTCCATGGTCCTAGGCGTTAGAATGTGGCAGCAGGTCTGTCCAGGCCGAGAATCAGGGCTCCGATGCGTAGGGTGTGGCTGCAATCCAAGATCGAACCTCCCCTTTAAGAGCTGACCGGCGCCAGCGTGTCTGCGTGCAATCGCTAACTGGCCACGCCCGCCCTCGGTGGTAGCACCTCGCTTCTCCGGCTTAGCGCCTTAAGACAGTCGTGCAGCGCCTGTTTTAGCGCTCCAAGCACCTCCTGGGGCGAAGCAGGTCAATTTAGCAGTAGGTGGCGATCATTTGCACCGGGTGCTAAATTTCGCGCCCGCTCGAGTATTATGCCCCAAACATGGCGATACTGAATTTCTCCCCCATAGTATCCTGGGCTTTATAAATAGAGGCACAGAGTACAAAATCAAGGAAGCTTGATAACTCATTGGTTAGGCCTCAGCTGGAGTATTGTGCCCAATTCTGGCACCACACTTTAGGAAGGATGTCAAAGTCTTGAAGAGGGTGCAGAGGAGATTTACTAGAATGTTATCAGGGATGAGGAACTTCAGTTTCTTGGAGAGACTAGAGAAGCTGGGATTGTTCTTCTTAGAGCAGAAAATGTTACCGAGGAATTTAATAAGGGGAGCGTTCAACTTTACGAGGGGTTTTGATAGAGTAAATAAGTAGAAACTGTTTCCAGTGAATGGAGAGTCAGTAACCAGAGGACACAGATTTAAGGTAATTGGCAAAAGGACAAGAGGGGAGATAAAGGAAAAAAAATTACGCAGCGAGTTGTTGTGATCTGGAATTCACTCCCTGAAAAGGTGGTGGAAGCAGATTCAATAGTAACTTTCAAAAGGGAATTGGGTATATACAGGAAACTTCGCGATATCCGGCACCGACGGGACCGAGCTGCTGCCGATCTATGAAAACTTCCAGACAGACCAGTGCTAATGTTGAAGGATACGGAGGTTTTCATCTCCGTATCTGACAACAAACACTGTTGCTTAGCAACAGCTTGTAAACAGTCAGCCCGTACCTTGGAAGCGTCTCTGTAGCTTAGCAACAGCTTCAGAGAGGCTTTCCAGAGACTGACTGTTTAAAAAAATGCTAGGAGAAGAAAAAAAAAGATAAAAAACCTAACAAAACGGCTGCTGATTTCTGCCATTAGATCGAGGTTTCCGGACATACAACTTCCGGATAAACCAAAGTTTCCTGTACTTGAAGGGCTATGGAGAAAGAGCAGGTGAGTGGGACTAATTGGATAGCTCTTTCAAAGACCCGCACAGGCACAATGAGCTGAATAGCCTTTTCTGTGCTGTATGAATTTATGGCTATTCAAATGTTTGACAGAATATCAGTTTCATTTGTTGGTAAGTGTAAACAGTATCCCACTATCATATTCCAATATTGTTTTAGCTGTTTTGAATTTAGCCAGATAAATCTTATTTTACTGCCCAAGTATTGCCAAGCAGAAAATTGCACCCCTGATGGTGAATGCGCTTTTAATAGTATTACCATCAGCATGCCGTCTCCAGTATGGATTCAGCACTGCAGTAAACACTGTTGTGAATTAAAAGCATCAATTTTGTCAATTATTAGTGGACAGTTTCAATTAATTTTAATCAGTTAGCCTCTTTCCAATATTTTAAGCTCCTTATGCACCAACATTATAGACCATCAGCCAAGCTTTATTGCTACAACAGGCTGAAGTCAGAAGATTTGTTTCCGTTTCAAATTTATGGCAGAGTCTGAAACATAAACTGAGTGTTATCCCCCAGTGACGACTCACCATTAAGCAATGGAAGTGACATTTTATGACCTTACCACATGGTTCAATTATATGCAGCAAGCGCAGCAGTATTAGTACATCATTCGGAGTAGACACTTGGGAGAGTTTGCAAACTGCATTTTTGTGGAGGAAATAATTCATATTTCAGCTGACTGATTCTTCGACAGGAATATATTAATGAACCCTGAGGATAAAGTATCTGAATGACCATTACAGAAATTGGAAGCGCCACAGAAAAGGGGTGAACAGGAAATAAGGGCCCAGAAATTTGGGTCTCCACGGGTGAGTACGCATGGGGTACTCACCCATAGGCCCAATGGAAGTGCCGGTTTCCTGCATGCACTGCGCATGCGCGGGAAACCGGCACTTCCATTCCTCTGAAAGCAGGGGTTCAGAGGTCGAACACGTGCGCGGGAGAGACTGCGCGTGCGCATCGAACTTCATTTTTTTTAACAGGTTTTCCCGGGAAGGTAAGTCTGCAGAATTTAGAAATGTAAAAAGCAGGCGTAAGGCCTGCTTTTTACAAGGTAAGTGGTGAATTAATTAAAATTAAAACATTTTTTCCACAGGTTTATTATTTTTAAATACTTTAAAGCAAGGTAAGTTTATTTTTAGCCCCGTTAGAAAATAAAATTATTTTTTTCAAAAATTTAAATTATTGTTTAAAATAGTTATTTCATTTAATTTATAGTTTATTTAAAAAATGTGATTTTTAAAAAAAATGTATTTGAAGATTTAGTGATGTTTTGTAAGAAGGGGCCCGTAGTATTTCTAAGTTTGACAGCACTTCCTGTCAGACGTATGAATGGAGCATTCCTTCCTCCGATTGGCTCTCCATGGCCCACGTGATCCCAGGGGACGCATCGAACTAACTGCGCCCCTGGGATACGCAAGCACTGCGCGCCGGCAGCTGGACCAGGCCCCGGATTGGAATTCCACGGGGGCCCACAGCTCAACGGCCAGCGTGCAAGGTAAGTGCAGGTCGGGGGCTTGCACCCGCGGGAAGCCCCCGACCCGAATTTCTGGGCCAAGGTGTTGATTATAATTTTTTTACCCGTCCATCATTGGAAAATGTCAGGGAAGAGTAAAGAATAGCATAAGACTAAAAAAAAAAGTGATTCTCAATAAATTAATCAAATGACCATAGAATCATACAGCGCAGGAGGAGGCCATTCGGCCCATCGTGCCTGCGCCTACTTCCACCTCCAGAACATCGCCCGACTCTGTTCCTGCCTCAGCTCATCCACGGTTGAAACCCTCATCCACGTCTTTGTTACTACTAGACTTGACTATTCTAACACACTCCTGGCCGGCCTCCCATGTTCTACCCTCCGTAAACTTGAGGTCATCCAAAACTCTGCTGCTCGTGTCCAAACTCGCACCAAGTCCCGTTCACCCATCTCCCCTGTGCTCACTCATCTACATTGGCTCCCGGTTAAGCAACACCTCGATTTAAAAATTCTCAGCCTTGTTTTCCAATCCCTCCATGACCTCGCCCCTCCCTATCTCTTTAACCTCCTCCAGCCCCACAACCCTCCAAGATATCTCGCTCCTCCAATTCTAGCCTCTTGGCATCCCCGATTTCCATCGCTCCACCATTGGTAGATGTGCCTTCAGCTGCCAAGGCCCTAAGCTCTGAAATTGTCTCCCTAATCTTCTCTGCCTCTCTACCTCTTTCCATCTTTAAGAAGCTCCTTAAAACCTACCTCTTTGATCAAGCTTTTGGTCATTTGCCCTAATATCTCCTTATGTGGCTCAGTGTCAAATTTTGTTTGCTAATGCTCCTGTGAAGCACCTTGGGATGTTTTACCACATTAAAGGCGCTATATAAAGGCAAGTTCTTGTTGCTGCCCAACCAATCCAATTAATTCCATTCCCTCGCTCTTTCAACACAGCCCTGAAAGTTTTTCCCCCTTCAAGTATTTATCCATATTGAATAAATGGTCACTTTTAAACAAACTGAAACAAAGTAAACATTAATGAACTTGAACTATTTTACTTTTTAAATAATTAAAAAGCAGGACGATCTCCTGCCCTCGCACAACCAACGAGCAATATTGTGGTGCTCATCTACAACTCAGTGGCAACATTTCAATGAGGCCCGAACTAGAATTTGGTTCTGGCCTCACACAGGCGATAAATATTGGCCAGGCAGTACTCCCCTGCCCTTCTTCGAAATAGTGCCATTGGATCTTTTGCGTCCACCTGAGAGAGCAGTCGAGGCCTCGGTTTAACGTCTCATCCAAAAGACGGCACCTCTGACAGTGCCGTGCTCCCTCAGTACTGATCGTCTGATAGCGCCACGCTCCTTCAGTACTGATCCTCTGATAGTGCAGCACTATCTCAGTACTGGCTCTCCGGCAGTGCGGCACTCTTTCAGTACTGCCCCTCCGACAGTGCAACGCTCCCTCAGCATTACCCCTCTGACATTGCTGCTCTCCCTCAGTACTGCCCCTCCGACAGTGCTGCGCTCCCTCAGTACTATCCCTCCGACAGTGCAGCACTCCTTCAGTACTGCCCCTCCGACAGTGCAGCACCCTCAGTACTGCCCCTCTGACAGTACAGCGCTCCCTCAGTACTACCCGTCCGACAGTGCAGTGCTCCCTCAGTACTACCCCTGACATTGTTGCTCTCCCTCAGTACTACCCCTCCGACAGTACAGCGCTCCCTCAGTGCTGCCCCTCCGACAGTACAGCGCTCCCTTAGTACTACCCCTCTGACAGTGCAGTGCTCCCTCAGTACTACCCCTCTGACATTGTCACTCTCCCTCAGTACTACCCCTCTGACAGTACAACGCTCTCTCAGTACTACCCCTCCGGCAGTACAGCGCTCCCTCAGTGCTGCACTGGGAGTGACAGCCTGGATTAAGAAAATTAAAAAGGAATATGATGCAGATTTCAATGGTGCAGACATTAAGAGCTTGGTTTTACTAATGGAGGCGGGTTGAGGGCGGGCCCGCTGCTCGCCGGCTTTCCGACCCGCTCCAGACTGCCGCCTCCTATCAGTTACTATTTCGGTTTGATTGGCCTCATTACAGCCGACGTGCGGGTCCTTCCAGGCAATTGCTTGGAGGCTGTCAGTTTCTTGCATCTGATGACGCGTTGTTTGAATGAAAATTTAAAGGTGCCATGTCCCCTTTGGAAAATATGTCAATGGGATGGATTGGTGCTGTATTATATAGAAAGGGGAGTTGACAGCGTCTGTTCTGAACAAAGTTAATGAATTAAATTGCTGGTCATATTATTTCGGAAAGATATTTATGATTTATCTGACTATGAAATGAAAAAGATGCCAGATTTGTTCCAATCATTGGCTTAGTAATATTAATGCATTTTTCTCTTAAAGGTGCTGGCTGCTGCAGGAACGGCAGCCCCAATAACTAAGGCTGCACCCAGGTTCAATGAGGGCTCTCTCCATGCTCTTGTTGAGGGAGTTAGAGGACGTCAGGAGCTCCTCTTCCCTGGAAACGGAAGGAAGAGGCCTCCTCAGCAAACCAAGGCAGCTTGGCTGCAAATTGCTGAGGAGGTGATCTCGAGGTCTGTGTGCAGACAGACGTGGGTTCAGTGTGGAAAAAGGTTTAATGATCTGCTGAGATCACCTAAAGTGTGGTCTCTGTGTTCTGGGAAATGGAAGTTCAATAGTGAGGGCCCAGGGTGATTTCCATGTAGAATGTTGGTGGTGACACTGAGTGCAAACCACCGTTTATTGGACCGATGATGCCTGGGGTTTGGAGAATGTCGGACTTATATTCATCTCCATGTACCAGCCACCTGTGGTTGAAGCATAAGGTTACGCGAAACTGGCATGGATGAGTGCATCCCTTGCCTGACGACCAGCAATGTGGTCACCTGTTGCTGGATTGGCCACATCCAGCCCCACAAGGCGTCACTCCCCATCCTCCTCCTCATCCTCCTCCTCGTCCTCTTCATCTTCCTCTTCATCTTCCTTAAAGGAGGCTGTATGCTGAGCCACTTGTTCATCCGGCAGCATTAAGCCGCGCTGCTCTTCCTCCGAATCTGGTGACCAGGATGAGAGGATGTAATAGATTTCAGTTGAAGCAAGAAACTTGTAAGTGCACACTCAAAGTGGCCTGAAATTATTCCCAATCAGTTCAAACAGCAGATGTGTGTCAGCTTGACCAGTCACAAGGTCAGTAGATTTGCAAAATCTTATCCCAAATCTCCAACAACAAAGTTGTTGCATTTGAATGCCAGCCATGTTAGAGGAGTGCTTTTAAAGTTTTGCACCAATAATGACTACAGATCATATCCTCCACCAACTCGTCTCCTTACAGCAGGACTGTTTCTGACAAGACGGGAAACAGGAGCCAGAGGCACAAAAATGGGAAAACTCTATCAAAATAGGATTATCAAGGCAGTTAACAGGCTCTTAACTACCTTAAATACCTGTCCCACCGGTTGGAGTCAGGTCAGTTTGGGAGTAGCTGAACAGACACTCACGAAAATCGCGTGGGGGCGGGATGGAGGCGGGTTGGGTGTCTGAAGCCATTTTTTCCGATTTTAGCGGCTGACACACGTCCAAACCCGCTTCCTCAGGGCTGTTAAAATCGAGCCCTAAGCCACCAGACCAACAAAGTTGGCAACAAAGATTGAAACAAAAGTTTTAAATACATTTATTGGCTTAAATTATTTATTTATAACATTATGTAATTAGCACCTTTGGAACAATATGAACAGGAGGAGGCCATTCAGCCCCTTGAGCCCATTCCGTCATTCAATTATGTCATGGCTGATCTGCATCTCAACTCCATTTACCCGCCTTTGATCCATATCCCTTGATACCCTTGCCCAACAAAAATCTGGAACGGCAAACACATTTCGGTAATGAAATATGCATTGAAAATGATTATGATGCAATGTATTTTAGTTCTAAATATGGAGTTAAAAAACTTTTGTCATTTCAACCACAGACTGTAGGCAGTCACTCAATGTTGTGTCCAGAATCATGAACGATAGAGTAAATTTTAAAAAGCTGTTTCCACTGGCGAGCGACATGAGAATTTTTTTTACACAGCAAGTTGTTATGATTTGGAATGCACTGCCTGAAAGGGCAGTGGAAGCAGATTCAATAGTAACTTTCAAAAGGGAATTGGATAAATACTTGAAAAGGAGAAATTTGCAGGGCTATGGGGAAAGAGCAGGGCAGTGGGACTAATTGGATAGCTCTTTCAAAGAGCCGGCACAGGTACGATGGGCCGAATGGCCTCCTCCTGTGCTGTATCATTCTTTGATTAGGCAGAGTCAACATGGTTTTCTGAAAGGTAAATTGTGTTTGACAAATGTATTCGTTTTTTGAGGATGTAACTAGTAGGGAAGATAAAGGGGAACCAGTGGATGCAGTATATTTGGATTTCCAAAAGACATTCGATAAGGTGACACATAAGAGGTTGTTAAGCAAGATAAGGGCTCATGGGGTTGTGGGTAATATATTAGCATGGATAAAGAATTGGTTAACAGACAGAAAACAGAGAGTAGGGATAAACAGGTCATTTTCAGATTGGCAGGCTGTAACTAGTGGGGTGCCGCAAGGATCAGTGCTGGGGCCTCAGCTGTTTACAATCTATATTAATGACTTAGATGAAGGGACTGAGTACAATGTATCCAAGTTTGCTGACAATACAAAGCTAGGTGGAAAAGTAAGATGCGAGGAGGACGCAAAGAGCCTGCAAAGGGATTGACGTAATAAAACTCACTACGCACTTGGTTTGAATATAAAGCAAGGCTTTAATCAACTTGTTTCAAAACATGGAGGTCTAGTTATCTTTCACTAGTTCCTGTTTACAAAATGTCCTAGGCAAGCTGGGCCCACGCCCGAGTATTTATACTCCTTAGACGGCACCACCAGCTGGCCGTCCAGTGTTATTTCATGAGTCTTTCTTCATGGATCATAAGATTCATAACAGGGATATAGACAGGTTAAGTGAGTGGGCAAGAAGGTGGCAGATGGAGTATAATGTGGGGAAATGTGAAGTTATTCACTTTGGTAGGAAGAATAGAAAAACTGAATATTTTCTAAATGGTGAGAAACTATTAAATGTTGGTGTTCAGAGAGATTTAGGTGTCCTCGTACAAGAAACACAGAGGGTTAGCATGCAGGTACAGCAAGCAATTAGGAAGGCAAATGGCATATTGGCCTATATTGCTAGAGGGTTGGAGTACATGAGTAAGGAAGTCTTACCACAATTCTACAGGGCTCTAGTGAGACCACACCTGGAGTACTGTGCACAGTTTTGGTCTTATGAGGAGAGATTGAGTAGTTTGGGCCTATACTCAGGAGTTTAGAAGAATGAGAGGTGATCTCATTGAAACATACAAGATTCTGAGGGGGATTGACAGGGTAGATGCTGAGAGGCTGTTTCCCCTGGCTGGAGAGTCTAGAACTAGGGGACATAGTCTCAGGATAAAGGGCCGGCCTTTTAAGACTGAGATGAGGAGGAATTTCTTCACTGAATGTTGTGAATCTTTGAAATTCTCTGCCCCACAGTTCTGTGGATGCTGAGTCGTTGAGTATATTCAAGGCTGAGATCAATAGATATTTGGACTCCAGAGGAATCAAGGGATATGGGGATAGTGCGGGAAAGTGGAGTTGAGGTCGAAGATCAACCATGATCTTATTGAATGACAGAGCAGGCTCGAGGGGCCTACTCCTGCTCCTAATTCTTATGTTCTTATGATTCTATGAAGTCAAATTGATTATAAAATACATTTAGCAAAATGGAACTTGTTTACCAAAGTGGTGTGTTATGTTTTGTAGTAACAGATTAGATTTGTGATTGCACAAAAGAGAAAATTCAGCCAGTGGAAAATTCTGTCATTTTATGGTTGTTAATGCAGCATATATTATCAATATCAAATACGTGCACAGGTCAAGTGGAAAGTTATTAACGTCTGTGGAAAATTATCTGAACAAGACTGCAGCAAGGGTCCCACACAAATCTCAAACTACGTGTCACCATTGGAAATGTTAAGAGTTGACACATTATTAAATTTGCTGCAGAATTATTCTATCTTGGAAACTGGAGTCTGCCACAGATAAAAACAAATGGCTTATGTCAGACCTAAAAGAAGACATCAACAAAGCTATTTTCCTGCTTTTCCTTTCTTAAAACCACTTCCCAAATAAAAAAAAACGTATTTCTCTTTTTAAGTGCTGCATAACACGTGAGTTTTGATTTTTATTTCAGGAGCTCTGTTTGAGCCAGGGACAAAAGGGATGAGAAGAACTAACATACCGGGGCTAAAAGGGTTAAATTATGAGGACAGGTTGCATAGACTAGGCTTGTATTCCCTCGAGTATTGATATTAAGGGTGATCTAATTGAGGTGATTGAGATGATTAAAGGATTTGATAGGGTAAGTGGAGAAACTATCTCCTCCGGTGGGAGAGTCCAGAACAAGGGGACATAACCTTAAAATTAGAGCTGGGCATTCAGGGGTGATGTCAGGAAGCACTTCTTCACACAAAGGGTAGTGGAAATCTAGAACACTCTACCCCAAAATGTTGTTGAGGCTGGGGATCAACTGAAAATATAAAACCTGAGATTGATAGATTTTTAATAAAAACAGAAAATTCTGGAAATACTCAGCAGGTCAGGCAGCATCTGAGGAGAGAGAAACAGAGTTTATGGGCTGGATTTTGTCAATGGAGACATGATGGAGGCGGTACTCCCACTTTTTGGGTTGTAGTCATGCCTCCATCGACTTGTGGTCAACCCACGCTATTTTCCCTTGATTGACCTTGTTAAGCCCTCCCAGCGGGCTCAGCAAGCCAATTAAGGGACACCTGGTTACTGGTGACGTCAATGATTGACATTTCATCTGTCAAGAGCTTTTGACAGATGAAAAATCAGCGTTTGACAGCTCTGTGAAGCTGTCAAACACTGACAATCTGTCTTCTAACTTGAGTCCTTCTACTCAGGCTCAGTTAGAGATCTCTCCAGACCAGAAAGCAGAGGCTGCAGCTTTTGACAGTTCAGCGGCCATTCTGCTTTCTGTGCTGGTGAACTGAGTGACTCCCGAGAACTGAAGAAAGGAAGCCTGCAGGAGAAAGTAAAGGTAAGTAAAACTTATTAAAACACTTTACACTTACCTCACACACTTACCTCTGCACACATGCACCCATCACTCACCTGCACAACGGACATCTCGACCCCTCCAACCCCTTCAGACCGACGGTCCGCCTCGCTAACTTGCTGTGGTTCAGAGCCGTCGGGAAGCCCACATTTCAGGGCTAAAAATAGGGATTAGGCAAAAAACTGCCTGTTAACTACCTGTTAACAGGCAGTTAATTGGCACTAATCCCCTTCCCGCCTCGGGGAGGCGGCTCCCAGCACAGGTCAGGTACCCGTCTCCTGGGACATTGGCACGGAGGCGGGTTGGATGTGGGATGGGTTCCTGCCCCCCGATTCTGCAATTTTCCCACCACTCCCACCTCCAAACCCGCCTCCACGGGGCTTGGAAATTCGGGCCCAATGTTTCAGGTCGATGACCCGTCAGTTCTGACGAAGGGTCATCAACCTGAAACGTTAACTCTGTTTCTCTCTTCACAGATGCTGCCTGACCTGCTGAGTATTTCCAGCATTTTCTGTTTTTATTTCAGATTTCCAGCATCCGCAGTATTTTGCTTTTGTGTTGATAGAGTTTTGTTAGGTAAAGGGTATTAAGGAACCAAGGTGGGTAGATGGAGTTGAGATACAGATCAGCCATAATTTAATTGAATGCTGGAACAGGCTCAAGGGGCTGAATGGCCTCTTCCTGTTACTGTTCCTTCCATAAATTCTAAATTTTGATCATTTTGATCCTCTACCACCTAAAAAGACAAGGGCAGCAGAGGCATGGGAACACCATCACCTCCAAGTTCCCCTCCAAGTCACACACCATCCTGTCTTGCAAATACATTGGCCGTTCCTTCATTATCGCTGGGTCAAAATCCTGGAACTCCCTACCTAACAGCACTGTGGGAGTACCTTCATCACATGGACTGCAGCAGTTCAAGAAGGTGACTCACCACCACCTTCTCGCAGGCAATTTGGTATGAGTAATAAATGCTGGCCTTGCCAGAG
The DNA here is from genome assembly GCF_052327205.1 of Somniosus microcephalus. NCBI lineage: Eukaryota > Metazoa > Chordata > Chondrichthyes > Squaliformes > Somniosidae > Somniosus > Somniosus microcephalus. Next base: position 255,208,409 of record NC_140987.1, on the reverse strand, counting down.
ACGTCGATATTGCAGGAATGAATACAAAAAATTGATTAGAATTGGCCCAGTATAAAGTATCTTCATACACATTCCTTAATTTGCTCATTGACCCATTGCCTTCAATCCCATTCTGTTATCTGTATCCTCCTACTGCTATCTCTGGTGCTAGGCACCATCAATGAGCACCTCATTCTCTTTTCATAGTTGCCTTATCTGCTACCCCTACACATAACCACTAATTAATATCAGAAATGCCACAGGATCAGTTGATAACTTTTGGCAGTAGCATGTAGAATAATGAAGATATTGTAGGAATCAACGGATTCCTATCTAAATCACTGAGGTCGAGTCAGTTCAGTAAATTAACCAAATTTAATTAAACTGGTGAACAAAACAAAAACATGCAGGAGCAACAGCAAACAGGTCTATACAGTAGCTTGTTCCACGAGGTCTGAACTCAGAACCTCCCACCTCTGACGTCATGACATCATCACGTTTCCCGCCACTCGGGGCACCACGTGACCAACGTGATGACGTCATCACGTTGTTTCAGGGTTTTTACAGAAAGCTTGTTTACACTCAGCAAACGGACATAGGTGCTGTAACATTGCTTTAAAGACAGTTATTCATTTGTACAGGAGTTCATTGGTGGTTTTACCACATGCGCCCCCCCCCCCCCAGAAGTGTCTTTAATCATCAAAGTCAATCGCAGAGGAGGTTGGACAATCCTGTCGGAGCGACTCCGATATTCCCGGAATCATCAACTGTCATTGTGGAGGCGAAACCGACCTCGGGGCTTCCCTTCCGGTCGCGCAATCGGTGTTGCTGCTTTCTCGGTGCCGGTGGCACAAATTTACACGGGGGTCGGCAGCATCTGGCTTTCTGACAGAAACGGGTGTGGTAGTAGCAAAGGCCGGTCTGTGGAGGTGCCGAGGCGGGGTTCTTGGAGGCGGGGCGCGTCGAGGTGGCGCAATACTGTTGCATCACCGCGTAAATGGTGTCGGCTTCGGCCGCGAGCGCCACACCGTCCGTAGCCGTCGACCTGGCCAGGGCTGCTTGTACCTGCTCAGGGAGCTGGCTCAGGAACAGTTCATGAAATATAAAACACTGCGGCTCAGACCTGAGGAGGGTGAGCATGTGGCTCATCAACTCGGAAGGCTTAGCATCACCTAACCCGGGGAGTGCGAGCAAGCGTCGTGCGCGCTCCGCCTTTGTGAGACCGAATACTTGCATGAGGCGTGCCTTGAGCGTTTCGTACTTGTTCTCCACGGGCGGGGTCTCCAGCAGGCTGATAATGCGGGAAGCCGTCGAGCTGTCCAGTGCGGAGACCACATACAGGTAATGGGTCTGATCCAGCACTATGTTTCACAGTTGGAACCGAGCCTCCGCTTGAACGAACCAGGAGGCTGCCTGTTGTTCCCAAAATTGAGGGAGCTTCAAACTCGCTGCATTTACATCCATCTTGTTCTCGAGCTTGCCTCCGCGAAAATCGTCCGCGAAGCTTCGGGGTCACCAATGTAGGAATCAACGGATTCCTATCTAAATCACTGAGGTCGAGTCAGTTCAGTAAATTAACCGAATTTAATTAAACTGGTGAACAAAACAAAAACATGCAGGAGCAACAGCAAACAGGTCTATACAGTAGCTTGTTCCACGAGGTCTGAACTCAGAACCTCCCACCTCTGACGTCATCGCGTTTCCCGCCACTCGGGGCACCACGTGACCAACGTGATGACGTCATCGCGTTGTTTCAGGGTTTTTACAGAAAGCTTGTTTACACTCAGCAAACGGACATAGGTGCTGTAACATTGCTTTAAAGACAGTTATTCATTTGTACAGGAGTTCATTGGTGGTTTTACCACAATATAAAAATATTCGATAGCTCAATATTTTGGTACAAGATATTTATCACAGGCAATCCGGGTTTTGCTTTTTAAAATTCATTGTTCTCGGCGATAACTGATGGGAAGCTATTGGGCATATCCTTGTATTTGGGTATCATGAAGGAAAAAGAGGAACCACAAGGTAGGACATGTACCTCCACTTCAGAATTTACGAGTCGAGGTGCCCCTAGCTCCACCTGACCCAGGAACACTGTTTGAGGAGTGCACACGTCACAAGGGAAGCCCTCAATAAGTGATGACATGTTCTGCAACCTGCCTTTTGGCCCACCTCTACTGTATCCCTTGCACTACCAGTGGCTGTCAAGGCAAACCAGTGCTCTCCATTTTAGACACAACAGGGAATTTTGATGAAGGGTCCCAGACCTGAAACGTTAACTCTGTTTCTCTCTCCACGGATGCTGCCTGGCCTGCTGAGTATTTCCAGCATTTTCTGTTGTTATTTTAGGGAATTTTCCAGGCTGCTTCTCAGGACAGAACTAACATTATGTAGTTGACGACGCACACGTCCATTAAGCAGGCCACTGGTGCCCTGTTTTCTTGAGCTATAGGGAAGGGCTAAGAGGAACCTAACATAACTTCTACATTTTGATAATTTATAAAGGCAAATAAAAAGCCCTTAACTCCCCTGTGAGTTTCATGAAATTGCTGCATTTGCACATTGTCAATTAAACTCACCACAGAAAGTTAGGGCTGTTACTTAACAGCATAAGTATCTTTTTAATTATAAGATTTATGTTCCAGCAATGCCAATCAACCTCTCCGGCCCAGAAAGGAAACAATTTAAATGGTGAAATCTCATTTCTACAGGTAGTAAATTGTTGGTCGAGATTTTGAAAATGTTACATTTAAATGTTCTTACTTTTCCTTTCTGTCTCTTTTTTCCTCTTAATCCAATCTTTCCTGCCCTCTCTTTATTTCTCTTTCTGTAATTTGACTGTAATGCATCCTGTTTCCTTCTCCGTCGTTCCTCTGTTTCTTTCTCAAGCTTTAAATCTCATTGGTTAAGGAGATAAACCGTTGGTTCCGTCGTTCACCGAGGTCCCAGATGCCCCGGTGCCCTCGCCGCGCCGTTACCAGCTCGCACTCCCAACAACTTGCAGGGCAAAACGTGTTCGAGCTGAGGGGTGAGGGCAAAATTCTAACTAATGATGCTCCGCGCCAGCAAATTCTGGGCCAATGTCTTCTTCCTAAAGCAGGCTGTGCTAATTTGAGTGACTATGTAGGGCAAGCAGAGAAACACTGTATGAAGTTAAGTAAATGTTGTGGATGAGTTTCCATGGGAGTTCTCTCGCTCGCCCACCATTATTTTGGCGGAAGAGCCACGAAAACACCAGTAAAATGGGGCAGACGGCATTTATGCTGTTTTTCCGAGTTTCTGTGGCTCTTGCGCCAAAGTTGCAGAAGACAACAACAACTTGCATTTATATAGCGCCTTTAATATAGTGAAACATCCCAAGGCGCTTCACAGGAGCGATTATCAAACAATATGTGACACCGAGCCACGAAAAGAGATATTAGGATAGGTGACCAAATGCTTGGTCAAAGAGGTAGGTTTTAAGGAGCGTCTTAAAAGGAGGAGACAGAGGTAGAGAGGTTTAGGGAGGGAATTCCAGAGTTTAGGGGCTAGGCAGCTCAAGACATGGCCGCCAATGGTGGAGCGAAGGAAATCAGGGATGCGCAGGAGGCGAGAATAGGAGGAACCAATGGGAGAACCCCTGTGGAAAGACAAAACATAAAACAATTTATACAATAGCTGGCTATCTGACAAAGGGTTCAACCCAAAACGTTGACTCTGTTTCTCTCTCCTCGATGCTGCCTGACCAGCTGAGTGTTTCCAGCACTTTCTGTTGTTATTTTATAAAACAATTTATATTAGTTATGTTTTCCAAATGAAAATTTCAACTGGACATGGTACAAAAATACTACTGTTAACCTTAATAAAATAAAGATGTAGATCCGTCCCTTGAAAAAAAAATGTTTTCTAATGATGTGGTTACCAAAAAAAATGAAGTCAATTTTCCACTGAGGAAATGGAGAATATTTTGCTTTGCTTTGCAAGGCTCAAGATTAGTGTAGAGTAGCAGCCTCAGACATGCAGATAGTGTTATGGACCTGTGGATTATGGACAACATGACCTGGATTATCCTCTGAGGCACCAACTGTTTGGGACAGTAAATAGAGAATGCGTTCTTAAAGGCTACTGCCTCGAATCCCCCACAGAAAAAGAACTGCACCCGAATTCTCCTCCCAAAAAAATGGCCAGTCCCTTTAAGTCCTGCCACATTTAAATGGGGGTTAAGAAGGTATGACTAAACGTTCCCCTCCATTCCCACCCCAAATAATTAACACCGCAGCGGTGTTACGAGCTACTGCAAGGTACCCCATAGAATTGCCAACAGTGGTGGGGTGTATGCCTGGAGGTTTCATCACATGACCTCCCACCTTGTACTGCCCCGTCCCCACTTTCCTGCCATTGGTCCATCCTCCGGGCACACTGCCTTCCCACGGCCAATTGGAAAACAAACTCTTTTTGTTACCCAATTTGATTGATCTTGACTGTTAGTCAAACAGCTTTTTTTCCCTCCCCATCGCCAATATTTTTGTAACTAAAAAGTCGTCAAAAGAAAATGAAAACATTTTTTTTTAATGTCCCTATGATTATTCTCCCAAGTGTTGCTCCCAGCAGTATGCTGGAGATTAAGCTTCAATTCCTGGAGACTCCAGGCCAATCCTGGAGGGTTGCCGGCCCTAGGGTATCCCTGAGGCAGATCCAACACGGAGGAGGCCATTTTGTGTGCTGCTATTGAAGGTGAATGGTTCTTTCCCTTGCCTAGTGATGTTTTTAGTACTTTGGGGGTTTGGGCGAGAACCTTTTGCTGCTACTTTTACCCAGGTCTGCTCAAAGTACTCCTCTGCACTCTAAACATGGATTTCTCAATGGAAATACCTTCATTTCTGAGGTTATGAAGAGGCTATGCACTCACTTACCTGGGTCTACAGACCTAGAAGATCTTAGGCAGGCATCCCCGCAGTATGAGGAGAGTTCATAGGAAGGGGTTGAAATGGAACAGGATAGCCAGCAGTGCCAGAGGAAGAAAGCACGAGAGCCCAGAGCTTTCAATAAATAAAGGGTGACTCACCAAATAAAGTCACCACACAGCTGACTGTTCGCCCTCACACTCTCGCAAAAGTCCCTCACTTTCCAAAGAAGACTTCAACCAAAGTCCTTCATAAGACATAAGTCTATGGCCTAGAAATTGCAGTACACAGGAAACGTGCCAGTGCCACCGCGGGCTAAAGTTAATGTCCACCTGAATTCATAGCGCAGGATGCACCAAATTTAAATTAGCGAAGCGCTAAACCTACCGTGCAAACCTCTTTTTCCAGTGCTACTCTCAGCAGGATGCCTAATGTAGCATGGCCGTCGTGTTCCTGAAGCAAGAACAGCGTTGTCTTAAAGCAAGGGTGTCATTTCAGAAAGCAGTGTCGGTCCCTTACAGGGGCACTGCTTTCTAAAATGAAAAAAATAATCATTTAAAAATAGGCACTTTTTAACCCTTAGAGCGCAACTGCCTTCTAAAAAAACTAAACATTGAAAATAATTCCCAAATGGGAGTCTTCAGCTCTTAAAGCTGAATTGCTTTCCGCAACTAAAAAAATGGTAAAAGTGCTTCAGCACTAACAGAAATAGCTCAAGTCAAGGAAGGGGGACCCAGGGTCGTGCATGCAGCACTCCAGCTTTGTGCAGGGGGTCAACACTGCAAGAGAGGCCCTCTACCCATAGGAGGCCAGGAGGCCCTCCAGAAAGAAGGATGTGGGACCAGATCACAGAGGCCGTCACTGCCATCGGTGTCGCCTGCCCACCCCCTGGCTCCAGTGCCCAAAGAAGCTTCATGACCTCAGACCAGTGGTCAAGGTTAGTGAATGCATCTTCAAAAGCCATCTCCAACCAACTGCACCACAAGCCTAACACATTGCTCATTGCACGACTGCCCCCCCCCCCGCCAATCACTCACCTACTGACAATCTGTACCAGACATGAGGCACATCTCCCATTCCTAGCTTCATCTCACCCCCTTGGAGATGGTGCTGGCCATTCTTGGCAGGGGCATGGCTGAGCCCTTGGCCAGCAGTGGGGCTGAAAGGATACAAGATGCTGGTATCCTCATACGTTATCCTCCTTCTCACATGCACCTCACTCTCCCGCCCTCCCTTCACCACAACTCTACCCTTGTACCTTCCTCATTTCACACACCCAAGAAATGTAGCTTGCCCAGCCAGTGGTTGACCAAGAAGATGGAGAGGAGAGTGAAGAAGAAGAAGAAGAAACACCGTCACTCGATTTGAGACTCCCAGACACCAGCTCCTCGAGGTCATCCTGCAATGCTATTTGCAGCGTCCCCCACTGAAAGTCAGCAGCCTTCCACCGAGGCACTAAAGCATGGCGGAGAAGCACTACTGGCGCGAATTCATGAACTCATTTCTCTTATCTAGAAGGAGGAGAGCATGCCAGGGGATCTCAGAGACGCCGTAATTGTGACCATCTTCAAGAAAGGTGTCAAGTCCGATTGCGATAATTACAGAGGAGTTTCCCTGCCACAGGGAAAGTCATCACAAGAATCCTCCTCAATCGCTTTCTCCCAGTGGCCGAAGAGCTCCTCCCAGAGTCACAATGCGGATTCCGCCCACTAAGGGGCACAATGGACATGATCTTCACCGCACGTCAATTACAAGAGAAATGCAGGGAACAGCACCAACCATTGTACATGACCTTCTTTGATCTCATAAAGGCCTTCGACACTGTCAACCATGAGGGATTATGGAGTGTCCTCCTCAAATTCCGCTGCCCTCAAAAGTTTGTCACTATCCTCCGCCTGCTTCATGACGACATGCAAGCCGTGATCCTGACCAACAGTTCCACCACAGACCCAATTCACGTACGAACCGGGGTCAAGCAAGGCTGTGTTATCGCACCAACGCTCTTCTCAATCTTCCTTGCTGCAATGCTCCATCTCACCCTCAGTAAGCTCCCCACTAGAGTGGAGCTAATTTACAGAACGGGAAACTGTTCAACCTCCGTCGCCTTCAGTCCAGATCCAAGGTTGTCCCATCCTCTGTCATCGAATTACAGTATGTAGACAATGCTTGCATTTGTGCTCACTCGGAGGTCGAACTCCAAACCATCGTAAACACCTTCACCAAAGCGTACGAGAGCATGGGCCTTACACTAAACATCCGTAAGACAAAGGTCCTCTACCAACCTGCCCCCGCCACAAAGTGCTGCCCCCCGATTATCAAAATCCACGACAAGGCCTTGGACAACGTGGACCACTTTCCATACCTCGGGAGCCTACTGTCAACAAGGGCAGACATCGACGGCGAAGTCCAACACCGCCTTCAGTGTGCCAGTGCAGCCTTCGGTCGCCTGAGGAAGAGAGTGTTTGAAGACCAGGACCTCAAACCCAGCACTAAGCTCATGGTCTACAAGGCAGCAGTGATACCTGCCCTGCTGTATGCCTCAGAGACATGGACCATGTACAGCAGGCACCTCAAAGCACTGGAGAGGTACCACCAACGCTGCCTCCGCAAGATCCTGTAAATCCATTGGCAGGATAGGCGCACCAACATCAGTGTTCTTGCTCAGGCCAACATCCCCAGCATCGAAGCTCTGACCACGCTCAATCAGCTCCGATGGACGGGTCACATTGTCTGCATGCCCGATACGAGACTCCCAAAACAAGCGCTCTACTCGGAGCTTCGGCATGGCAAGAGAGCCCCAGGTGGGCAGAGGAAACGCTTCAAGGACACCCTCAAAGCCTCCTTGAAAAAGTGCAACATCCCCACCAACACCTGGGAATCCCTGGCCCAAGACCGCACAAAGTGGAGGAGAAGCATCCGGGAAGGCGCCGAACACCTCGAGTCTCTTCGCCGGGAGCAAGTGGAAGCCAAGTGCAGGCAGCGCAAGGAGCGCATGTCAACCCAAACACCCCACCCACACGCCCCTTCAACCACCATCTGCCCCACCTGTGATAGAGGCTGTAGGTCCCGCATTGGACTAATCAGTCACCTGCAGCGGGGTGTCGCGGCCACAGCCCGGCACCGAGCTGCTGCAGCCCGATAGCAGCCAGGACCATGCCACGGCACACCACGGAGGACCGACCTGGAGGTCGGCCAAAAAATGAAAGTGGCGACATGGGTCGCGGTCGCACCTCCTCTTTAACTACCGCCCCGCGAGCGGAGGTCTGCCCAGCTCGTGACCCGCGAGGCTGGCGCTGACACCGCCCGCAGCAGCCTTGCAGGTCGCAGCTGAATTTCTGCCGCGGGGCGCTAAGGGGCCGTGACGGGGTGCTAAGGGGTCGTGGTGCATGGCGATGATGTCATCCCCGGACGTGCAGCCGCCCGATGCTAGACAGGGAGCGCGGTGCTATCGAGTAGCGCCTCAGCAACACCCCGCCAAATTTTTCAGGAGGTGCTTTTTTCGCCTCTCCCCACCCCCCACCCACCCCCCCCCACCCCCCCGGCGATAAGCCCTTTGCACCTCGTTAGCAACCCCCGGAGGTGCTAACGGCAAGCGCAAAGGAGCCAAATTTCTAGCCAATTAAACGACTTGCGCCATTCCGAATCATAAAGGCAAGTCCAATTCCAAGTCATTGGCGGGCGGGGTGGGGGGCATGGGGCTTGTGTGCGGTTGGAAATCACATCAAGTGTGGATCATACCAATTTTAAGGGCAGGTCTGGTTTTTTAAAAACTATTTCAGAAGCAGTATGCTATGTCTTCATTACTATTTGATCAACAAACAAACTCAAAACATGACAAAATGTTTTTTAAAAATTGACAAAAGCAGTGAATAAACTGAAACATTCTCGCGCAAAAAAGAAGCTCCTCTTTAAATATGTTTACTCTTCCTGGGGAACACTGCAGGTTTACTTCAGGCGAGTGGCTATTGGATTGGATGGCGGGAAGAGTACTTTCCTGAGCTCAGAATTGGCGTATATTCCGCTCTCATCCATCCAGGTGTTCCGGCCTTGGCGACGGAAATCATCTGTTTCCACAAACTGCGAGTGGCACTTTCTGTAATCTGCTACCTCCTCCTCAGGAACCTCAAGCTGCAGATGGGTGAGGGGGTGGGCATGGGGGGGGGGAGGGGGGGAAGAGAGTAAAAGTCAAAGTTGTTAATCCTGTTTTCTACGTTTCAGTTTTTTAAAAAATACACTCGTCCATAATGTAGACTCGAAGTCCAAGGGGCGATGCCACAATGGCGGGCTTGGGAAATTGCTCCTATTGCCAGGAGTGCGTGAGGTCCGTGGAATCAGGTAGGTCTACCTGATAATGCCTCTGGAATGTGTTACCAGCTGGTGTGCTGGGTGCTGACTCTCTGCCTTCAAGAGGGAGCTGGACCGGTTCCTGACTGGGGCAGAGATCGCAGCATATAGAAGGCAAGTGTCTTTATAGAGAACCTTGGTCCATGGCAGGAGGGTCGGTAACCAGAGGACACAGATTTAAGATAATTGGCAAAAAAAAACCAGGGGGAGAGGAGGAGAATTTTTTTTTACTCAGCGAGTTATGATCTGGAATGCACTGTCTGAAAGGGCGGTGGAAGCAGATTCAATAGTAACTTTCTAAGGGGAATTGGAAAAATACTTGAAAAGGAAAAATTTGCAAGGCTATGGGGAAAGAGCAGGGGAGTGGGACTAATTAGACAGCTCTTTCAAAGAGCCGGCACAGGCAGGATGGGCTGAATGGCCTCCTTCTGTGCTGTATCATTCTATCTGATCTCCTGGTCTGGTTTCCATCACTTGAGGGGGTCGGAGAGGAATTTTCCAGAGTAATTTCTACCCTTATTGGTCCTGGGTTTTCTCTTTTTTTTGACTCACCCAGGAGATTACATGGCTGCGGGCGTGGGGGGGGAAGAATGTAGTCATGATGGTCCAGCCATCATGAAGTGTGTGGCAGGTTTGATGGACCAGCTGGTCAATTCCTGCCCGTTAATTTTGTACGTTTGTAAGCCTCAACGTGCTTTTCGATTTCACTGAGGGAAAAAAAAAATTGGAAGCTGGCGAATAGTGTCCAAACCTCATGCCTGTAAAAATATGCCAACTATTATAATAACGTGACAATTCCCCTTACTATTCTACAGCTTGACCAGAATGATACCGGGGCTAAAAGGGTTAAATTATGAGGACAGTTTGCACAGACTAGGCTTGTATTCCCTGGAGTATAGAAGATTAAGGGGTGATCTAATTGAGGTGTTTAAGCTGATTAAAGGATTTGATAGGGTAGAGAGAGAGAAACTATTTCCTCTGGTGGGGGGAGTCCAGAACAAGGGGGCATAACCTTAAAATTAGAGCTGGGCCGTTCAGGGGTGATGTCAGGAAGCACTTCTTCACACAAAGGCTAGTGGAAATCTGGAACTCTCTCACCCAAAAAGCTGTTGAGGCTGAGGGTCAATTGAAAATGTCAAAACCGAGATTGATAAGATTTTGTTAGGCAAAGGGTATTAAGGAATATGGAGCCAAGGTGGGAAAATGGAGTTAAGGTGCAGATCAGCCATGATCTGATTGAATGGTGGAACAGGCTCGATGGGTTGAATGGCCTCCTCCTGTTCCAATGTTCCTTAGCTAACTCTGGTTGGAGGCATTGCAGGAGGTTCGATCACGTGACGTTCTGATCACATGACATCTGCAAAATGACACTGCATTTACCTCATGGGTTGAGTATTTTTGCTGATGGTTTTGCGCCAGCAGCTGTTGTATGAGAAGTCCTGAGAACCAGGAGGCCAAGAAGAGAAACCGAGGGCGGGACAACAGGGAAATTGAAGGTGGGGGAGGGGTTTGCAGGGCAGAAACAAGATGTGGGAGGAACTTTGATTCCGCCAGTAACTATTAATAACTCAATGAAATTGCACCGATAACTCTACTGGTGCAAGTGTGCATGGTAGCATGGACCATTTTTGACCACAATCAGGAAATTAGCTCAACCATTAGTGGCACAACATACTGGCTGGATGTGGGTTTACACTATGATTCCCTACACAGCGAGTCCCTGATCTTGGCAATGCCATTAAGAGGCATGAGAGCGAGAGAGAGAGAGGGAAAAGAAAGAAAGAGGGAAAAGAAAGAACGAAAGAAATATATAGATAGATAGATTTACATTTATACAGTGCCTTTCATGATCTCAGGGCGCCCTAAAGCGCTTTACAGACAATTAAGTACTTTTGAAGTGTAGTCACTGCTGTAATATAGGAAATGCAGCAACCAATTTATGCACAGCAAGATTCCACAACCAGCAATGTGATAATGATAATAATAATGACCAGGTAATCTGTTTTGGTGATGTTGGTTGATGGATAAATATTGGCCAGGACACCGGGGATAGCTCCCCTTCTCTTCTTCGAAATAGGTGGACATAAAGGATCCCATGGCACTGAGAGGGCAGACAGGGGCCTCGGCTTAATGTCTCATCTGAAAGACGGCACCTCCGACAGTGCAGCGCTCCCTCAGTACTGCAGTGGGAGTGCCAGCTGGGATTTTGTGGTCAGGTCTCTGGAGTGGGACTTGAACCCACAAACCTTCTGATTCAGAGGCGCGAGGGCTACAAACTGAGCCACAGCTGACAATTCAAGCTTGCCACCCTCCAAGCTCCTCATTGTGCAATCATAATTGTAATGTTTCATTGATTGCACTGTGAAAGTTGATAATATAAGTCAATGCCTTCCAGGAGGCTGTACATTTACATGAAGCACAAAAATTACAACAAAACTGGGAGGAGCTGTCAATTTCAATTTTATGTAGATGAAAGAATAGGCCTGTCTACCCAAAGCTACACTCAAACAGTAAGATTAACCATATCCATACCAATATAAATCAGAAAAATATATACTGTACAGTAGTTTCTTTTTTTGGCTTCTAAGCATACAAAGTTCCATTTGGCAGCACTGTAATGGAAAATATTACAGAGCGGCCTATCACTTGTGTCATAGTGGTGGGCCAGTTTCTGCTAGCTATTAAGCACGGTAGTCCTAATGGATGCCAAGATAAACCATCAGTGTGACAAATGGAAACAAAAGTCCTACATTTAGCAACCCATTGCATGGAAATTTGCTTGAAGCTATTACTTAGAGCATAAAGTTAGAAGAAGTAGTTTCAAACTTACAGCCCTCGGAGTATAATGGTAAGGAGGAGTATAATCATAAGTATAAGTTGTTTCTAGATACCTGAATGAGATAAAGATAGAACGTAACTAGCATATTTATAGGAAAGCTATACGATAATTAGCATCTTCAAAAAAAGTTCTGAAATTTTGTAATGTCATGTAGATATCCATATTTGTAGAAGTATGTAATTTTCCACATCGCATTTCAGTTGATCTTTGTGAATCTACCACAATCAAATCTGAGGACATGTATGTGTGTAAGAATTCGCAATAATTTACAGTTCTGAAGATTCATTTTTTTGATTAAAGAATCCCTGGGCGATGTGCTTTTAAATTTCCAGGGATAAAAATGGCTGTCACCACATGGCCGAAGACAAAGGACAATGCTTTGTTTACAAAGCAATTGAATGCTATTAGCATTTGTTTGTATATCGAGTGGATACATCTAAACTGCAGAAGAGACTTTTGCACCTTGAATGGGAAACGTTTAAGATTTGAATGGGTTTTCAATCACCCAGTACTGGACAATGGAGCAGTTGTATCTCCCTTTTGTTTCAGCCCAGGAAGCTCCGGAAGATACATTAACCCAGTCCAACCACTCTGAGTTAGCCAATCACAGCTTTCTCTTGTGTATTGGACCCTTTTGGGTGGGGAATTTTGCACACAGCCCTTGCAAGGCAGAACGGCAGGACCTCACCAGGTATAAAAATAGCGGCTGAGAAGCTAGCTCGCTCTCTTACTTCGCTGGACCAAAGGTGAGCAGGGTGTTCTGACTCCTCAGAAAAGCAACCTAGTTAAGGAGTTTGGGGGATGGTGATTTAAGGGAATTGCTAAGATTGTTTAAATAACATTGTAGCCATTGTATCCCTTGTTTTCGCCGTCTGCAACCCCCTGTTATATAGTATTACTGTGTTCGTGTGGTATAGTTTATTCTTTTGATTGTAGTTTATTTAGGTAATAAAACTTGATTTTTTCTCTCATCCAAACTACGTGTCTGTTTTAATATCAATAATTATAAGCCCTGCAGTCAGAACTGGAAGGTGGGGTAGCGATTCGTAACCGCTGTTTTAAAATTGGTTTTATTTGTAAATTGGTCTGAGTGCAGGCAAAGGCTGTAAGACCAGGAAAATTACTTTTAAACCAGTTTAAAGAAGCCCCCAAACCCTTACATGTGTGATTTGTCTTTCAGTTTACCAACGGAGTAAAAAAGGAACGTGGAAATGAAAATGGATTCAGCATCTATTTTCTACTGATGGAATGTCACCACTGTTGCAGCTACTGTAATAAAATATCCCAACTATCTGAGAAAGATGATAAAGTTATGTTGCATGGCTTGGGTGCTCCAATGCACATCTCCAAACCAATTAATCCCCACGTGGTACATTCCTAATCTCTGCTGTGCACTCAATGGGAGGAGTCAGAAGAGGTCATTCCTGCAGAGAGCGAGGTAGAAATGGGACAGAGGAACAGGAGTAGGCCATTCAGCCCCTCGAGCCTGTTCCACCATTTAATTAGATTGTGGCTGATCTGTATCTTAACTCCATTTACCTGCCTTGGTTCCATATCCCTTAATACCCTTGCCTAACAAAAATCTACCAATCTCAGTTTTGAAATTTTCAATTGACCGGACTCCCAGCTTTTGGGGGGAGAGAGTTCCAGATCTCCACTCACCTTCGTGTGAAGAAGTGCTTCCTGACATCACCCCTGAAAGGCCTAGCTCTAATTTTAAGGTTATGTCCCCTTGTTCTGGACTCCCCCCACCAGAGGACATCTTTTCTCTCTATCTAACTACCAAATGATTGGGCAAATCACTCAGTGGACCTCCTAATTGCCGAGGAATGAGATCAAGTCAACTACCCGAGTTCTTGAAACAAAAAATACTGCGGATGCTGGGAATCTGAAATAAAAACAGAAAATGCTGGAAACTCTCAGCAGGTCAGGCCACATCTGTGGAGAGAGAAAGGGTTAACTTTTCAGGTCGATGATCTTCCAACCTCTCTCTCTCCACAGATGCTGCCTGACCTGCTGAGTTCTTCCAGCATTTTCTGTTTTATGCTTGAGTTTTTGGTTGGAGGAAGTCATGCGAGATGTGAGAGTAAGTAAAATGATATAAAAGATCATGTTAAGAGATGCAGTACAGGCTCTTTGAACCATGTCTTCCAGTAAAGTACAGTACTTGTACAGTTTATTGAATAAAGTTAATATGGTAACTTAACGTCGAAGGAGCACCTCACCAAGAGAACATGTTTTTGTAATGACCCCTTAATGTATATAACCAATAGTCATCTTAATGTAGTAATCTTTTAGTTAAGACCAAATGTTCAGATAATGAGTGCATTCTAAAGCAACACTTTCCTTTCCTGTCGGTGGGCTCCTCTCCATTATAAGACCTCTGCTGTGCCATCATTACATTTATCATACGAGACAGAAAATTGACCGACATAATAAAACCAATAAAATAAAAACTCTACAAACCAAAACAGTATTCATTACAAACAACAAGGCCTTGGAAAGGGTGCAGAGGAGATCCATAAGAACATAAGAAATAGGAGCAGGAGCAGGTCCTTCGAGCCTGCTCCAACATTCAATAAGATCATGGCTGATCTTCTACCTCACCTCCACTTTCCTGCCCTATCCCCATATCCCTTGATTACATTAGTATCCAAAAATCTATTGATCTCAGCCTTGAAGATGCCCAACGACTGAGCATCCACAGCTCTCTGGGGTAGTGAATTCCAAACATTCACAACCCTTTGAATGAAGAAATTTCTCCTCATCTCAGTCCTAAATCTCCGACCCCTTATTCTGAGACTGTGACCCCGTGTTCTAGACTCTCCAGCCAGGGGAAACAGCCTCCCAGCATCTACCCTGTCAAGTCCATTAAGAATTTTATATGTTTCAATGAGATCACCGTTCATTCTTCTAAACTCTAGAGAATATAGAGGCCTAGTCTACTCAATCTCTCCTCATAGGACAATCCCCTCATCCCAGGAATCAGTCTAGTAAACCTACGTTACACTCCCTCTAAGGCAAGTATATCATTCCTTTTTATTTTTTAATTTGTTTATGGGATCGCTGGCAAGGGCAGCATTTATTGGCCATCCCTAATTGCCCTTGAGAAGGTGGTGGTGAGCCGCCTTCTTGAACTGCTGCAGTCCGTGTGGTGAAGGTACTCCCACAGTGCTGTTAGGTAGGGAGTTCCAGGATTTTGACCCAGCGACAATGTATTTCCAAGTCAGGATGGTGTGTGACTTGGAGTGTAACTTGGAGGTGGTGGTGTTTCCATGCGCCTGCTGCCCTTGTCCTTCTAGGTGGAAGAGGTCGCAGGTTGGGGAGGTGCGGCCGAAGAAGCCTTGGCGAGTTGCTGCAGTGCATCTTGTAGATGGTACACACTGCAGCCATGGTACGCCAGTGGTGGAGGGAATGAATGTTTAAGGTGGTGGATGGAGTGCCAATCAAGCGGACTGCTTTGTCCTGGATAGTGTCAAGCTTCTTGAGTGTTGTTGGAGCTGCACTCATCCAGGCAAGTGGAGAGTATTCCATCACACTCCTTACTTGTGCCTTGCAGATGGTGGGAAGGCTTTGGGGAGTCAGGAGGTGAGACACTCCTAGCCTCTGAGCTGCTCTTGTTGCCACGGCTGGTTCGGTTAAGTTACTAGTCAATGGTGACCCTCAGGATGTTGATGGTGGGGGATTCGGCGATGGTAATGCTGTTGAATGTCATGGGGCGGTGGTTAGACTCTCGCTTGTTGGAGATAGTCATTGCCTGGCACTTCTGTGGCACGAATGTTACCTGCCACTTATCAGCCCAAGCCTGAACGTCGTCCAGGTCTTGTTGCATGTGGGCATAGACTGCTTCATTATCTGAGGAGTTGTGAATGGCGCTGAACACTGTGCAGTCATCAGCTAACATCCCCATTTCTGACCTTATGTTGGAGGGAAGGTCATTGATGAAGCAGCTGAGGATGGTTGGGCCTAGGGCACTGCCCCGAGGAACTCCTGCA
Source organism: Somniosus microcephalus (assembly GCF_052327205.1). NCBI lineage: Eukaryota > Metazoa > Chordata > Chondrichthyes > Squaliformes > Somniosidae > Somniosus > Somniosus microcephalus. The sequence continues at coordinate 255,192,366 of NC_140987.1, read as the reverse complement.
GCGATGTGCTGGGGCTGTGATGATTGACCTTCAACCACCAGAACCATCTTCCTTTGTGCTAGGTACGACTTCTGCCACCAATCCTTACGTAAGGAGACCAAACTGTACACACTACTTCAGGTGTGGTCTCACCAAGGCCCTATGTAATTTACTAGAATGGTACCAGGGATGAGGTACTTCAGTTATGAAATGGTGGGGACAATTTGGAGAGGCTGGGGTTGTTCTCCTTAGAGCAGAGAAGGTTAAAGGGAGATTTGATAAGGTGTTCAAAATTATGACGGGTTTTGATAGAGTAACGAAGGAGAAACTGTCTCCAGTGGCAGGAGGGTTGGTAACGAGAGGGCACAGATTTAAGGTAATTGGCAAAAGAACCAGAGGGGAGATGAGGAGAATTTCTTTTATGCAGCAAGTTATGATGATCTGGAATGCACTGCCTGAAAAGGTGGTGGAAGCAGATTCAAAAGTAACTTTCAAAAGGGAATTGGATAAATACTTGAAGAGGAAAACATTTGCAGAACTATGGGGAAAGAGTAGTGGGAATAATTGGATAGTTCTTTCAAAGATGGTCTGAATGGTCTCCTTCTTTGCTGTATCATTCTATGATTCTATGAAGAACATCTGATAGTGTGGCCCAGGATGTCAAATGATGGTCTTGCCTCTAATTCAGCCACAATGCACAGAAATCACTAGGCTGGCTGATTATGAAATGAACTTGAAATGTACAGCAGTGGCCTGATTTAAAGAGACTGTGCTTTTGTCAGATGAGGCTCACAGACACCAGCTCACACTCAGAAAATGGACTATTAGATAAGTCAGTTCAACCCTTTTTTCAACATCAATGTGTTCGAGAAGTATAACCACAGACAGCTGTTCCTTATTTTAATTTACATGAGTAATGGCTTAGATTAATTTTACCACAGAAACAGGAACATTTGTAATTTTACTGAAACTTGTCTTATTTTTCTTCCCTCCAGCCTTCTCATCGCCTATTCCAGGAATTGTAATTTGAATATATTACAATTCCATGAGTGCTGGTAGCTTTCTGTTAACCTTGCGCACATTGACATTCATGCAAACCCAGTCAGGGAATGTTGACATGGTATTCAATGCCATTTGGCGAGCCATATTGTCCATGTGTTCACTCAACATCAGGCGCATGGGAACACCACAACCTCCAAGTCACACACCATCCTAATATATCTCCATTCCTTTATCATCGCTGGGGCAAAATCCTGGAACTCCCTCCCTAACAGCACTGTGGGAGTACCTTCACCACACGGACTGCAATGGTTCAAGAAGGCGGCTCACCACCACCTTCTCCAGGGCAATTAGGAATGGACAATAAATGCTGGCCTTGCCAGTGACACCCACATTCCATGAATGAATAAAAAAAAACATTTTAGGAGGGAGTCACGGGACAATGGTCAAAAGTAGGAACACTGGCTAATTTTCCCATTCCTAAGTCAGGATATTGAAGCCAATTATAGAACCACCGCACCTCCACCTGCACCCTGCCCCCCACCCCACTGACCCCCATCACTGCATTCCTTGAACTGAAATTTATCTTTCACAGAGGATTAAACCTCCAAATATCATAGGAACAGGAAGAGGCCGTTCAGCCTCTCGAGTCTGTTCCGCCATTCAATTAGAGCATGGTCGATGCTCCACATGAGCCTACTCCCACCCTGCATCACCTCACCCTATCAACATATCCTTCTATTCCTTTCTCCCTCATGTACTTATCGAGCTTCCCCTTAAAAGCATCTTGGCTATTCGCCTCAACTACTACTTGTGGTAGCGAGTTCCACATTCTCACCACTCTCTGGGTAAAGAAGTTACTCCCAAATTCCTCATTGGATTTATTAGTGACTATCTTATATTTATAACCACTAGTTTTGGACTCACCCACAAGCGGAAACATCCTATCTACATCTACCCTAGCGAAACCCGCCATAATTTGAAAGACCTCTATTAGGTCACCCCTCAGCCTGCTCTTTTCTAGATTTAACTCAGAGTGGAACTTACATTTCCAGTCTCCTTGTCCTCAGTGAGGTACCTCACCAGCATATATTGAAACATCATGGGAGTGTTTTTCACACACACACTGACAGTGGGCAAGGAATTGGGAAGTTTACCCTTTATGTTAGTTATCAGCAGTCACCCTCTTTGCCAATTGGCTTGCGCAAGTGCTTTTTATTGATGAAGTGAAATACAGGTACAGTACTCACATTTTTGAGTGGTCTGAAAGATGCCTTGGTAAAGCTGCACTGTGGTTTGTTTCAGGGCAACCAGACGTTCTAGAAGTTGAAAAGGAAACTCGTACAGTTTAACCAAAAATATCATGCTATGCATTACGCACACCATCACCAGCAACAACCACCGTTGGTCAAATATTCACAGCCACTTCAGAGCCACCATGCTGCAAGGCGCACTCACTGAGTCCCATGTCACTTGAGGATGCTCTGGTAATTAAATGGTGGCATTTTAACCATGCTGCTTAGCATTGGTGGGATTGCTCTGAAATCTGCAGGATATTGTTCTGAACCAATTCTGTTATAAAGTGGATGTCAGAACTCAATTACATTACAATTATTCAATTTTCACCTTCAAATCCCACCATGGCCTCGCCCCTCCCTCCTCCAGCCCTACAACCCTTCGAGATCTCTTCGCTCCTCCAATTCTGGGCTCTTGCGCATCCCCGATTTCCTTTGCCCCATCATTGGCAGCCGTGCCTTCAGCGGCCTAGGCCCCAAGCACTGGAATTCCCTCCATAAACCTCTCCACCTCTCTATCTCTCTCTCCTCCTTTAAACCTACCTCTTTGACCAAGCTTTTGATTGCCTGTCCTAATATCTCCTTATGTGGCTCGGTGTCAAATTTTGTTTGATAATCGCTGCTGTGAAGCATCTTGGGATGTTTTACTACGTTAAAGGCGCTATATAAATGCAAGTTGTTTTTGTACATAGAAGTATCTCCACATTCATACAATTACTCAGTCTTATAAAATATTTATAGCCATCAACAGATTTTTTTTTTGGGGGTTGCGGGTGAGTTGGAAGTGAGTCTTCCAAATAGGATGCTTAGGGTGGACTTTTTAACGTGTTTTTTTATTAAAAACTCTTCCGGCATTTGCTGCCAAATTATCCACCGCAATGACACAAACATTTCCACCAGCAGTTTTATGCTGGCAGAAAAATCAAAGCACTCAATCAAATAACCACAGCAATAATCACAGCAAAAGTATCACAACCAGCTGAAAAGGGGATCCTGAACGCAATTTCAGCCTGTAAATCCAGGAAATGTTGCTCGTCCCTCCAAATTACAGTGGAGTCATTCCCAGGAGCAGTTTCCGCCAGCTTGCAATGGTTTTATCAGCGCAATCCGTCCAAAATTGGCCAAAACAGCATAAAATAATGAGAAATTTTAAGTGCAAATCACGTCCAGTGTAAATTGAGTTTTCTGCGATCTTTTGCGTTGGTTTAAAAAACATCCGCGAAGCCGGCCCCACCCACAAAACTGGCCACGCCCCCAGATCGAATGAATGAGGTTGGCGGGTTTCTGCTAATTGCGCCCATTCGAGGAGGCTCTTCAAATGGAGCTGGTTGTTTTTGACGCACAGGCACTAGTAGGCACGTTTTGAAAGCTTTTAAATATTAAAAATTATTTAATTTACTAAGAAAGTGACTAGAGTACACCAATGAAACTAATAAATGGTTCGGTATAGTTTTTTTTAAGTCACTTTCAGCGGTTTTAAACCGGGTTACTCCCAGTTGGTGGACTGGACACTCTGATTAAAAATTCTTATATTCTCTGATAAACCCATTTTCAGCTGTATTAATCAAACTGCACCAGGTTCTTAAATACATCAAGGAATACTTTTTAATGGAAGGGGGAAAAAAATAAGCGCTTACATTCGATTACACTGCCCGATTGCGCTGGTTCAGGGAAGATTTTACGTGTGTGATTTTGAAAAGGAGTTTGAGCAGAAACTTAAACCATAACTTTACTTCGGAAAAACAGCACAATTTGCACCCAAAGCAGAAACGCTGCCCCATGTTCAGGAGCGGGACTGAAGGGTATTAAAGGTTACGGAACGAAGGAGGGTAGATGGGGATAAGATACAGAGCAGCCATGATCTCATTGAATGGCACAACAGGCTCGAGGGACTGAATGGCCTCCTCCTGTTCCGATGTATTGCCCAGTATCTAATTATACGATATCCACAACCCAGAGGTATAACAATATAACTACCTGAGCCAAATATTGGGCCAGAATTTGCTGCCAAAATCATGATGAGTTCAATGGTGCTCGCCATTATTAATGTGTAAATAACCCAGCAACTTGTGGTGAGGGAGAACTATCCAGTGAGTTGCGAATCACCACGAGTTGCTGGCCGATTTTCACTGCTCTGCCTTTAGCCTCGCCCTCAACCTCCCCATGAGTTTCATGAAATTCCTGCATTTACGCATTAATTACCCATTAAACTCGCTGCAGAAAGTTAGGGCTGGTACTTAACAGGGTAAGGACCCTTTTCATAAAAAGCGCCTTGGGACGTTTTACTACATTAAAGGCATTACATAAATGCAAGTTATTGTTGTTGGATAGGTGATCACACTGCCATGCAATGCAGCTACAGCAGGAACAGCACTGGGTGCATTTGTTGCTAAGAGAGTTACAGATAACTTTTGATTTACAGGGTGACAAACGTTACAAAGGAGCGATTTTACCTTGTGGATCATTTTTAAATGTGCCGGAGGTGAGATGTCTCAGCTACGCTCAACTTTTAAGTTGGAATACAGAAGGTTCTACTAATGGAAGGGAAAGGGCTTTCAAGTGCACCCCTGTGGCCTCTGACTGGAGGCAGAGAGCACTGCACTAAAACGGTTTCACTTTTGCAAGTTTAGCTTTACCAATGAGAGATACGATTAAGATTTAAAAACCCTCCAATACAATCACTTCAGGCCTTGTGTGACAGGCATCAAAATCTCTTACCACAGCACCACCTACAGACATAACTGGTACTACAGGTAGTGTCACAGAGGTTGTGCAATCATAACAATGAACTGCATTTATATAGTGCCTTTAACGTAGTAAAAATGTCCCAAGGTGCTTCACAGGAGCGTTATCAAACAAAATTTGACACTGAGCCACATAAGGAGACATTAGGACAGGTGGCCAAAAGCAGTCAAAGAGGTAGGTTTTTTTTAATTTGCTTATGGGATCTGGGCATCGCTGGCAAGGCCAGCATTTATTGCCCATCCCTAATTGCCGATCCCTAATTGCCGTCGAGAAGGTGGTGGTGAGCCACCTTCTTGAACCGCTATAAGGAGCCTCTTAAAAGGAGGAGAGGTTTAGGGAGAGAATTCCAGAGCTCACGGCGTAGGTGGCTGAAGGCACTGTTGCCAATGGTGGAGCGATGAAAAATTGGTGGATGCACAAGAGGCCAGAGTTGGAGGGGCGCAGAGAACTCGGAAGGTTGTAGGGCTGCAGGAGGTTACAGAGATAAGGAGGGGCGAGGCCATGGAAAGATTTGAACAGAAGGATAAGAATTTTAAATGAGGTGTTGCTGGACCGGGAGCCAATGCAGGTCAGCAAGGGCAGGGGTAATGGGTGAGCGGGACTTGGTGCGAGTTATGATACAGGCAGCAGAGTTAAGAGATTATAAAAGTTTTAGCTGAAATGCACACCCCACGTACCGAGCTTAATCTTCTATATATATAAATCGGTCGATCTGTCTGTCTGTCCTTCTGTCTGTCCTTCTGTCTGTCTGGCATTCTGTCTGTCTGTCTGCACGTGTGCTTGTCCGGCTATGCGCTCGAAAGTTACAGGGCGTACCTACGTGTGCGTTACATCGAAAGAAAGTTTACCTTTCCAAAACGGTTTTAAGCGTATTTACGTTTCGGCCGGGCTAAAATCGCGCCCGCGGTATCCGAAAAACCTTTACGTTCCGCTCATTAGCATCTCATTATCCGCTCATTAGCGACAGAGTGACCTCGAGCTCGACCAATCGTACGCCGGGTTGCTGGCGTGTGCTGCCGGGCCAATCGGTGCGTGTGTGGGCGGGCCTTATCGTTCTGAACCGAGGTGAGTCGCCGCCATCTTGCTTCCATTCTTTTTCCTGCTTTCTGTGTCTTTCTTTTCAAATATACATTTCCAGCAAAAAAAAAGTTGCTTTTAAAACACAAATTGTTTTTTAAAAAAGTTAATTAATTTGTAAATCTTTTGTCTAACCTCTATAATTCTCCTACCTTTCACCGTTTTTCCAGGCCCGGGGACTAGGCTTCTCCAACTGCCAGCAGTGCAACTCTAGACCCAGGCTCCCGGCCTAGACAGAGACAAACACTGGCAGAGGGCAGAGAGGGTGTGCTGCCTCAGCTCCATTCCCGGGGTCAGTAGGTGGGGAGGCTTCATAAGCAACTGGGGTAGGTTGCAAGCCCCAAATAATAATCTGAAGATCCTGTGTTTGCAGCTGAGGAAATTTCTTCTGCAGACAGCCCCCGGTTAACGGCAGCCATGTTTGTCAAGGAAGGCAAACAGTTTCAGTGCGACGCCATTTTGATTCAGTGTGTAACAGAGTGCATGTGCGGCCATCTTAGTACAGGAACATAGAGTGGGTGGGGCTTCTGTGCTCCAAATCTGTGTCTGTGACAGACAATCGACTGTGTAGCTGTGCAAGGTCTGTCGCTATAGCAACAGCTTTAGCTAGAGGGCTTCAGGGCCACACCTGAGTGTTTAGAAGCTGTTGCTAAGCAACAGTGTTTGTTGTTAAATACAGAGATAAGAATCTCCGTATCTCTCAACATTAACTCTGAAGAGCGGGTGCCGGATAGCACAAAGCTTCCTGTACTTTAAGTTTATCTCCCCCCTCCCTTTCCACCCCCCCGTCACACCCTCTTCCCCCCCCAACCCCCCCTCCCCTCCCCACACCCCCTTCCCCCCACAGCCCCCACCCACCTCCCACACCCACTTCCCCACAGCCCCCCCACCCTCCCCACCCCCCTCCCCCCCACCCCCCCTTCCACCCCCCTTCCCCACCCCCCCTTCCCCCTCCCGTTCACCCCCTTCCACCCCTCCTCCCCCTCCCCACCCCCTTCCCCTTCCCCCCAACCCCCCTTCCCCTCCCCACACCCCCTTCCCCCCCACCACCCTCCCCCCCACACCCCCTTCCCCCCTCCCACACCCACTTCCCCCCAGCCCCCACCCCCCTCCTCCACACCCCCCTCCCCCCCACACCCACTTCCCCCCAGCCTCCACCTCCCTCCCACACCCTCTTCCCCCCCACACCCCCCCTTCCACCCCCCTTCCCCACCCCCCTTCCCCCTCCCGTTCACCCCCTTCCACCCCTCCCCACCCCCTTCCCCTCCCTCCCCCCTTCCCCTCCCTCCCCCACCCCCTTCCCCTCCCCCCTTTCCCTCCCCCCCACACGCCCCTCTTCCCCTCCCCCCTTCCCCTCCCCCCCACACCCCCTTCACCTCCCCCACCCCCTTCCCCTCCCCCCCACACCTTCCTTCCCCTCCCCACCCCCTTCCCCTCCCCCCCACACCCACCCTTCCCCTCCCCCACCCCCTTCCCCTCCCCCCCACACCCACCCTTCCCCTCCCCCACCCCCTTCCCCTCCCCCCCACACCCCCCCTTCCCCTCCCCACACCCCCTTCCCCCCCCACCCCACACCCCCACACCCCCCCTTCCCCTCCCCACACCCCCTTCCCCCCCACCACCCCCCACACCCCCTTCCCCCCCCACACCCCCTTCCCCCCCCACAGCCCCCACACGCCCTTCCCCCCACAGCCCCCACCCCCCTCCCACACCCACTTCCCCCTCCCACCCCCCACCCCCTCCCCCCCACACCTCCCACCCCCCCACAGCCCCCTCCCCCCCACACACCCCTTCCACCCCCCTTCCCCACCCCCCCTTCCCCCTCCCGTTCACCCCCTTCCACCCCTCCTCCCCCTCCCCCTTCCCCTCCCTCCCCCACCCCCTTCCCCTCCCCCCCACAACCCCATCTTCCCCCCTCCCCTCCCCTCCCTCCCCCTCCCCTCCCCCCTCCTCCTCCCTCCCCCTCCCCTTGCCCCCGCCCTCCCCCCTTCCTTCCTCCCCCCTCCCTTCCCTCCCCCCTTCCTTTCCCCACCCGCCCTCCCTTCCCCCCCCTGCCCTCCCTCCCCCCCCACCCTCCCTCCCCCCCTGCAGTCGCTCTCTCTCTCTCTCTTCCAACAACAACATGCCCTCGAAAAAGCCTCGGCACCGCCGGGCACTTCAGCTAGTATGTAATAAACTGATGTGCCAACGCATAAATCAAAGGGTATTCTTGTTCATTCCTCTTTTTTAAATAATAATCTTCTGCCAGCAGAATAACGATCATTAACATCTGTCAGATTGGGCGCATCATCAATTATTTAATCTTAATCAATAAAATCTTCTTTGTAAAGGAGCCCTACTGGGCAAGTGCACTGCCTGGTGTAAAATGGGGAGAAAACAGGAAAAGCAACACATCTTTTTGCAAGCATGCCCAAGGAACCATTTTTGCCTCTGGCAGAATCAATGGAATGAACCTTGGGCATGTTCTATAAAGGGTGGTGATCTGCTTCACCAGATTACACAAACTAAGGTTGTATTCCCTGGAATTTAGAAGGTTAAGGGGTGATTTGATCGAAGTTTTCAAGATATTAAGGGGAACTGATAGGGTAGATGGAGAGAAACTACTTCCGCTGGTTGGGGCATCTAGGACTACGGGACATTGTAGTGTATGTACCTTTAAGAGCCCCCTGTGTACTGTAATACCGGTAGTGACCACTCAGGTATATAAGCCTGTATAGCGTCTTGTATCTTTTAGTTCACCTCCAGACTTTGTTTAGTAAACACCTGTTAAACCAACTCCTGCATTCCGTGTCTCCATTAACACACGGATACAACAGTGGCGACGAATTGGAAACGGACTTACCTGCAATTCGGCAGCACCTCAAGGAGATCGATTCCTCAGACGAAGGTCGAAGAAAAAAAAAACAAACCTGTGGTTTCACCAGCTAGCCGGGCTGGTGGCAGGTACTGCACTAATCCTTCCTGGGCGGCGGGCTGGGGCTCGATCGGGTGGCTCTGCAGCGGGGCCGAGCAGCGAGTCAGAAGGCGGAGGCAAACAGAGACGGAGGGTGGAGCACTCGGGAGATGGCCGGCGCTGCAAAGCAGGTCGGCGTTCGGACCAAGCAGAGGGAGGGAAAAGTCCCAGAGAGTCCGGCGGGAACGAGTCTCCAACTATTAAAAATATCTGTGTAAATAAAAACCGCGGAGAACAGCATTGTCAGCAGCGGCAGCGGCGGGAAAGCGCGGGAGGCGCCATTTTTTTCTCGGCAGGGAAGAAAGGAAAGCGCGGGAGGCGCCATTTTTGATTTTCAGGATGCCTAAGACTGGCAATATTACTGCTTTCGATAGTAATATAGAGGATTGGACCACATATGTGGAAAGAGTGGAGGTATATTGCACAGCGAATGAAGTAGAGGATGATAAAAAGGCATCGGTACTTCTAAATCTGATGGGTGCAAGGACATATGGGCTGTTACGAAACTTAATCACGCCAGCCAAACCGATGGACAAGAAATTTAAGGAGATTGTTGATACCCTACAGGAGCACTTAAACCCAACACCGCTGCTGATAGCGGAACGATTCAAATTCTTCAGGAGGAATCAGCACAAGAATGAAAGTAACGCTGATTACCTCACCGAATTAAGAAAGCTGTCAAAGCACTGCCAATTCGGGGCAGGACTGGCAGATTCTCTACGAGACAAATTCGTCTGCGGTCTCCTAAGTGAAGGAACACAGAAAAGGCTACTTTCTGAGAAAGATTTGACACTGGACAAGGCTTTCAGTGTGGCTGTATCATACGAAGTAGCAGCAAGGGGAGCTGCAGAGATACAGCAAAAGCCACAGGACTTCGGCACCCATGAAATGACACGGGGTTTCGAGAGATGTTATCGCTGCGGCAGATCCACCCATGACCAGAGGGACTGCTGGTTCAAGGACAAAGCATGCAGGCAATGCGGAAAGATGGGACACATTGCACGTGTATGCCGATCTGGAAACAAAAAATCCACTGACAGAAAAAAAATCAATAAGGAAAAGTACAGAAAGGTACAAATGATGACGGACAGTAGCTCCGAAGACCAGAAGAGCGATAGCGACTCCGTAAACAAGAGACTAAGCTGTCTCAAATTACATAATGTAATTGCCAAAGAAGATTACCAGACCATTTGGGTTACCCTCACGATAGCGGGGTCCCCAGTTAAAATGGAACTAGATACAGGATCAGCTCTGACCGTCATAAGTCGACGGGATTACGAGCGGCTATTTCCGCATATACCTTTGAAAGACACATCCATTATCTTGAAGACATATACGGGGCAGAAAGTATACCCCAGAGGGAAAATAAAGGTGCCTGTTGTATACAACGGCAAGGAAATACAGAAGTTGTATTTATACGTTCTGCAAGATGGTGGTCCACCGTTGTTGGGACGTGAATGGATCAGGAAGATATGTTTAGACTGGCACTCCATTCAGGCACTGACGGTGACCAGTAAGAAAAAAAATAATGATGACGTCATACCTGAACGATTAAAAGACATCTTGGCTAACGCCAAAGAAGTGTTTCAACAGGAACTAGGAACCTTGAAAGGCGTCACCGCCTCAATAAAAGTGGAAGATACAGCAATTCCCAAGTTTTTTAAGGCAAGGCCGGTGCCATACGCAATTCGTCCAGCAGTCGAGGCAGAGCTGGAGAATTTGGAAAAAGCAGGCGTGTTATCCAAGGTAGATTGGAGCGAGTGGGCAACACCCATCGTTCCAGTCATGAAGAAAACGTTGAATAATGATAAATCTGAGGAACAGAGAAAAATTCGCATCTGTGGGGACTTCAAGGTGACTGTAAACCCGGTCCTTCACACGATACAGTATCCTCTTCCAAGGATAGAAGATATTTTCGCCTCACTATCCGGAGGGAAACGTTTCACCAAAATTGACTTGGCACAGGCATATCTACAGATGGAGGTTGAGGAGGCCTCTAAAAAGTATCTCACGATAAACACACACAAAGGCCTGTACCAGTACAATCGACTGGTTTTCGGAGTAGCATCAGCTCCAGCTATCTGGCAAAGAGCTATGGAGCAAGTCCTCCAAGGGATTCCGGGGACTCAATGCTACCTAGACAACATCCTTGTAACAGGAGAAAACGACAACGAGCACCTTGCCAATTTGGAGCAGGTGCTCACTAGGCTGAGAGAACGGGGCCTACGAGCAAATCGTCCCAAGTGCGAATTTTTCCAGAAACAAATATCATATTGTGTCCATATAATTAACGAAGAAGGGTGTGGTAAACCACTGTTATCGTTCACTATCGTTACACTATGGTTATCACTGTTTATATCGTTACACTATGGTTATCACTGTTTACACTGTTGTATCACTACACAAGGTTACCTCTTGCCACGCTGTTATACCTGGGCTGACCTCAGCTGACTCCGCCCATAGCTCCGCCTGCTTGCCCAGGTATAAAGGTGATCGACTGGCTGGTATTCCTCCTTGTTGGAACCGATCACCCACGAGGGTGGGCTCTGTTATTTAGCCAATAAAAACCTATAGTTACAATCTTAACTCGTCGCTTTTCATGGAATGAATTGATAGGTACCCTGTATATCAATTTTATTGGCTAAATTTTGAAATGGATCCAAACGACCAACCACGACCAACCACAACAGCCACAGCCAAATGGCCAGCCACAACCGACCTGGCTGCGAGCCCTCCGACCGCCGTACCTGGATCTAAACCCACAGGCTGCGAATTCAGCCCTAGACTTCGATCACTGGCTGAGCTGTTTTGAATCCTACCTGGCAGCCTCCAGCATGCCCTCGGAAGCTAAACTAAGAGTTCTGACCGCCCAGGTGAGCCCTAAAGTATTTGCACTCATCCGGGACATTGCTAGATACGAGGAGGCCCTCAACCTGCTAAAAGAGCAGTACCGGAGCCCAGTAAACTCAATGTACGCCAGGCATCTCCTAAGATCCCGCTCGCAACAGCCAGGAGAGTCGGTTGATGATTTCTTACGGGCGCTACAAATACTCGGCAGGGACTGTGACTTTAAAGCCGTAACAGCTGCAGAACATACCGATGGAAATATCCGCGATGCCTTCGTGAAAGGCCTTCGGTCAGACTACTCACGGCAAAGACTGCTGGAATCAAAGGACCTCGACCTGAAAACAGCTGCTATCCTCGCTCGCTCCTTGGAAGTGGCCCATCGGGACCTCGAGGCGTACCCCAGGTACAGTGCTGCGCGACCCTGGGACTCGGGCCCAACTCCGGCCGCAATACCCCTCGCACCGCCGCCCCTGGGACCTACCACAGCGTCGGTGTCCCGGAATCAATCGGGACCGCCACCCCCGGGACCGGCTGCGGCAGCGGAGCCCCGCGATCGGGCCGCCTGCTGCTTCTTCTGTGGCCAGGCGAAACACCCGAGGGCGCGCTGCCCTGCAAGGAACGCGACCTGCTCCGACTGCCAAAAGAAAGGCCACTTCGCGAAGGCCTGCAGGGGGAAAGCCACTGACGCCAGCAGTGCCTCATGCGAGTTGTGGGGGCGGCCATCTTTAATCAAGGCAACAGATGCCAGCATCGCCCCGTGTGAGTCGTGGGGGCGGCCATCTTTGATCAAGGCCACCGACGCCAGCAGTGCCTCATGTGAGTTGTGGGGGCGGCCATCTTCTCTGCCATTTTGTTCAACTTCGTGGGCGCCGCCATTTTGTTCACCGCACTCGACCGCCACCTTGTCTCCAGACCCGACCACCGCCCCGCCCGCAGACTACAGCAGCTCGCTCAGCCATACACTGGCCTCCGTCACGCTTGACCAAGCCCTCCCGCATCATCTGTCCAAGTCTATGATGGACATCGGAGTAAACGGCCATGCCACGACCTGCCTGTTCAACAGCGGAAGCACGGAGAGTTTTATTCACCCAGACACGGTGAGCTACTACTCCCTCACTGTCCGGCCAACGCGCCAGCGGATCTCGATGGCGTCGAAGTCACATTCAACTGGCGCCAGCGGCTACTGTGTGGTGACCCTGTCGGTTAGGGGCACGGAATATAAAAACTTTAAACTTCTCGTCCTGCCCCAGCTCTGCGCTGCCGTCCTACTAGGGCTGGATTTCCAATGCCACCTCAAGTGTCACCTTGGCATACGGTGGATCCCTCCCCCCCCCTCACAGTCTACAACCAGCAATTCCTAAACCGCCCGCCGCATACCACCTGCGGCCTCTCCACTCTCAAAGTCCCGCCCCCCTCCTTGTTCGCTAACCTCACCCGCAACTGTAAACCCGTCGCTACCAAGAGCAGGCGGTACAGCGCCGGGGACAGAGCTTTTATTAGCTCCGAGGTGCAGCGACTCCTGAAGGAGGGCATCATCGAGAGGAGCAACAGCCCCTGGCGTGCCCAGGTCGTAGTCGTTAAGACCGGCGATAAACACCGCCTAGTCACCAACTACAGCCAAACCATAAACCGGTACACCCAGCTGGACGCATACCCCCTTCCCCGCATATCTGATATGGTCAATCAGATTGCACAGTACCGGGTATTCTCGACCATCGACCTTAAGTCTGCCTATCACCAACTCCCTATCCGCCCTGAGGACCGCCAGTATACCACCTTCGAGGCGAATGGCCGCCTCTACCACTTCCTTAGGGTTCCCTTCGGCGTCACCAACGGGGTTTCGGTCTTCCAAAGGGAGATGGACCGGATGGTTGACCAGAACGCGCTGCATGCCACGTTCCCTTATCTAGATAACGTCACCATCTGCGGCCACGACCAGCAGGACCATGATGTTAATCTGGAGAAATTCCTCCGTACGGCCCAACGGCTGAACCTCACCTACAATAAGGAGAAATGTGTGTTTAACACCCCGCGCCTTGCCATCCTCGGCTGCGTAGTAGAGAACGGAGTCATCGGCCCCGACCCCGAAAGAATGCGCCCCCTCATGGAGCTTCCCCTTCCCCTCTGTCAAAAGGCACTGAAGAGAACCCTGGGGCTCTTCGCTTACTATGCCCAATGGGTCCCCAATTATGCGGACAAAGCCAGACCCCTCATGAAGTCCACCTCCTTCCCTCTGACAGCAGAAGCATGCGCAGCCTTCTCCCTCATAAAAGGAGACATTGCTAAGGCCACAATGCACGCGGTGGATGAGTCTATCCCTTTCCAAGTGGAGAGCGATGCAGCCGACTTTGCCCTAGCTGCAACCCTTAACCAGGCGGGGAGACCTGTGGCCTTCTTCTCAAGGACCCTTCAGGGCCCTGAGATCCGACACTCTTCTGTCGAGAAGGAGGCCCAGGCGATCGTGGAGCCAGTACGACGCTGGAGGCATTACCTGGCAGGCAAACGATTTACCCTCCTCACCGACCAGCATTCGGTCGCTTTTATGTTTAATAACAAGCTGAGGGGCAAAATCAAGAACGACAAGATCTTGAGGTGGAGAATTGAGCTCTCCACCTACGATTACGATATCTTGTACCGGTCTGGTAAACTGAACGAACCCCCAGATGCTCTATCACAAAGTACATGCGCCAACGCGCAAGTTGATAGACTGCAGACCCTCCACAACGACCTCTGCCACCCCGGGGTCACCAGACTTTACCACTTCATTAAGGCCCGCAACCTGCCCTACTCCATCGAGGAGGTCAGGACCATGACCAGGAACTGCCAAACCTGTGCCGAATGCAAACCGCATTTCTATAGGCCGGACAGAGCAAGCCTGATCGAGGCCACCCGCCCCTTCGAGCGCTTGAGCATCGATTTTAAGGGGCCCCTCCCGTCCTCTGACCGTAATGTGTACTTCCTCAACATTATTGACGAGTACTCCCGTTTCCCCTTTGCCTTCCCCTGCCCAGACCTGACCAGTACCATGGTCATCAAATGCCTGAACGACCTCTTCGCCTTGTTCGGGTTCCCGAACTATATACATAGCGACCGGGGCTCATCCTTCATGAGCGAGGAACTTCGCCAGTTCCTACTAGCGAGAGGTATTGCTGCAAGCAGGACCACCAGCTACAACCCCCGAGGGAACGGCCAGGTAGAAAGAGAGAACGCGACAGTCTGGAAGGCTGTTCTCTTAGCCTTAAAGTCTAAGGGCCTCCCAACCTCTCGCTGGCAGGAAGTCCTCCTGGCAGCGCTGCATTCCATCCGGTCACTGCTTTGCACTGCCATTAACGCCACCCCCCATGAGCAAATGTTTGTTTTCCCCAGGAAGTCAACTACGGGAACTTCGCTACCAACATGGCTGACTTCTCCGGGGCCCGTCCTGCTGCGGAAGCACGTGAGGACCCATAAAATGGACCCCCTGGTCGAGAGGGTGGACCTCCTGCACGCCAACCCCCAGTACGCCTATGTGGCATACCCAGACGGGCGGGAGGACACAGTCTCCTTGCGAGACCTTGCACCCTCGGGCACCCCTGAGACACCACCGTTACCCCCCACCACGCCCCCAAATCCAGCCCCGGTAGACGGCATGCCGGAACCCCATGAGCCTTCGCCGACCACGCAGACACCAGCCTTAACTTCGAATACTGCACCTCCGCCGCCGCTGCTGCGCCGATCAGAAAGGCTTACGAGGCCTCCGGATAGACTGACATACCCGAACTGGTAGTACACTTCACCCCGCCAGACTCAAATTTAAACAAGGGGTGAATGTGGTAAACCACTGTTATTGTTCACTATCGTTACACTATGGTTATCACTGTTTATATCGTTACACTATGGTTATCACTGTTTACACTGTTGTATCACTACACAAGGTTACCTCTTGCCACGCTGTTATACCTGGGCTGACCTCAGCTGACTCCGCCCATGGCTCCGCCTGCTTGCCCAGGTATAAAGGTGATCGACTGGCTGGTATTCCTCCTTGTTGGAACCGATCACCCACGAGGGTGGGCTCTATTATTTAGCCAATAAAAACCTATAGTTACAATCTTAACTCGTCGCTTTTCATGGAATGAATTGATAGGTATATCAAAGGGTTGCATAAGTCACCTTAAAAATTTGAAGCGGTCATAAAAGCCCCAGCACCTGAAAATGTCTCACAATTAAGGTCGTTCCTGGGATTGATAAATTACTATCATAAATTTTTACCGAACTTGTCAACTGTTCTGCACCCTCTTAACGCACTGCTACAAACGGGAGTAATTTGGAAATGGAGCGAAGACTGTAAACGTGCCTTCCATAAATGCAAAGGCTTGATCACGTCCAAGGAAGTGTTGGCTCATTACGACCCATCACTGCCAATCAGACTGGCGTGCAATGCCTCCCCTTACGGCGTAGGAGCGGTATTATCGCATAGATTCCCTGATGGCTCGGAGCGGCCGATAGCTTTTGCGTCACGCTCATTGAACTCAGCTGAGCGTAACTATGCCCAGATTGACAGGGAAGCACTCAGCCTGGTGTGGGGAGTGAAGAAATTCAACCATTACCTACACGGACAAAAATTTACCTTGTTGACTGACCATCAACCCCTCGTCTCCATATTCAACCCTAAAAAGGGCGTTCCCATTATGACAGCGCAAAGGCTACAGAGGTGGTCCCTTTTCCTAGGGGCACACCAATATGACATAGAATACAAAGGATCAAAACAGCATGGGAATGCTGACGGTTTATCGCGCCTACCGTTGCCAACGGTAGAAGAGGCACCTACAGTGGACCCAGTGGAGATGTTCCACTCAACCATAGTAGAATGTCTACCAGTAACAAATTCTACCATTGAAAAGGAAACAAGAAATGACCCGACTCTCTCACGAGTCTACGATTTAACGGTGAAGGGATGGCCAGCACATGGCGAACCACTGTTGCCAGCATTCTCGCAAAGAAGAGAACAGCTGTCAGTGTGCCGAGGACTTTGATGTGTGGATCCAGAGTGGTGATTCCACCCAAACTCCAGGATAAAGTTCTAAAGGAGCTTCACGAGGGGCATCTAGGTGGAGTGAAAATGAAGAACCTAGCCAGAGCGTTTGTGTGGTGGCCAGGTATCGATGGAGACATCGAAGAAATGACCAAGAGCTGTCTAGGATGCCAGAAGGTCCAAAACGCCCCACCACAAGCCCCTCTACATCCATGGGAGTGGCCCTCATATCCATGGCAAAGGGTACCTATCGACTTTGCTGGTGCATTTATGGACTCAATGTTCTTAATCGCGGTTGATGCACACTCCAAGTGGCCGGAGGTAATAAAGATGTCCTCCACCACCACGGAAAAAACCATCACAGTATTAAGGACCATATTTGCCAGGAATGGGCTGCCTGAACAGATCTGTTCTGATAATGGACCGCAATTTGTGTCCGAAGAATTCAGGAAGTTCTTAAAAAACAATGGGGTTAAGCACTACACGTCCGCCCCATACCATCCCGCCACCAATGGATTAGCTGAAAGGTTTGTCCAGACCTTCAAGAAGGCCATAAAGGCCATGGGTAATGAAGACATAAATCTACAACATAAGGTAGATAACTTCTTGTTTGCATACAGGAATGCAACACATGTGGTTACAAACCAAACTCCCGCCATGATGTTTTTCAATAGAAGACTAAGATGCCGGCTGGATTTGATCAAGCCAAACATCAGAAGGGACGTAGAGAACTGGCAATTTCAAGGCATGAATGAAAGGCCAACTAGAACCTTCCAGATAGGTCAACAAGTTTTGGCCCAGGACTACCGTACCGAGAAATGGCAGCCTGGAACTATTTGCACACGACTAGGACCGCTGATGTATACCGTGAACATTGGTGAAAGCATAATAAGGCGCCATGCTGACCAGATCATAGAGTCATCCGAAAAGGGACAACCTACACCACAACTCTATACGCCTAATGATGAAGCAGAGATACCCATAGTATCTACCTCCGATCCAGTGATACTGGAACCAGATGAACCCGACACTGGCATTCAAGCTGAATCGACCTTGCCAAAAGAACCTACTACATCACCGAAAACTACTGCACCACCGAGGCGTTATCTGGACCGAGTCAGGAAGCCTCCAGAGAGACTGACTTATAATTGATTAACTGCAGCAAATGTGTAGATTATTGTTCTTGTAAACATGTTAATTAATGATTACTTAAAATGTTATGTACTAATTATCTAAAAGGGGAGGAATTGTAGTGTATGTACCTTTAAGAGCCCCCTGTGTACTGTAATACCGGTAGTGACCACTCGGGTATATAAGCCTGTATAGCGTCTTGTATCTTTTAGTTCACCTCCAGACTTTGTTCAGTAAACACCTGTTAAACCAACTCCTGCATTCCGTGTCTCCATTAACACACGGATACAACAGACATAACCTAAAAATTAGAGCCAGGCCTTTCAGGAGTGGAGTTAGGAAACACTTCTACACAAAAAGGGTGGTAGAAGTTTGGAACTTTCTTCTGCAAACAGCAGTTGATTGTTAATTTTAAATCTGAAATTGATAGATTTTTGTGAAGCAAAGGTATTAAGGGATATGGGGCAAGGGCGGGTATATGGAGTTAGGTCACAGATCAGCCATGCTCTCATTGAATGGCGGAGTAGGCTCGAGGGGCTAAATGGCCAACTCCTGCTCCTATGTTCCTATATTACAGCCCAGGTGGTGAAGACTATAATCTATCCCGGTGTGACAATCGCCCCCCTAACCAACAAGCTTTCTTCTCCCATTGACAAAAATCAGGGGAAATTAATACATGGGGGGGGGAATTTTTCGAGGGGTCAGCGGGTTTTTTTTTCTGACAGTGGGTCAGGAACCCGCTGTCATCCTGCCGCCATGCGACTTTCCCAGATGTCAGGTCTGTCAAGGCTGAACAGACCCGACAAGTAGTGGCCGGGGAAGCAATTCAGGTCATTTTGACCTTGTTAATTGCCCATTAAGAAGTATTTTGAGCTCACCGTACCATTTTGCGAGGTCGCCCACGGGGTCCACGCTGCTTGGGGATCACGTCAGGTAAGGAGGTCGAGAGTTATATGACAATGGAATCATCTCATTACTTGACAGCTGCAAATGTACTATAAAAGCTCCCATCTCACAGCTGTTTGCTTTCCAACCTAACAGAAGCTGTTGCTTACTGCATTTGGAAGACAGATTGAGCTTTATGCAGGTTGCAAGTATTTGGAGCAAACTCTCTATCCAGTGTCACCTCATTGGAACAACCTCTCTCACCATTGACAGATCGCTTCTGTCATCTCAAGTTTACCTTCCATCTATTACATCAGCATTGGTGCCCTTGAAATTATCTCACCTTGGTCCTCAGAATCCCACCACGATCAGCCCCAACACCAGCAGCACCAGGCACACCAGCAGCACCAACAACAACACCAACCTTCTCCGCAATCAACTGATGCTGCACAGACACAGGGCATCGGCACCCGACCACATTGCTGCAATGTGCAACCAGGCTGCGTTGATCTCCTGGGGAGGTCTCTTCCGCCCACTGGAAGGGAAGAGAACCTCCCTGCGTGCTATGGGAGAGCCTGGCTGCAACCGTGCACCTCTGTGCAGTGCTTGTCAGTGTTTGCAGCACCTCAATGCTGTAGAACACTGAGAGCACAACTGTCAAAATAAATTTGCGCATGGTCCCTTTAAGGAAACATAGAAACATAGAAGATAGGAGCAGGAGTAGGCCATTCGGCCCCTCGAGCCTGCTCCGCCATTCAATGAGATCATGGCTGATCATCCAAATTCAGTACCCTGTAAGGAAGCCGGCTGATGACGTGTCATCAAATTATGTCATTAGACCCACTTCCTTCAATTGGCCGGCAAACGCGCTGGGCGGGCTTAACAAGCCCAATCAACGTAAAATCATTCTACAGAGCGGGATGGAGCCAGCAGCAGGGTCGGGACCCGCCACCAACGTCGCCCACCATGGACCCGCCGAAGTAGGGGAAATTGCGGCCATGGTGTTTTTGTAGATGAGAATCCCATGCCAATTAAAAATACAAAATCGAACTAAATTTATGTCAGTATAGATGTAAAAATGCAAGCAATTAAATATCAAGCTCTAATTTTGTACTTGTGTCAATTTTTCACTTAAATTATTGATGGAGGAATTCAAAACATTTTCAGTCGCAGTAGAATCTTCTAATAGTAGGACAATTATTCCACCATGTCCTTGTCTAACCTATTTGTATGTAATTGATAATGTCAGTGTTTGTGCAGCAACTTTGACTGAATTGACAAACTAGATAATTCACTACTCCAGCCGGCTTAGAATGCCAGTTGGTGTTTTGAGAAGAAAGAGAGAGAGAAAGAAAGCAGGAAAGGAGGAAAGAAACAAAGCAGGAAAGAAGGAAAGAAAGAAAGCAGGAAAGGAGGAAAGAAAGAAAGCAGGAAAGAATGAAAGAAGGAAAGCAGGAAAGAAAGACAGCAAGACAGAAAGACAGAAAGACAGACTTGCATTTATATAGCGCCTTTCACGACCGCCGGACATCAAGTATTTTTGAAGTGTAGTCATTGTTGTAATGTGGGAAACGCAGCAGCCAATTTGCGCACAGTGAGATCCCACAAACAGCAATGTGATAATTACCAGATAATCTGTTTTTTGTTATGTTGGTTGAGGGATAAATATTGGCCAGGACACCAGGGATAACTCCCTTGCTCTTCTTCGAAATAGTGCCATGGGATCTTTTACATCTACCTGAGCGAGCAGACGGGGTCTCAGTTTAACGTCTCATCCGAAAGGCGGCACCTCCGACAGTGCAGCACTCCCTCAGTACTGCACTGGGAACATCAGCCTAGATTTATGTGCTCAAGTCCCTAGAGTGGGACTTGAACCCACAACCTTCTGACTCAGAGGTGAGAGTGCTACCCACTGAGCCATGGCTGACACTAAGAAGGAAAGAATGAAAGGATGAAAGGAAGAAAGACAGACTTGCATTTATACAGCGCCATTCCTGACCTCAGGGCATCCCAAAGCGCTTTACAGCCAATGAAGTAATTTTTGAAGTGTAGTCGCTGTTGTAATGCATTCATGATTTTAAACACCTCTATCAAATCGCCTCTTAGCCTTCTCTGCTCCAAGGAGAACAACCCCAGCTTCTCCAGTCTACCCACATTCCTGTAATCCCTCATCCATTCTAGTAAATATCTTCTGTACCCTCTCCAAAGCCTTCACATACTTCTTAAAGCGTGTTGCCCAGAATTGGACACAATACTCCAGCTGGGGCCGAACTAGTGTTTTATATAAGTTTAGCATAACTTCCTGACTTTTGTATTCTATGCCTCTATTTATAAAGCCCAGGATCCCACATACTTTATGAACTGCTTTGTTAACCTGTCCTGCCACCTTGAAAGATTTGAGCACAAGCACCCCCAGGTCTCTCTGTTCTTGCACCCCCTTTAAAATTGTACCATTTAGTATGTATGGTCTCTCCTCATTCTTCCTACCAGAATATATCACCTCACACTTCTCTGCATTGAATTTCATCTGCCATGTGTCCGCCCATTCCACCAGCCTGTCTATGTCTTCTTGAAGTCTATTACTATCTTCTTCAGTGTTTACTACACTCCCAAGTTTTGGGTCATCTGCAAATTTTGAAAATGTGCCCTGTACCCCCAAGTCCAAGTCATTAATGTATATCAAAACCAGCAGTGTTCCTAGTACTGAACCCTGCGGGCCACCACTGTATACCTCCCTCCAGTCTGAAAAACAGCCATTCACCACAACTCTCTGTCTTCTATCCCTTAGCCAGTTTTGTATCCATGCTGCTACTGCCCCACGGGCTTCAATTTTGCTAACAAGCCTAGTATGTGGCACTTTTGAAAGTGCATATACACAACATCAACTGCACTGCCCTCATCCAAAACCTCATCAAAAATCTCAATCAAGTTAGTCAAACACTCTTAACAAATCCGTGCTGGCTCTCCTTTATTAGTCCCTGCTTGTCCAAGTGGCTGTTAATTTTCTCTCGGATTATTGTTTCTAAACACTTCCCCACCACCGACGTTAAACTGACTGGTTTGTAATTGCCATGTTTATCCTTCTCCCCTTTTTTGAACAAGGGTATAACATTTGCAATCCTCTAGTCATTTGGCACCGCCCCTGTATCGAAGAAGGATTGGAAGATTGTGGTCAGCACCTCTGCAATTTCTACCCTTACTTCCCTCAGCAATCTAGGATGCATCCCATCCGGACCGAGTGACTTATCCACTTTAATTACCGCCAGCCTGTCTAGTACCTCCTCTTTATCTATTTTTATCTCATCCAGTATCCCAGTGACCTCCTTGTTTACCATAGCTTTGGCAAAGTCCTCTTCATTGGTAAACACCGATGCAAAGTATTAATTTAGTACCTCAGCCATGCCTTCTGCCTCCACCAATAGTTCTCCATTTTGGTCCCTAATCAGCTCCATTGTTCCTCTAACAACCCTTTTACTGTTATTATGCCTATAGAAGACCTTATGTTAGCCGCCAATCTATTCTCGTGCTTATTGCCCCTCTTATTTCCTTTTTCACTTCTCCTCTGAACTTTTTATATTCAGACTGATTCTCCCTTGTATTATCATCTGTAATACGCCCCTTTTTTATGCTTCATCCTACTCTCTAACTCCTTAATCATCCAGGAAGCTCTGGCTTGGGTTACCCTTTCTTTCCCCCTTGTGTGAATGTACCTAGACTGTACCAAAGCCATTTCCTCTTTAAAGGCCACCCACTGCTTCATTACATTTCTGCCTGCCAGTCTTTGACTCCAATTTATCCAGGACAGATCAGTCATCAATTCACTGACATTAGCCCTCCTCCAGTTAAGTATTTTTATTCTAGATTGCTCCTGGTCCTTCTCCATAACTACTCTAAACCTTACACTATGAGCACTATTCCCAAGATGCTCAACTGTGACATTCTCCACTTGACCCACTTCATTCCCCAGGTCTAGATCCAGAAATGCCTCCTTCTTTCATTCTTTCTTTCTTTCTCTCAATGCTAACACCAGGGCCTAGAAATTGGGTATAGCCCCGCTTGGGGCGTTAGAACTGGCGCTGCGCAAAGTTTATAGCCAGACGAAACTTATCGCCGCCTGGCGCGATATTGGGTTGCATCGCCCCCAAAGGTGATTGAGGCGCAAATTCAGACGTTGCACGGGCCTCCTAAGGCGCAAAACTTCCGGCGCTACCCAATATCGGCGCGGACGGGCGCAGTGCAGGTGATCTCAATTACCGATAACCACGAGACTTCCAGGCGCCGGCCGGCTCTTAAAGGGGCAGGTCAGTCAGCCTCAGCTTCCACACTCATCGCCCTGTAGGCCTCAGAATCGGCGCACGCCCTTCTCTGGCGCAAAAAACTTGGTCAAGATGGAGAAGGTGAGACAGAGAGCAGAGTGCTTCAGCACTGAGGCTCTGGAGCAGTTGGTGGCCGCAGTGGAGCACCATCGAGATGTTCTCTATCCTGACAATGGCAGGAGGCCGAATCAAAAGGACTACCGCCGAGCTTGGAGGGATGTTTGTCAGAGGGTCAACTCCAGCAGCATGGCGACCAGGAGCCCTGTTCAGTGCAGGAAGAAATTCAACAACCTCACTCGGGTCGTCAGGGTGAGTGGTGTTTATGCAAACTTCTGATTCCCTCCATCTGTACCTGACTTCGCGCACCCTCTTGCCATAATGCCCCAATGGCCATCTGTCAGCAAGCACCCATGGCCCTTTCTGGGCACACGCATGCACATTTGACTCAAGGCGTCATGTAAGGGCTCTTGCACCATGGGGGGCATGAAATGATCACTCAGAGCATCATGTAAGGGCTCTTGCACCATGGGGGGCATGAGATGATCACTCAGGGCATCATGTAACAGAACTTCCCCTTCTTTCCCCTGCAGTCCAAGCTGGCGACGATTCGCAAGGACCAGCTTCAAACCGGTGGAGGACCTCCACAAGTGGTCACTCTGACGGATCTCGAGGAGAGAGTGCATCAGATTCTTGGAGGACGTCTGAGTGGTCCTGTTACCACTGCAGCTGCTGACCCCATTGTCGACAGCGATGGTAAGGATCTCACCTTTTTCAGCTGTCTCCTTCCACTTGGTCCCCCCGCCAGCATGCTTTCTCACTGTGGAGCCATGTCATAGCCTTGCCGCAATCTGGCATGCCTTGCTGCCAACCTGTCCTTTTGCTAAAGCCACTCTTCCACCTCCCTGCTTTCAGATGCTGCAGCACCAGCTCGGGGTCCGTGCCCTGAAGCTGCCAGTGCCAGTGGCTCCGGAGGCGAGGAGCAGGAGGAAGCCGCACCATCCATTCCAGCCGCAGGGGAGCCAACACATCTGCAGACTGGGGATAGTAGCTCCCTGGAGGGGAGGGGGGGGCTCTGATGAGGAGCAAGTTGCCAGAACAAGCGGCCTGCATCAACGCAAGGGGGGTAGGCAAGTTCGGGCACCGGCTCCCCGGAGGGCGAGGCAGGGAGCGATGACTGCTGCACAGAGTGCAGAGGAGGTGCGTAGCCTGGCTGAAATGAGCACCCAGGCCCGGCTCAGGCACACTGAGCTTATGGCTGCAGTGGGGAGGATGCCTCAGTCGATAGAAACACTGGCAAAGAGTGTGCTGGACTTTGGCGCTGCAATGGAGAGGACTGTCCAGGGCTTTGAGGCAGCAATGGAGAGGACTGTCCAGGGCTTCGAGGCCACTATGGAAAGGACTGTTCAGAGCTTCGGAAAATCCCTGGAAAGGTCTGTCCAGGGCTTGTCCGAGGCAGTGGAACGGACTGCTCCGGCCTTGTCCGAAGCAATGGAGAGAACTGTCCAGGGCTTCTCCGAAGCACTGGCACCTGCCACACAGGTCCTCACTGTTGCCACGCAGTCACTTGCTGGCCTCGTCCAGACCCAGATTGAGGCAACGCGAACTCTCACTGCTGCCACCCTATCTGCATCAGCTAGGATCACCCCGGGCCCTTCCAGTACCACACGAGGCCAGGAATCAGTGGAGCAGTCGCTTGTGGCGGTGGAGCCGAGCCGGTCCCCTCCGAGAGCCAGTGTGTCGTCCGACCATGGTGCAGGTGTCCTCTCTCGGCAGGTGACCATTGCTCATGCCACCGCTGGAACGTCTGCAGTGCAGCTGCCACCACCTGCAGTGCACACTGCTTCCAGCCATGGCCAGATCAAGCAGCCAGCCTCCGCACCCTCCAAGCCCAGAGGTCGTCCAGGCTGTCCATCAGGGGCTTCTGCGATTCCAGACAGTCACCAGCCGTCCCCCAGCTTTGACCCCGCCACTGGGGTTCAATTACGTAGGAGCAGCAGGGAGGGAAGGGGCCGACCGCGAAAGAGAAGTCGGTCTCCATCAAGGGGCCAGCAGTAGAGGGAGTTGCTGAGACGTTTCTTCCTCCAAATTCAAGGACGCCCTCACCTGTTGTGATTGTTTGTGATGGTTTGTTTAGTTTTGCGGCTTTGCCAGAGAGTTGACTGTTATTTTGTTAGTTATGGTTTCTGTTGACATGACGTTGTTATGCTGGAAGGAAGCACTTTTTTGACAATAAAGATATTTTTTTATTTACAATGGTACTCGTAACTATTTACATTCATGGTGGACTTCCTAGGCTTTGAACGATCCGAAGTGCGCAGGACGAATGACAGCCATCATTCAGTCAGAGGGGCCTAGAACCGAGTCCTTATGAGCCTCTGACGGACGGCCCTTCCACTTTCAGGAGCCTTCCCATCTTCCTCCTCCTCCTCCTCCTCCTCCTCGTCCGCATGCTCCTCCTCCTCATCATCATCCGCCTGCTCTTCCTCCTCCTCCTCCTCCTCCTCGTCCGCCTGCTCTGCTGGACCTTGAGGGTCGGCTGGAATTGGCTGGGTTTGTTGAATGGCCAAATTGTGGAGCATGCAGCAGACGACAACGATGCAACCCATTTGCTCCGGCGAGTACTGCAGGGCTCCCCCCGAATGGTCCAGACAGCGGAAACGCTGTTTGAGCACACCAATACTGTGCTCGACAATGTTCCTGGTCGCCTGATGGCTGCTGTTGTAAAGCTCTTCTGCCGGGGTGGCGGGCAAACGGAGTGGGGTCATGAGCCATGGGCAGAGAGGATAGCCCTTGTCGCCCAGAAGCCAGCCTCGTGGGTGAGCCGGGCCCTCAAAAAGGTCAGAAACTGAGGTCTGCCGCAGGATGAACGCATCGTGGCTGCTCCCAGGGAATTGTGCGATGACTGCCATTATCATCTGGCGGTGGTCACAGACCAGCTGGACATTGAGGGAGTGGAACCCCTTTCAGTTGCGGAACTCCTCTGGATTCTGCAATGGCGCCCGCAAAGCCACGTGTGTGCAATCTATGGCCCCCTGAACCATGGGGAAGTCAGCAATAGCAGCGAAGCCCTGCGCGCGCTCCGCCTGCTTCTCCAGGGTCACAGGGAAGGTGATTAATTGACGCCTCCTTCTATAGAGGGCAGCTGTCACTTGCCGGATGCAACAATGCACTGCAAATTGTGTTATGTTCGCGATGTCCCCAGTGGCTGACTGAAAGGATCCACTTGCGTAAAAGTTGAGGGCAACAGTCACTTTGACAGCAACCGACAGAGAGGTCCTGCAACGTAGACACGGCTGCAGATCCTCAGCAAGCAGGTGGCACAGCTCAGTCACAACCTCCTTACCAAATCTGAGCCTTCACAGACACTGCTCCTCGGACATGGTAAGGTATGACACCTGCTGCCTCAAAACCCTCGCAGCGTATCGTCAGATTGGGCGACCTCCATTGCCCCTCCTCCTTCTGGCCAATCCCGCCCTCTCTCCCGCCGTCTCTGTGCCCCTTCCAAGTGTCCGGCCATGAGGAGGTTCCACTCCAAAGCAGCTCCCATTGCTATGCCAGACGGGCAACACGCAGTAATGTCTAGCGCTCCAACTGCTCCGGACAGGCTTGCAGGTCCCAAGTCTTCGAAGGCTAAATCCGAAAAATAGTGTGCAACAGTAGTTCACCAACTCTCTCCAGCAACGAACAGAATGAACAGGCCAAGTGCCTGCAGCTTTTATACTAGAGCTGTCCCCTTT
The DNA here is from genome assembly GCF_052327205.1 of Somniosus microcephalus. Lineage (NCBI taxonomy): Eukaryota > Metazoa > Chordata > Chondrichthyes > Squaliformes > Somniosidae > Somniosus > Somniosus microcephalus. Next base: position 255,165,391 of record NC_140987.1, on the reverse strand, counting down.
AAATAGCGCCCCCCGACTCTGAGAAGGGCCTGGGAACGTTCCATCCAACTGTCACTAATAGCGCCAGGCGGAAAGGTTCCGGGCGCCACCGAATATCCGGTCAGGGGCGCCAAAAAGGCATTGCGCACTGAAATGACGTCATTAACTGCCTGCGTACGCGGGCGCGCGCTAAGAGTTAGCGCTGGCGCTAAATGGATACGCAATATGGGAGGTGTCACTATCTTCATTGCGCCCACCCGAACATTGGGTAACGCCCCAATTCTTGGCCTCTTTAGGCGCTAATCGCTGGTGCAACCAACCGAATTTCTAGGCCCAGGTACCTAACAATACGATTGGGATGGTGTTTATACTCTGTGGCAAACTAAATAATCTGATGCCTGAGACAGACAGGTCTACACGACTCCATGGTCCAGTTCATGGTTGACCGGTCAACAAGCTTGTTGACCGGATTTTTAAGGGGTTTGCTTGACGTTGGACTCACACCACTCGACTCCAGATACTCCTACAAGCTAGTGCTGAAACGACCAAAGTGGTCCTAGCTGGACAAGCAGTAGGGTGCTCCTGTTGGTCAACTGTGTGCTTTTAGCTGATTAAACTCCAGCAGAGTCCACTTATGTGGACACATAAAGGGTACAGGAGAATAGGCTCTTGCCAACATACAACTGAATTCCTTGTCTTAGGTAAGTGGGATGTCTCCCCTAAGGTACATAAGAACATAAGAATTAGGAGCAGGAGTAGGCCATATGGCCCTTCGAGCCTGCTCAGCCATTCAATAAGATCATGGTTGATCTTTGACCTCAACTCCACTTTCCCGCCCAATCCCCATATCCCTTGATTCCCCTAGAGTGCAAAAATGTCTCTATCTCAGCCTTGAATATACTCAATGACTCAGCATCCACAGCCCTTTGGGGTAGAGAATTCCAAAGATTCACAACCCTCAGTGAAGAAATTCCTCCTCATCTCAGTCTTAAAGGCCTACTCCTTATCCTGAGACTACGCCCCCTAGTTCGAGACTCTCCAGCCAGGGGAAACAATCTCTCAGCATTTACCCTGTCAATCCCCTTCAGAATCTTATGTTTCAAAGAGATCACCTCTCATTCTTCTAAACTCCAGAGAGCGTAGGCACAATCTACTCAAATCTCTCCTCATAAGACAACCCTCTCATCCCAGGGATCAATCCAGTGAACCTTTGTTGCACAGCCTCTAAGGCATTTATGTCCTTTCTCAGATAAGGAGACCAAAACTGTGCACAGTACTCCAGGTGTGGTCTCACCAAAGCCCTGTACAATTGTAATAAGACTTCCTTAATCTTGTACTCCAACCCCTTGCAATATAGGCCAACATGCCATTTGCCTTCCTAATTGCTTGCTGTACCCGCATGCAAACTATCTGTTTTTCCTGCACAAGGACACCCAAATCTCTCTGAACACCAATATTTAATAATTTCTCACCATTTAAAAAATATTCTGTTTTTCTATTCTTCCTACCAAAGTGAATAACCTCACATTTCCCCACATTATACTCCATCTGCCACCTTATTGCCCACTCAGTTAACCTGTCTATACCCTTTTGCAGACTTTTTGTGTCCTCCTCACAGCTTACTCCTCCACCTAGCTTTGTATTGTCAGCAAACTTCGATACATTGCACTTGGACCCTTCATCTAAGTCATTAATATAGATTGTAAATAGCGGAGGCCCCAGCACTAGTTACAGCCTGCCAACCTGAAGATGACTCGTTTATCCCTACTCCCTGTTTTCTGTCCATTACCAATCCTCTATCCATACTAATATATTACCCCCAACCCCATGAGCCCTTATCTTGCATAACAACCATTTATATGGCACCTTATTGAATGCCTTTTAGAAATCCAAATACAGGAAACTCTTTGGTATCCGGCACCAACATGGTGCCAGTTGATTAAAAATTCCGGATGATGGAGAGGGTTATCTACCGAGGCTATTTTTAACAAAAATAAAAAAATCAAGAAATGTGCAGTATACAGTAATTGGGTACTCACCTACAGAATGTTGTGTTAAATGGATGGTGGAAGATGCTTAAGTACAGTACTGCCAGACTTCCGACAGCGCCAAAAAGCCGAGTAGGGGCAGTTTGGAGAACTACCCCCACTGACTAACTCGGCCACCGCGGGAGACTCGGACTCGGCAACATTTCCGGTTATTGAGGTGTTGTTTTCGAGTATGAATTTTGCCGGTTAATAGAGAATTCCGGATATTTAGGTGCCGTTTAAACAAGAGTTTCCTATATTACATCTACGGGTTCCTCTTTATCTATCCTGCTTGTTACATCTTCAAAAAACTCTTAATAATTTTTTTAAACACGATTTCCCATCCATAAAACCATGTTGACTCTGCCTAATCATATTATGATTTTCTAAGTGCCCTGTTACCACTTCCTTAATAATATTGCCCAGAACTTCGGGTCTCCACGGGTGAGTACACACGGGGTACTCACCCATAAGCCCAATGGAAGTGCCGGTTTCCTGCATGCTCTGCGCATGCGTGGGAAACCGGCACTTCCGTTCCCCTGAAAGAAGGGGTTCAGAGTTCGAACGCGTGCGCAGGAGAGGCTGCGCGTGCGCATCGAACTTAGGTTTTTTTTGCAGGTTTTCCCGGGAGGGTAAGTCTCCAGAAGTTACACATATAAAAAGCAGGCGTAAGGCCTGCTTTTTACAAGGTAAGTGGTGAATTAATTAAAATTAAAACATTTTTTCCACAGGTTTATTATTTTTAAATACTTTAAAGCAAGGTAAATTTATTTTTAGCCCCATTAGAAAATAAAATTATTTTTTTCAAAAATTTAAATTATTGTTTAAAATAGTTATTTCATGTAATTTATAGTTTATTTAAAAATGCGATTTTTTTTTTTTTTCAATTTATTTGAAGACTTAATGATGTTTTGGGGCCCGTAGTATTTATAAGTTTTGACTTATGAATGGGGGCATTCCTTGCTCTGATTGGCTCTCCATGGCCTACGTGATCCCAGGGGACGCATCGAACTAACTGCGCCCCTGGGATACGCAAGCACTGCGCGCCGGCAGTTGGAGCAGGCCCAGGATCGGAATTCCATGGGGGCCCACAGCTCAACGGCCGGCGCACAAGATAAGTGCAGGTCGGGGGCTTACACCCGCGGGAAGCCCCCGACCTGAATTTCTGGGCCAATGAATTCCAGCATTTTCCCAATGACTGATGTCAGGCTAACTGGCCTGTTATTCCCTGTTTTCTCTCTCCCACCTTTTTTGATTAGTGGGGTTACATTTGCTACCTTCCAATCCGCTGGGACCGTTCTAGAATCTAGGGAATTTATGAAGATCACAACCAATGCATCCACTATCTCTGCAGCCACCTCTTTTAGAACCCTAGGATATAGGCCATCAGGTCCAGGGGATTTGTCGGCTTTTAGTCCCATTAGTTTCTCAAGTACTTTTTCTCAGCTAATATTAATTACTTTAAGTTTCTCACTCTTATTCGCCCCTTGGTTCCCCACTATTTTTGGTATACTTTTTGTGTCTTCTACTGTGAAGACAGATACAAAATATTTGTTTAAAGTCTCTGCCATTTCCTTATTCCCCGTTATAATTTCACCTGTCTCCGCCTCTAAGGGAGCAACACTTACTTTTGCTACTCTCATCATTTTTACATACTTATAGAAGCTCTTACAATCTGTTTTTATATTTCTTGCTAGTTTACTCTCATCTTCTATTTTCTCGCTTCTAGGAAACTGTCTTGAATGCATTCCATGAACTCATCCTCCAGACTACCTTTCCCAATTTGATTTGCCCAGTCTATATGAAAATTAAAGTCCCCAATGATTATTGTATAACCTTTGTTACAATCTCCTGTTATTTGTTGATTAATACTCTGTCCAACGGTATAGCTACTGTTTGGGGGTCTATAAATTACTCCTACCAGTGTTTTCTGCCCCTTGTTATTTCTTAACTCCACCCATACTGATTCTACTTCCTGATCTTCCGAGCCAAGATCCTTTCTCACTAGTGTCCTTATGTCATCCTTTATTATCAGGGCTACCCCTCCTCCTTTTCCATTCTGCTTGATTTTTTGAAACATCAAGTACCCTGGAATATTTCGTTCCCAACTTTGGACACCTTGCAACCATATCCCTGTAATGGCTATTACATCAAAAGGTGAAAGAGAATGCACTCCAAAACTATGTTTTGTGAATTTCTCACTCTTTATGTGGATTTCTCTTTACCAATGCAGATTTCTTTAGTATGGGTATTGGTTTTCATAAGTATCATAAGCTCATCAGATGGCCAAAATAAAAACTCCCAGTGTCAACATCCCTCATCTGCATGGGCACAATATTAAAAAATGGAAGGTGAATAGGAACATTAGCACATAGGAACTCCTACTATGTGGGAGCAGGCCATTCAGCCCCTTGAGCCTGTTCCGCCATTCAATTAGATCATGGTTGATCTGTATCTTAATTCCATCCACCCGCCTTGGTTCCATATCCCTTAATAACCTTGCCTAACAAAAATCTATCATTTCAGTTTTGAAATTTTCAATTGACCTCCAGCCTCAACAGCTTTTTGGGGGAAGAAAGTTCTAGATTTCCACCACCCTTTGTGTGAAGCATTTCCTGACATCACCCCTGAATGGCCTAGCTCTAATTTTAAGGTTATGCCCCCTTGTTCTAGACTCCCCCCACCAGAAGAATTAGTTTAACTCTCTCTACCCTATCAAATCCTTTAGTCATCTTAAACACCTCGATTAGATCACCCCTTAATCTTCTATACTCGAGGGAATACAAGCCTAGTCTATGCACCTTGTCCTCATAATGTAACAAGAACATTTCAAATATCTTGACAAGAATGCATCATAAAGCATGTAAATTGCCTAATAGTGTTTTTAATTCTGCAACATAGATAATTACACTCAAAGATTTGAAGAAACATTATTTTTTTGAAAAAGTCAGTCAACCCTTACGTTCTCTTAACGACGTACCTCTTGAAAAATTCTTTTCTAACTGTTTTCTGACCCATGAATAGTTTTTTTTCCCTTAGTCGATAATCATCCTTTAAATTAACTTGAGACATATACGTCTCTGTTGTGGTACTCCAGTCCTGTAACAAAAAGTGGTCAGCTATTAATTTCATGTGCCTCTTCCCAGTGCTGGAGTAACTAGAAGCCCTACAAAATCCCCACTAAACCCCAATTTCGGAGTTAATGCAGATCAGCAGTTAGAAACATAGGAACAGGAGGAGGCCATTCAGCCCCATGAGCCTGTTCCAACCTTCAATTAGATCATGACTGATCGCCATCTACCCACCTTGGCTCCATATCCTTTACTCCCTTTGCCTGACAAAAATCTATCAATCTCAATTTTGAAATGTTCAATTGACTCCCAGCCTCCACAGCTTTATGGGGAATTGAGAGAGTTCCAAATATCTACTACCCTTCGTGTGAAGAAGTGCTTCCTGACATCACCTCTAAGCGGCCTAGCTCTAATTTTAAGGTTGTGCCCCCTTGTTCTGGACTCCCCCCACTAGAGGAAACAGTTTCTCTCTCTCTACCCTATCAAACCCTTTAATCATCGTAAACACCTCGACTGGATCACCCCTTAATCTTCTATACTCGAGGGAATACAAGCCCAGTCTGTGCAACCTGCCCTCGTAATTTAACCCATTAGCCCCGGTATCATGCTGAGGAATCTGCGCTGCACCCCCCTCCAAGGCCAATATTTGTTTCTGAGGTGCGGGGCGCAGTTCATCCAATGAAGAGCAGATGATAAAAAAAACATGGAATCAATGTGGATGGATGCTCACAGCGAAGGAAGCTCAACATTGAAAAATTATAAACGTTTAGAAACTGAATCAGGAGAGATTTCTCAAGAATTTGTCTCTATTTCTGGCTGGTTGGCAACAAAAGAAAAACTTGCATTTCTATAGCACCTTTCATGACCTCAAGGTGTCCCAAAGTGCTTTACAGCCAATTAAATACTTCTGAAGTATAGTCACTGTTGTAATGTGGGCAACGCGGCAGCCAATTTGTGCACAGCAAGCTCCCCACAAACAGCAATGTGATAATGACCAGATAATGTTTTTTTGATTGAGGGATAAATATTGGCCCCAGGACACCGGCGATAACTCCCCTGCTCTTCTTCGAAATAGTGCCATGAGATCTTCTATATCCACCCGAGAGGGCAGTCGGGGCCTCAGTTTAATGTTTTATCCAAAAGCCGACCCCTCCAACAGTGCAGCACTCCCTCAGTACTGCACTGAGTGTCAGCCTAGATTTTTGTGCTCAAATCTCTGGAGTGGGACTTGAACCCACGACCTTCTGACTCAGAGGCGAGAGTGCAACCCACTGAGTCACAGGAGGGAAAATTGGAGGTCAAGTTAACTCCAAAGCAACAATTTATTCTCTAATAATCCAAGCACTGCAATCAATATTAGCTTCATTGCGTCTTCAAGGTTATTGTTAAAATGGGGAAACATTTTCAATCACTTTGAGTAGGCTGGTTTGTAACCAGGAGTCTCCTGCTAGCTGTTATCACTCAGTTTAGACTTTTGTCCAATCCATCAAATAAAATGGGCTATGTCAAGATGTACTTTGATATCAGTGATACCTCTTGGGCATTTCAGTCCAAGGGTAAAGTTAAATATAGATTTCAAAATAGAAACCTCACTTCATTTGCTCATTTAATAATTCAAATTAATTGTTTACTCCTTCGGGAAGATTTGAAAGCCGTTTATACGTCGAGTGGTGCAAGTTCTTCCGCTGTCCTTTTTGAAGTGTGTCTACATCATAATCCTTAGGTTCCGCCTCTCTGTGCTGGTACCTGCAAAGAAAAAAACATGAAATCACTGGTTAGGCCTCAGCTGGAGCATTGGGTCCAATTCTATTTCAAAGAAGAGCAGGCGAGTTCTCCCCAGTGTCCTGGGCCAATACTTATCCCTCAACCAATCATCACTAAAACAGATTATCTGGTTATTTTCACACTGCTGTTCATGGGATCTTGCTGTGCGCAAATTGGCTGCTGCATTTCCTACATTAAAACAGTGACTACACTTCAAAAGTATTTAATTGGTTATAAATCGCTTTGGGATGTGCTGAGGTTGTGAAAGACTTTCTTTTAACAGAACAGGAACAGGCGAGACATTCAGTTTGGGATCGGGGGCTGAAGACCTGCCAAGAAGGTGATCCGCATTTTGCGGAGAGAGGCGGCTACAGCAGGGAGTCCCGGGATTCCTTTGCAAGTGCAGGAAAAAGTTGAACATCCTCACAAGAGCAACCAAGGTAAACTATCTGCTCTCTCTCTCTCTGAACCCCTTCTGTGCAATCTCTTAATGTAGTGGCACACCTTCATACATTACCCTCACAGTGCCAAAGGAGTCAAGAGGTGAAAGTGGATCTGACATTAGGGAGCAGACGGTCCATCAAAGTCTAACCTGGCTCCTAAGCCTGTGATCTCTGGTGTCTTGTTCTGAAAAGAAATATGCCAGATGAGCATCACACTCACTTGGAGGCACTGAGGACCAACCCGGAGGGCCGAAGACAGATTGCTGGAGTCACAGAAGTGTCCTATGACATCCTGAGCCAATATCCCAAAAGGGTTTGATGCGATGCAGTGTTGCCTGGGGCAGATGTTGGCACTGCAAACATCTGTGTGCTCCCACTGACTGAGAGACCAGCCCAGAAAGTGCATCCAAACAGGTTTCTAAAAAAATTCAGTTTGGGGATATGGGTGTCACTGGCAAGGCTGGCATTTATTGCCCCTCCCTAATTGACTTGAACAGGGGCAGCAAAGGGTGGAGTGAGCTGGGGCCTCACTTTCAGAGGGCAATTAAGAGTCAACCGTGTTGGTTTGGGACTGGAGTCACATATGGACCCAGACTGGGTAACGGCGACAGGTTTCCTTCCTTAAAGATCATTAGTGAACCAGGTAGGGTTTTTATGACAATCCCACAGCTTCACTTTTTCTGAATCCGGCTATTCATTGCGATACCTCTTTTTTAAACTGAATTCAAATTCCCCTGCCATGGTGGGATTGGAACTTCCATGGGACATTTTACTATATTTAAAAGATGCTGTATACAGGAAACTTTGGTTTATCCGGAGGTTGTATGTCCGGAAACCTCGATCTAACGGCAGAAATCAGCAGCCGTTTTGGTTAGGTTTTTTTTTTATCTCCTAGCATTTTTTTTAACAGTCAGGCTCTGGAAAGCGTCTCTGTAGCTTAGCAACAGCTTCAGAGATGCTTCCAAGGTACGGGCCGAGTGTTTACAAGCTGTTGCTAAGCAACAGTGTTTGTTGTCAGATACGGAGATGAAAACCTCCGTATCCTTCAACATTAGCGCTGGTCTATCCGGAAGTTTTGATAGATCGGCAGCAGCTCGGTCCCGTCGGTGCCGGATATCGCGAAGTTTCCTGTAAATGCAAGTTGTTGTTGCATGGGGCAGTCAGGCACCAAAGACATGCACAAAGCGGCACTTGTAGCTGTCTGCGCATTGTAAATCAGGTGCCCCTCCACAAACTCTGGCAGGGGCAGTGCCTAGAGAACACTGTAAGGCACAATCCCAGTTTAGCTAGATCGCCACCCGCAGAATTTCAGGCTCAGCCTCAATTTTAAAACTCTCATCCTTGTTTTCAAATCCCGCATTCCCTCCCTATCTCTGTAACCTCTTCCAGCCCTACAACCCTCCGAGATCTCTGCGCTCCTCCAGTTCTGGCCTCTTACACATTTCCGATTTCCATCGCTCCACCATTGGTGGCTTGGGCCCTAAGTTCTGGAATTCCCTCCATAAACCTCTCCACCTCTCTACCTCTCTTTTCATCTTTGTAAGTTTCATGGAACAGTTTGGCCCCAGCATAAGGGCATGAAACGGTTAAACTTCAAGGCACAGAAAAGGTGCCAGTCATTAAAGTTTGCAGTTCTTGGAGAACACATTGATACTGGACAATGAAAGCTTTGGCTCTGAAAAGGACATTGACATTGAACTGTGAGGCCTTGAATCATGAGTGGTTTCAATGGGAAAAATTAACATCTGGACAATGCTCTGAGTTTAACTGAAACAATGAGCGTCTCAAAAGGTGATTTAACGGTGAATAGGTGATTTAACTTTGGACAATGAGATTTCGGGGTTGATTTTCCTGGGGCCGTCAGGTGGGGTTTCAGGCGTGTTGGGGGGGGGGGGGGAAAAAAAACAATCGCAAAAATAGGGGGTCGCGATCCCCTCCCCCGCTTGATTCCCCGCCCCATCCGACTTTCACCCCGGCGTTTCAATCCGACCCGAATCAGTCCCGCCCGCAGCTGAAGCCTAATCACCAATAATTGCCATCTTTAATGCCATTTTAAGGGGCCCTTGCTACTTTCAGCCTTTTCCCACGCTAAACACGCCTGGTGGGAACCCCACTGATGAAACCTGGCGTGAACAATGTCGGCTTGCTTACTTTCAGCTGCAGGTCAATCAGGAAAGAAGAGATTTAATCAGACAGCATTTGTAGGTTGCAGGACCTTTGTTGTTTCAGGCTTGGGGCAACTTGTTCAAGGCTTAGGCACAGCTGTGGAAGGTTGGAGCCTCACACACTTCTTCAGTGTGAGCTCCTGGGAAGCCCCTCTCGCCACCCTCACTCAGCGCTTCCTCAACTGAGGCACCTACCAGAAGCATGGGAGGCCTTTTTTTCCTTCTCCTCTTGGCATTAGAGGACTTCCAGCCCCAATCACGAAATGACACACACCACAACTGCAGAAGTTGCCATCAGAAATTTTATTTACAATAACCAACTGATGGCATTTTAAAAATAAACACAACATTTCACCCAAGTGACTACCCTTGTGATTAGTGGTGCTTTATTTTTCTCTGACGCGTGCTCCTACGTAGTGCTTCCCCTGTGGCTTCAGCAGATGTGGAGGCCCCTTGCTCACTTTCCTGCTGCTCCTGTCTCGACACCTTTGGTGGGCGTCCTCTGGGGTGGCGAGCCTGTGAGGGCTCGCCAGCAGTCTGCTGCTCCTGCGGCTGTGCAGGGGTTGAGACTTCTATCTCTGTTGGGTGTGGACTCCGGCGGGGCTCTGATCGAGGACTCTGCAGTGGCATGGAAGTGTGAACGCTTGGAGAGGAGCCCCCACTTCCTTGAGGTCTGCCACCAACCTCCCTCTCATGGGTCAGGTCCCCCTCAGTGCCTGCAAGTGGCTTGAGAGCAGCTTGCTGCACATCAGGGGGGCCATGGGGACCCATTTCTACAATGGCTGTCCTACTCAGAGGGCCTGTGATGAAGGTCTGGTTTCTCTGCTCAATAGCTGACCATCGCTCCTCCAGAGATGTCAGTCTATTCTGAACACTCACCATGTTTTCAACACTCTGGCGACTTAGCTCCTCCATGGCCGTAGCCATCCTCTCCTCTACTGTAGCCATCCTTTCCGCGGAGGTTGCCATCCTTTCCGTGGTGATGCATTCATGCATCAATGACTCCACAAAGGCTCTGCTCATGTTCGCTCTGGACTCCTCCATTTGCTCCACACTCGCAGCGACCCTGGAGACAAAACCTACCAGAGACTCCTGCATCTGTGCATGGAGATCCATCAACTCTTCTCTTGCGGATGGTCCCAGAGGCAGAGGTTCGACATGCAGCAGAGCTGAGCAGGCAGAGCCGTGCGCCCTCCGACGAGGACTCTCCACTGCTGTCCCTGTCTCCACCATCTGCTGATGCTCACTTGTGAGCTGTGATACACCAGGTGACAACACTACTCTATCTCGCGAAGGTCCCACCGAGGTGTGAGTGTCTGCGCTGGTGCTGGGTGTGCTGAATTCTGCTGACGCTGCGCCCTCAGAGGTGGGAGCTTCCTCTGAGGCGTCTGGCTGCTCAGCCCCTTCCTCCTCCGCAGTGGGGACGGGGGCTTCGGATGGTTCTGTGGGGGAGTAAAGGAAAGAGTTAGAGATGTGATGCCAAGGTTACACGCACATTGGATTTTGCAGATTAAGTCCAAATGATGTAGCTTCAGAATCATAACAGCGACTCATGCTATGTCAATGAGAGAGATGGAAAACTATTCTGTCACCAGCTTGCGGGCCTGCCCCTGTCTCTCCTTCCCCAGCTTCCGCAGCCACATCAGCCCCGACAATTTCCAGGACTCCTTCCTCCCAGGGGGTTAGGTGGGCTATTGAGGGTGGGCCTCCTGCAGTCCTGGCTCGCTCTCTGTTGTTGTGAGCTCTCTTTTCCTGCAATGAGGGAGACAAGTGGAGTTTGAGTGAGAATGAAGGAGTGAGTGCAGAGATTGCATAGCATAGATACTTAGAGGGAGACAAAGATGGTGTGAGGCTGCAAGACCAAGGGCCCTCCCTGTGTGTTGTCAGTTGTGTTCAAAGCATCAGAGTGAAAGGGAGTGTGAGGGCTGCACGGTGGAATAGTTATGTGAACATGAGCATAGAGAGGGAATGGGTAAGGGTGCATGGATGTGACTGTGAAGTGGGATGTGGAGGAAGAGAGTGCTAAAGCTGAGTGCTGGTGGGGAAAGGCAATGGGGATCAGTTTGAGGGTGATGGAAACTTCATACTTACTTTTCCTGTACGGTGAAGGTCATGGAATCGCTTCCGACACTGTATCCAGGTTCTTCTGGTGACTCCCAGCGAGTTGACATCTGCTGTCACCTGCATCCATGCAGCCTTGGTCTCAGTGGGAGGCCTCTTCCTCCCTGACCTAGGGAAGAGGCCCTAACCCCATCCACTAATGTCTGTAGTGACGACTCGTTGAATTTGTTGCCAGCTCGGGGTCTGGCACTGGCCACAGCTGCTGCAGGCTCCTCTGCCATCCTGTATGGTTCTTATGGAAGCCTGCAGAGGTTGCAATGCTTGCAATAGACTATAAAAGTACCACGAATGATGACATCATACTGTGGGGCTTTCTGACTGGAAATAGTCAATTAGCAAGGGTTCCCACACGCTGGAAATGAATTGGCCAATTGAGGGAAAATTGCATCAATCTGGCAGACCCATTTACATTTGTGTGGGAACCCCGACATTCGGGGAACCCGACAATTCCCCGCACCTGCGGGAAAATCGACCCCTTCGTGTTTTAATGGGTTTCGATGGATCTTCAATGGATAAGACAACGATGCCAGTTTCGCTGGAACAATGGACTTCCTGGAAAACACATCAGCAGTAAGACTAAATCAGATTAAATATGTATCACAGGGCAGGGGAGACAAGATGAGGAATTGTCTTCCATCCCTCAGCCCTGTACACATCCTGTGGTTTGGAAAACAAGAGTTGTGGGAAGGCCCAGACTCAAAGAGGCCAGGTGACTAAAGGAACTATAAGAAGGAACCACACCCACAGCTCTCTCTCCTTTTCGCTCGGAAGCTCTCTCGGAAGCTCTCTCTCTCTCAGAAGCTAGCTCTGACTACAGGAACTGCCAGGTGTAAGAAGGAAGGGAAGACGGTCATCTCCAGCCCCCAGCCTGCAATTGACGTCGGCCACGACCAGCCGGACGGGTGATTGTAAGTATCAGTTGACTCTACAAGGGGTTTCGCTGTGTAGGCAGCTGCAGTCAGTTAAAAGAGACGGGGTCAGGTCATCTCCGATCCAGACCTACCATCCACAACGGTAACGACCAACCGGATGGGTGATTGTAAGTTTCAGCCAAATCGCAACAGGTTTTTGTCTGTGTTTTGTTGGTTTTAATAAACTAACAGTTTTGGGTTGAACCTAAACCTTTGTGTCGTCTATGATTTTGTTCCTGTAAAACCCAGAGTCAAAGAACCCTTGTAAGGACGAGGAAACCAAACACCTTACACTTTAAGATGCTCCTTAAAACATACCTCTTTGACCATGTTTTTAGTCATCTGTCCTAATTTCTCCTTATGTGGCTCGGTGTCTTTTTTTGCTACTCGCATATGTGAAGTGCCTTGGGACTTTTTACAACATTAAAGGTGCTATATAAATGCAAGCTGTTGTTGTTGTTGTTTAATAATGGGCCATAATTTGCTGTAGCAGGGCATATGCCATTAGTTAGACTTGCCTTTGCATGCTTAGGTTTTTACATTTTTTGCGCAGTAAGTTGCTGAAAGTGCGAGCTGACAACGTTGCAGCGAGAGCAATAGGGCATCTGGGACCTGAGTGAACAGGACAAGCAACTGGGCATCTCCTTAACCAATCAGATTGAAGAGTTGAGAAATAAATAGTGCAAGGACTGAGAAGGAAGGTGTAAATTAGAGTGAGTGAATTCAATGTCAAATCAGGTACAGAAATAGAAATAAAGAGAGGGCAAGAAAGATTGAATTAAGAGAGAGAGAAAAAAGAGACAGCAGGGAAAAGTAATTTTTTTAAAATTTAACATTTTTAAAATCTCCAACAATTAAAAGCTAAAGGAATGAGACGCCACGCTTGTAATAGTTAATTTTCAGTGCCAGAGAGGTTAACTGGCAGTAATTAACACTCATCACGTCGTTATAAGGGTACTTAGACTGGAATGGACAAGGCTTGACTTCTGTGGCAAGTTTAGTCTGTATCTACCAGGCAAATACAGCAACTTCACGCCGTTCAATGCAGTGTCAATGGTGAGGCAGACTGCAATGCCGTTTTCGCGAAGCTATCGGCAGAGCAGCGCATCTCGGGCAACAACTTTTAGATAGTTGAGTTTAACCACGCGTCTGCCCCTCGCCAGAAGTCGCTGTACCATTTGTGCTTAAATAACGGTGAGCGTCATTAGACTCACCGCTATTTTGACAGCAAATTATGGCCCAATAAACAGAAATTGTGGTTACGAACGAGCAAAATTAACAACACACAGTATGTTCCCCGCACTCCCACCCCCCCACCACTCCAACCCACTTCATCTCCAAACCTTCCACGTCTTGCTTTATAAACCCAACTTACCTGTCCCCTTTCCCTGGAAGATGAGTCATAACTCCACCTTCCGACATCCCGATGCCCCCCCTGGGATCACTGTAAACATGCATGGAGAAACACAGAGCTACAACATCCCAGACTACTCAGTGCTGATTTAACAAAAAAATTGCTGCTGAAGTTAATAGCATCTTTACAGAGAAAAAAATTCTTCAAAGTTTAATAGAACGTTTCTAGGTGTTAATCACTTACCAGTTGCAGACCAACACAGGCCTGCTGTACGTCATACGAGTTGAACGGAGACTAAGAGAACCTTTACGGTCTGGATAGTCAATTGCATAATCCATGTTCCTCCTGCTGTTCCAACTGTTTGTCTTCACCTGTCTGCCTCACTATCTTTTTTCCGTCTAGTTTACTCACACTTAAATACCATCCACTTGTCTACTCTCTTATTGCCCTTCACCTCTCTGTCTCACTTCACTCTCACTGTCTTTTGCCTCGCTACCTCACTAATTCCTTTCCCCTTTATCTAAATATGCTCTTTCGCACCTCACGTTTGAGCTGCTTATTCCTCTCACTCCTTCTTTCCCATTACATGTCTTCCCTTTGCTCTTGTCTCTCCTAGTTGCTCTTTTTTTTTTTAAGGTGCCTCCTCTGCCTAATATGTTAGCTATCTTTCCCTCTCTCCTTACTCTGTTGGATATCTTTACCGCTATGGCTTTCAATATTACTATTTTGCTTTCTCTCCGTCTCTCACTCTCTTTCAGTTGGAGCCTCTCAATTCATTTCTCTTTGGCATCACTTTCTGTTTTTGCCTCTCTGTACTTTCTTTTAGTTGTCTCAATGTTGGCTACTTCTCTCTCTTAACGTAACCCTCTCAAGTTGGTGTATCTATCTGTTGCCTTTTTCTATCTATCTCATCTGATAGGTGGCCTTAACTCACTCTTTTTAGCTCCTTCTAAAAGGTGCCTCTGCTTTTCCTTTTATCTGTCTATTGTTTATCGCTATCTCTTTTTATCTCCGTCAGTTATCTCTATCTTTATCTCTGCCAGTCATCTCTATTCCTCCTACCTCCGTCAGTTAGCTCTGTCTCCTCCTTCTCTTACCCTGTCAGTTATTTCTATCTCTATCCCTCCTTCTCCCTGTTAGTTATCTGTATCTCTATTCCCCTGTCTCTATCTCTCTCTCAGTTGCCTCCTATCTCTCTCTTTTGTATCTCTCAGTCCTATCTCTCAGTTGTATCTTATCTCTCTCTGTTGCCTCCTATCTCTCTCAGTTCTATCTCTCTCTGTTGTCTCCTATCTCTCTCTGTTGCCTCCTCTCTCTCAGTTGCCTCTTATCTCTCTGTTATCTCCTATCTCTCTCTCTGTTGTATTTTATCTCTCTCTTTGTTATCACCTATCTTTCTCAGTTGTATCTAATCTCTCTCAGTTGTCTCCTATTACTCAGTTGTCTCTTATCTCTCCATCTGTTATCTCCTATCTGTTGTATCTTATCTTTGTTATCTATCTCTCAGTTGTATATTATCTCTCTCTGTTGCCTCCTATCTCTCTCAGTTGTCTCTTCTATCTCTCAGTTGTCTCCTCGATCTCTCTCAGTTGCCGTCTCTCTCTCTCTCTCTGTTGTTTCTCTCTTACTCTGTTGTCTCTCTCTCACTCTGTTGTCACTCTCAGTTGTCTCCTATTTCACTCTCAGTTGCCTCTTATCTCTCTCAGTTGTATCTTATCTCTCTCAGTTATATACTATCTCCCTCAGTTGTATCTCATCTCTCTCAGTTGTATCCTATCTCTCTCAGTTGTATACTATCTCCCTCAGTTGTATCTCATCTCTCTCAGTTGTATCCTATCTCTCTCAGTTGTATCATATCCCTCTGTTGTATCTTAT
Source organism: Somniosus microcephalus (assembly GCF_052327205.1). Classification (NCBI taxonomy): domain Eukaryota; kingdom Metazoa; phylum Chordata; class Chondrichthyes; order Squaliformes; family Somniosidae; genus Somniosus; species Somniosus microcephalus. The sequence continues at coordinate 255,149,681 of NC_140987.1, read as the reverse complement.
TTCTCTCTCAGTTGTATCTTATCTCTCTCTCTCAGTTGTATCCTATCTCTCTCTCAGTTGTATCTTATTTCTCTCTCATTTGTATCTATTTCTCTCTCATTTGTATCCTATCTCCCTCTCAGTTATAGCTTATCTCTTTCTCAGTTGCCTCCTATCTCTCTGTTCTCTCTCTTATTTCCTATCTCTCGCTCAGTTCTATCGCTCTCAGTTGTATCTTATCTCTCAGTTGCCTCCTATCTCTCTCTGTTATCTCTTATCTCTCTCAGTTGCTGGGCTTCCACTTTAACGAGTGGCGTGGCCTGGGACCAAGTGAGCAGGCAGGTCGCACCATAAAGTAATGCCCCCTTTACGTTGTGCTTACGACGGCACCAGGTGTGAGTTTTATCACAAGGAATAAACGTGACTGAAACAAAGGTCGTTTTGCACTCAAATAACAAAACCCTGCGCACATTGTCTTGACTTTAAAGCCGTTGCTATGGACGCTTGGCGAGGTGCACACTGGTGATCCGTAACCTGGATCCCTCCGCAAGGCCGACCTGCTGCCGAACTATTTCCCAATTGGAGAGTTGGCTGCGAGTTACAATTAGTCTGTGTACATTTTAGATATCGCTAAAGGCCATACTTTACTGTTTGTAGAAAAACAACATTTTCCATAGTTAAGGTTTATTATATTAAAACATCTTAAAACTATAATAAGTATTTCATTTACACAAAATAACCAATAGTTACTTTTTAAATTTTACTTATAAAATGTGCATAAATGTGATTTCTTACTGCTATATTTTTCAGGTCAGAGATCCTCCTGAATTAGCAGGGCTCTCGATATTAGTGGCAATTTAAATGTGCATACACTATGGGTGTGCGCTTGTGCAAGGCGTGTGTGCTGGGGAGGGAGGACTTGAATGTGGGTGACTCTGAAGGCTAAAGGATGTTGACTTGGGGTAAAAGCCCTCACCTTAAGCCTGTAACACAGAGGTAAACAACATTGACTTGCTGTTGATTCAGGCTTGCTGTTTGGATCAACACTAATTATTAGGGCACCTGCTGTGGCGAGGCTGACAACACATGTGTAGTGTGCCTTAATTCTAACTCCCCCACCTAATGTTGGATACAAGTCAGTGTCTATTACCATACAACGACAACAACTTGCCTTTAACGTCGTAAAACGTCCCAAAATGCTTCACTGGAGCGATTATCAAACAAAATTTGACACCGAGCCACTTAAGGAAATATTAGGGCAGGTGACCAAAAGCTTGGTCAAAGAGGTAGGTTTTAAGGAGCGCCTTAAAGGAGGAGAGAGAAGCGGAGAGATTTAGGGAGGGAATTCCTGAGCTTAGGGCCTAGGCAGCTGAAGGCACGGCCACCAATGGTGGAGCGATGTGAATCGGGGATGCGCAAGAGGCCAGAATTGGAATAAATTCACAATATATGGGCTTACCTATGCTTCAAATGATAAAGATACAATTTAGAGATTTTAATGTTTAATGCAAGATGGAGCTCTGCTTCTGTATCTGTTTCATATCTGTTAGTGGTGAAGGGAGTTCCTGGGTGTGTGGAGTGTGCAAGGGAGCAGTTAGGGCAGGTGGACTGGTGGAGGAGGAGCAGCTGTGGGCTGGAGAGTAGGATGGAGGCAGAAGAATTTTGATGAGAAAATATCGCAAGGACGCGAGTCATGATTGCCTGGAAGAACTGGAAGGTTTGGAAAAACATGTCTGTATGTATAATGTGGCCAGTCCTGAGGGGAAATACCAACCAGTCCTCTGCCTTGTCTCAGCCTTACTTCAGTGGGTAGCACACTTCCCTCTGAGTCAGAAGGTCATGGGTTCAAGTCCCCACTCCATGTGAATTGAGCACAAAATCTAGGCTGACACTCCAGTGCAGTGCTGAGGGAGTGCTGCACTGTCGGAGGTGCAGTCTTTTGGATGAGATGTTAAACCGGGGCCCTCTCTGCCCTCTCTGGTGGACGTAAAAGATCCCATGGCACTATTTTGAAGAAGAACAGGGGTGTTATCCCCGGTGTCCTGGCCAATATTTATCCCTCAACCAACACCTAAAACAGGTTATCTGGTCATTATCACATTGCTGCTTGTGGGATCTTGCTGTGCGCAAATTGGCTGCCGCGTTTCCTAAATTACAACAGTGACTACACTTCAAAAGTACTTCATTGGTTGTAAAGCGCTTTGAGACGACCTGAGGTTGTGAAAGACGCTATATAAAGGCAAGTTCTTTTATTTTCTTTTACAATTTCACTCTATCTTTAACTTGGATGGAATATCAAAAACATGCATTATAGGAGTTAATGGTGACTGCGGAAGAAAATTACTTGTGTACTCGGCTCGCTCCTTCATTGCCCAGACTCTCAATTCCCATCCCGCACCATCCTGGCTGTCTCTCAGGTTTCAGCTAATCATTCCATGCTGGAATGTTCTGGTAACTGGTCATCCCACTGCCAGAAATGCCAACTTAAGCACCCGTTTAAAGAGAATGAAACTGCAATTAAAGACGCTCAACTACAGGGGGTCCAACCTTTATAAGGCATGGGCGGGGGGGGGGGGGGGAGGTGATCGTTCTGGCTTCCAGACTCTCTTCCACGGTCTTGTCCGTGCCCAGGTATCCCTGGAGATGGTGCATGTGGTGTCTACCAGTATGCTTGATACCTTCTGTGACTAGTGCACACTGCAGGGTATAGAGGCGTTAATCAATATTCACAACCACATTATGATTTAATTGTTATTTGTGTAATGACTCTGTAATGTGCATAGTTATTATTGTTTGTTTCACATTTGTGCTGCCCTGGGGAACTTGCCTTAATGGTTTTTATGTACCAAGACCGCCTACTTCCACGTCCGTAACATTGCCCATCTCTTGCCTCAGCTCATCTGCTGCTGAAACCTTGATCCATGCCTCTGTTACCTATAGACGCAACTAATCCAATGCTCTCCTGGTCGACCTCCCACCATTCACCCTCCGTAGACTTGAGCTCATCCAAATCTCGGCTGCCTGTATCTTAACTCGCACCAAGTCCCGTGCATCCATCACCCCTGTGCTCGCTGGCCTACATTGGCTCCTGGTCCGGCAATGCATCAATTTTAAAATTCTCATCCTTGTTTTCAAATCTCTCCATGGCTTCACCACCAACCCCCATCCCCGTCCCTATCCCTGTAACCTCATCCAGCCCTACAACCCTTCGAGATCTCTCCGCTACTCCAATTCTGGCCTCTTGCATATCCCCAACTTTAATCGCTCCACCTTTGGCGGCCGTGCCTTCAGCTGCCAAGGCCCTAAGCACTGGAATTCCCTTCCTAAACCTCTCCGCCTCTTTCTCCTCCTTTAGGATGCTCCTTAATACTCACTTCTTTGACCAAGCTGTTCTAATATCTCCTTATGTAGCTGGGGGTCAAATTTTGTCTGATAACGCTCCTGTGAAGTGCCTTGGGATGTTTTACTACGTTAAAGGCACTACAATATATAGAAACAGAAAAATAGGAGCAGGAGTAGGCCATTCGGCCCTTCGAGTCTGCTCCGCCATTCAATATGATCATAGCTGATCCTCTAGCTCTATGCCATATCCCTGCTCTCTCCCCAAACCCCTTGATGCCTTTTGTGTCTAGAAATCTATCTATCGCCTTCTTAAATATATTCAGTGACTTGGCCTCCACAGCCTTCTGTGGTAGAGAATTCCACAGGTTCACCACCCACTGAATGAAGAAATTTCACCTCATCTCAGTCCTAAATGTCCTACCCCGTATCCTGAGACTGTGACCCCTCGTTCTAGAACCCCTAGCTAGGGGAAACATCCTCCCTGCATCCAGCCTGTCCAGCCCTGTCAGAATTTTATATGTTTCAATGAGAATCAGTCTGGTGAACCTTCGCTGCACTTCCTCGATGGCAAGTATATCCTTTCTTAGGTAAGGAGACCAAAACGGCACACAGTACTTCCGGTGTAGTCTCACCAAGGCCCTGTATAACTGTAGTAAGACATCTTTGCTCCTGTACTTAAATCCTCTTGCAATGAAGGCCAACATACCATTTGCCTTCCTAACTGTTTGCTGCACCTGCATGTTTGCTTTCAGTGACTGGTGTACAAGGACACTCAAGTCCATTTGTACATCAACATTTCCCAATCTATCACCATTTAAATAATACTCTGCCTTTCTGTTTTTCCTACTGAAGTGGATAACTTTACATTTATCCACGTTATACTGCATCTGCCATGTATTTGCCCACTCACTCAACTTGTCTAAATCGCCTTGAAGCCTCGTTGCATCCTCCTCACAACTCACAATCCCACCTAGTTTTGTGTCATCAGCTAACTTGGAAATATTACATTTGGTTCCCTCATCCAAATCATTGATATATGTTGTGGATAGCTGGGGCCCAAGCACTGATCACTGTGGTACCCCACTAGTCACGGCCTGCCACCCCAAAAAAGACCCATTTAATCCTACTCTCTGTTTCCTGTCTGTTAACCAATTTTCAATCCATGCCAGCATATTACCTCCAATCCCATGTGCTTTAGTTTTGCACACTAACCTCTTATGTGGGACTTTATCAAAGGCCTTCTGAAAATCCAAATACACCACATCCACTGGTTATCCCCCATCTATTCTACCAGTTACATCCTCATAAAACTGCAGTAGGTTTGTCAAACATGATTTCCCTTTCATTAATCCACGTTGACTTTGTCCAATCCCGTTGATATTTACTAAGTGTCCTGTTATCACATCCTTTATAATAGACTCTAGCATGTTAGGCTAACTGGTCTGTAGTTCCCTGTTTTCTCTCTCCCTCCTTTTTTAAATAGTGGGGTTATATTTGCCACCCTCCAATCTGCAAGAACAGTTCCATTAGCTATAGAATTTTGGAAGATGACAACCAATGCATCCACTATTTCCATGGCTACCTCTTTTAGTACTCTGGGATGCAAATTATCAGGCCCTGGGGATTTATCGGCTTTCAGTCCCATTAATTTCTCCAGCACTATTCTTTTACTAATACTAATTTCCTTTAATTCCTCCTTCTCACTGGACCCTTGGTTCCCTAGCATTTCTGGGAAGTTATTTGTGTCCTCTTCCATGAAGACATAGAAACATAGGAGATAGGAGCAGGAGTAGACCATTCGGCCCCTCGAACCCGCTCCGCCATTTAATGAGATCATGGTTGATCATCCAAACTCAGTACCCTGTCCCTGCTTTCTCCCCATATCCTTTGATCTCTTCAGCCTCAAGAAATATATCCAACTCCTTCTTGAATATATTTAATGAATTGGCCTCAACTGCCCTGTGTGGCAGAGAATTCCACAGGTTCACCACTCTCTGGGTGAAGAAATTCCTCCTCATCTCAGTCCTAAATGGCTTACCCCTTATCCTTAGACTGTGACCCCTGGTTCTGGACTCCCCCACCATTGGGAACATCTTTCCTGCATCTAGTCTGTCTAGTCCTGTTAGAATTTTATAAGTTTCAGTGATTGGGCAGAAGCATGGCAGATGCAATATAACGTGGATAAATGCAAGGTTATCCACTTTGGTGTCAAACACAGGAAGGCAGATTATTATCTGAATGGCAATAGATTGGGAGAAGGGGAAGTGCAACGAGACCTGGGTGTCCTTGTGCACCAGTCGCTGAAGGTAAGCATGCAGGTGCAGCAGGCGGTTAAGAAGGCAAATGGTATGTTGGCCTTCGTAGCGAGAGGGTTTGAGTACAGGAACAAGGATGTCTTGCTGCATGCTGCAGTTGTACAGGGCCTTGGTGAAACATAGAAACATAGAAGATAGGAGCAGGAGTAGGCCTGCAAAGGCGTAGACTCAGCAAAGGTCCCGGCAGATTGGAAAACTGCTAATGTAACACCCTTATTTAAAAAGGGTAGTAGGCAGAAGGCTGGAAACTATAGACCAGTTAGCCTAACATCTGTGGTTGGTAAAATGTTAGAGTCCATTATTAAGGAGACAGTAACAGGACATTTGGATAAACATAATTTAATAGGACAAACTCAGCATGGTTTCATGAAGGGGAAGTCATGTTTGACAAATTTGCTGGAGTTTTTTGAGGAAGTAACATACAGGGTGGATAAAGGGGAACCAGTGGACGTAGTGTATTTAGACTTCCAAAAGGCATTTGACAAGGTGCCACACAAAAGATTATTGCTCAAGATAAAAAATCACGGGATTGGGGGTAATATTCTGGCGTGGGTGGAGGATTGGCTATCTAACAGAAAGCAGAGAGTTGGGATAAATGGTTCGTTCTCAGATTGGCAACCAGTAGCTAGTGGTGTTCCGCAGGGGTCAGTGCTGGGTCCCCAACTCTTTACAATCTATATTAAACGATTTGGAGGAGGGGACCGAGTGTAACATATCAAAGTTTGCAGATGATACTAAGATGGGACGGAAAGTAGTGAGTGAGGAGGACATAAAAAACCTGCAAAGGGACATAGACAGGCTAAGTAAGTGGGCAGAGATTTGGCAGATGGAATACAATACTGGAAAGTGTGAGGTTATGCACTTTGGCAGGAAAAATCATAGAGCAAGTTATTATCTTAATGGCAAGAAACTGGAAAGTACTGTAGTACAAAGGGATCTGGGGGTCCTGGCGCACGAAACTCAAAAAGTTAGTATGCAGGTGCAGCAAGTGATCAAGAAGGCCAATGGAATGTTGGCTTTTATTGCTAGGGGGGTGGAATATAAAAACAGGGAGGTATTGCTGCAGTTGTACAAGGTATTGGTGAGACCGCACCTGGAATACTGCATACAGTTTTGGTGTCCATACTTAAGAAAAGACATACTTGCTCTCGAGTCAGTACAAAGAAGGTTCACTCGATTAATCCCGGGGATGAGGGGGTGGTCATATGAGGAGAGGTTGAGTAGATTGGGACTCTACTCATTGGAGTTCAGAAGAATGAGAGGCGATCTTATTGAAACATATAAGATTGTGAAGGGGCTTGATCGGGTGGGTGCGGTGAGGATGTTCCCAATGATGGGTGAAACGAGAACTAGGGGGCATAATCTTAAAATAAGGGGCTGCTCTTTCAAAACTGAGATGAGGAGAAACTTCTTCACTCAGAGGGTGGTAGGGTTGTGGAATTTGCTGCCCCAGAAAGCTGTGGAAGCTACATCATTAAATAAATTTAAAACAGAAATAGATAGTTTCCTAGAAGTAAAGGGAATTAAGGGTTACGGGGAGCGGGCAGGAAATTGGACATGAGTCTAGGTTCGGATCGGTCATGGCCCTGTGGGTAGTGGAGTGGGCCCAGGGGCCGTGTAGCCTGGTTCTGCTCCTACTGTGTTCTAATTCTGTGTTAGATTTCAGGAGATGGTTTTATTCCTGTTCCTGGCTGGGGTGGAGATCACCTTTTACAGAAGGTAAGTACTGTAGAAAATATAGGGACAGAGTGATCTCCTGGAAGAATTTCGATCGCCTAAATGGGTCGGAGAGGAATTTCCCAGATTTTTTTCTCCCAAATTGGCCATTGGGTCTTTATCTGGTTTTTCGCCTTTCCCGGGAGATCACACGGGTTCGGGTGGATGCAGAGTGATAGAAGATTTGAGGTTAGGATCAGATCAGCCATGATCTTATTGAATGTTGGAGCAGGCTCGAGGGGCCGATTGGCCTACTCCTGGCCTACTCCTGCTCCTATTTCTTATGTTCTTATGTTCCTGTTTTTGCCACCAAAGTGGATAACCTCGCATTTATCCACATTATACTGCATTTGCCATGCATCTGCCCAATCACCCAACCTGTCCCAATCATACTGGAGTTTCTCTGCATCCTCCTCACAGCACACACACTTTGTGTCGTCTGCAAACTTGGAGATAATACATTTAGTTCCCTTGTCTAGATCATTTATATATATTGTGAATAGCTGGGGTCCTAGCACCGATCCCTGCAGTACCCCTCTAGTCGGAAAAAGACCCGTTTATTCTAACTCTTTGCTTCCTGTCTGCCAACCAGTTCTCTATCCAAGACAGTACCTTACCCCCAATCCCATGTGCTTTAACTTTACACGCTAATCTCTTATGCGGGACATTATCGAAAGCCTTCTGAAAGTCCAAATACACCACATCCACTGGTTCTCCTTTATCTATTCTACCAGTTACATCCTCAAAAATTTCAAGTAGATTCGTCAAGCATGATTTACCTTTTGTAAATCCATGTTGGCTTTGTCCAATCCTGTCACTGTTTTCCAAGTGCTCTGCTATTACATCTTTTATAATGGACTCTAGCATTTTCCCCACTATCGATGTCAGCTTACCGGTCTGTAATTCCCCGTTTTTTCTCTACCAACCTTTTTAAATAGTGGAGTTACATTAGCTATCCTCCAATCCATGGGAACTGTTCCAGAGTCGATAGAATTTTGGAAGATGACCAGCAATGCATCTACTATTTCTAGGGCCACTTCCTTAACTACCCTAGGATGTAGATGATCAGGCCCTAGGGTTTTATCGGCCTTCAATCCTGTCAATTTCCCTAACACCATTTCCCTACAAATACTGATTTCATTCAATTCCTCCCTCTCATTAGACCCTATGTTCCCCGACATCTCTGGGAGGTTATTTGTGTCCTCCTTTGTGAAGACAGAACCAAAGTATGTATTTAATTGGTCAGCCATTTCTTTGTTCCCCATTATAAATTCCCCTGATTCTGACTGCAAGGGACCTACGCTTGATTTCACCAATCTATATCTCTTCACATATCTATAGAAGATTTTACAGTCAGTTTTTATGTTCCTTGTAAGCTTACTCTCATAATCTTTTATCCCCCTCTTAATTAATCCCTTTATCCTCCTTTGCTGAATCCTAAACTGCTCCCAATCCTCAGGTTTGCTGCTTTTTCTGGCCAAATGATATGTCCTCTCCTTGGATCTTATGCTATCCCTAATTTCCCTCGTTAGCCATGGTTGAGTCACCTTTTTTGTTTTATTTTTATGCCAAACAGGGATGAACAAATTCTGTAGTTCATCCATGCGATCTTTAAATGTTTGCCATTGCCTATCCACTGCCAACCCTTTAAGTAACGTTCGCCAATCCATCCTAGCCAACTCGTGCCTCATACCATCGTAGTTTCCTTTATTTAAATTCAGGACCCTAGTCTCTGAGTCAACTACTTCACTCTCCATTTTAATGAAAAATTCTATCATATTATGATCGCTCCTCCCCAAGGGGCCTCGCACAAGATTGCTAATTAATCCTTTCTCATTACATGATACCCAGTCTAAGATGGCCTGATCTCCAGTTGGTTCCTCTACATATTGGTCCAGGAAACCATCCCATATAAACTCCAGGAATTCCTCCTCCACAGTATTGTTACTAATTTGGTTAGCCCAATCTATATGTAGATTAAAGTCACCCATGATAACTGCTGTGCCCTTATTGCACGCTTCTCTAATTTCCCATTTAATGCCATCCCCAACCTCAGCATTACTGTTTGGGGGTCTGTATACAACTCCCACTAAAGTTTTCTGCCCCTTGGTATTTCTCAGCTCTGCCCATACAGATTCCATATCATCAGAGCTAATATCCTTCCTTACTGTTATGTCCCCTATGAGACTTTTAGTATTGTGTTTTGTCTCCCCCTAGTGGTTTTACTACTTACCTCCTTATTGTTGATTTATGTCATGTGACATGATGAGAAAGTGAAAGTAAAACACAACCATGAGGGAACCCAGATTTCATGGCTGGTGATGTATACAGTATCTAACGCCATCCTTCTCAGTTTCCCCCTTTGATTGGCATTGTCTGTAAGTAGCCTTTTATCAGATGTCTTTATGTTTGATCTATGTCACCATTTCTTGATATTTGTGGCCAGATGAGTTAAAATATTGCACTTTGTGGAGTTTCCATGTGGCTGGCTATTAGTCTTTCCCCTGGCATTCATGTGTTAGACCCTTGATTGTTGTATCAGATTTACCTCAAATTGTAATAGAACCATTGAGTTATAGTGGTAACGTTTCATTCTACTATCCTAGGTTTATTTTGTGTATTCAGATCGTGAGTGTAATACCAATCGGCCTTATTTGATGTTGTAATTTCTTGCTCTCTTTGTAGTTTCACCCTGTGTCATTAAACTGGACAAAAAAGTAACAACGCCTCTTGTTTGGTGATGAGGGTTTAGCTGTCTGTCGAATCATAGAGAATAGAGGCCTAGTCTACTCAATCTCTCCTCAAAGGACAATCCCCTCATCCCAGGAATCAGTCTAGTAAACCTACGTTGCACTCCCTCTAAGGCAAGTATATCATTCCTTTTTATTTTTTAATTTGTTTATGGGATCGCTGGCAAGGGCAGCATTTATTGGCCATCCCTAATTGCCCTTGAGAAGGTGGTGGTGAGCCGCCTTCTTGAACTGCTGCAGTCCGTGTGGTGAAGGTACTCCCACAGTGCTGTTAGGTAGGGAGTTCCAGGATTTTGACCCAGCGACAATGTATTTCCCAGTCAGGATGGTGTGTGACTTGGAGTGTAACTTGGAGGTGGTGGTGTTTCCATGCGCCTGCTTGCCCTTGTCCTTCTAGGTGGAAGAGGTCGCAGGTTTGGGAGGTGCTGCCAAAGAAGCCTTGGTGAGTTGCTGCAGTGCATCTTGTAGATGGTACACACTGCAGTCACGGTACGCCAGTGGTGGAGGGAATGAATGTTTAAGGTGGTGGATGGAGTGCCAATCAAGCGGACTGCTTTGTCCTGGATAGTGTCAAGCTTCTTGAGTGTTGTTGGAGCTGCACTCATCCAGGCAAGTGGGGAGTATTGCTTCACACTCCTTACTTGTGCCTTGCAGATGGTGGGAAGGCTTTGGGGAGTCAGGAGGTGAGACACTCACTGCAGAATACCTAGCCTCTGACCTGCTCTTGTTGCCACGGCTGGTCCAGTTAAGTTACTAGTCAATGGTGACCCCCAGGATGTTGATGGTGGGGGATTCGGCGACGGTAATGCTGTTGAATGTCATGGGGCGGTGGTTAGACTCTCGCTTGTTGGAGATAGTCATTGCCTGGCACTTCTGTGGCACGAATGTTACCTGCCACTTATCAGCCCAAGCCTGAACGTCGTCCAGGTCCTGTTGCATGTGGGCATGGACTGCTTCATTATCTGAGGAGTTGTGAATGGCGCTGAACACTGTGCAGTCATCAGCGAACATCCCCATTTCTGACCTTATGGAGGGAAGGTCATTGATGAAGCAGCTGAGGATGGTTGGGCCTAGGACACTGCCATGAGGAACTCCTGCAGCGATGTGCTGGGGCTGTGATGATTGACCTTCAACCACCAGAACCATCTTCCTTTGTGCTAGGTACGACTTCTGCCACCAATCCTTACGTAAGGAGACCAAACTGTACACACTACTTCAGGTGTGGTCTCACCAAGGCCCTATGTAATTTACTAGAATGGTACCAGGGATGAGGTACTTCAGTTATGAAATGGTGGGGACAATTTGGAGAGGCTGGGGTTGTTCTCCTTAGAGCAGAGAAGGTTAAAGGGAGATTTGATAAGGTGTTCAAAATTATGACGGGTTTTGATAGAGTAACGAAGGAGAAACTGTCTCCAGTGGCAGGAGGGTTGGTAACGAGAGGGCACAGATTTAAGGTAATTGGCAAAAGAACCAGAGGGGAGATGAGGAGAATTTCTTTTATGCAGCAAGTTATGATGATCTGGAACGCACTGCCTGAAAAGGTGGTGGAAGCAGATTCAATAGTAACTTTCAAAAGGGAATTGGATAAATACTTGAAGAGGAAAACATTTGCAGAACTATGGGGAAAGAGTAGTGGGAATAATTGGATAGTTCTTTCAAAGATGGTCTGAATGGTCTCCTTCTTTGCTGTATCATTCTATGATTCTATGAAGAACATCTGATAGTGTGGCCCAGGATGTCAAATGATGGTCTTGCCTCTAATTCAGTCACAATGCACAGAAATCACTAGGCTGGCTGATTATGAAATGAACTTGAAATGTACAGCAGTGGCCTGATTTAAAGAGACTGTGCTTTTGTCAGATGAGGCTCACAGACACCAGCTCACACTCAGAAAATGGACTATTAGATAAGTCAGTTCAACCCTTTTTTCAGCATCAATGTGTTCGAGAAGTATAACCACAGACAGCTGTTCCTTATTTTAATTTACATGAGTAATGGCTTAGATTAATTTTACCACAGAAATAGGAACATTTGTAATTTTACTGAAACTTGTCTTATTTTTCTTCCCTCCAGCCTTCTCATCGCCTATTCCAGGAATTGTAATTTGAATATATTACAATTCCATGAGTGCTGGTAGCTTTCTGTTAACCTTGCGCACATTGACATTCATGCAAACCCAGTCAGGGAATGTTGACATGGTATTCAATGCCATTTGGCGAGCCATATTGTCCATGTGTTCACTCAACATCAGGCGCATGGGAACACCACAACCTCCAAGTCACACACCATCCTAATATATCTCCATTCCTTTATCATCACTGGGTCAAAATCCTGGAACTCCCTCCCTAACAGCACTGTGGGAGTACCTTCACCACACTGACTGCAATGGTTCAAGAAGGCGGCTCACCACCACCTTCTCCAGGGCAATTAGGAATGGACAATAAATGCTGGCCTTGCCAGTGACACCCACATTCCATGAATGAATAAAAAAAAACATTTTAGGAGGGAGTCACGGGACAATGGTCAAAAGTAGGAACACTGGCTAATTTTCCCATTCCTAAGTCAGGATATTGAAGCCAATTATAGAACCACCGCACCTCCACCTGCACCCTGCCCCCCACCCCACTGACCCCCATCACTGCATTCCTTGAACTGAAATTTATCTTTCACAGAGGATTAAACCTCCAAATATCATAGGAACAGGAAGAGGCCGTTCAGCCTCTCGAGTCTGTTCCGCCATTCAATTAGAGCATGGTCGATGCTCCACATGAGCCTACTCCCACCCTGCATCACCTCACCCTATCAACATATCCTTCTATTCCTTTCTCCCTCATGTACTTATCGAGCTTCCCCTTAAAAGCATCTTGGCTATTCGCCTCAACCACTACTTGTGGTAGCGAGTTCCACATTCTCACCACTCTCTGGGTAAAGAAGTTACTCCCAAATTCCTCATTGGATTTATTAGTGACTATCTTATATTTATAACCACTAGTTTTGGACTCACCCACAAGCGGAAACATCCTATCTACATCTACCCTAGCGAAACCCGCCATAATTTGAAAGACCTCTATTAGGTCACCCCTCAGCCTGCTCTTTTCTAGATTTAACTCAGAGTGGAACTTACATTTCCAGTCTCCTTGTCCTCAGTGAGGTACCTCACCAGCATATATTGAAACATCATGGGAGTGTTTTTCACACACACACTGACAGTGGGCAAGGAATTGGGAAGTTTACCCTTTATGTTAGTTATCAGCAGTCACCCTCTTTGCCAATTGGCTTGCGCAAGTGCTTTTTATTGATGAAGTGAAATACAGGTACAGTACTCACATTTTTGAGTGGTCTGAAAGATGCCTTGGTAAAGCTGCACTGTGGTTTGTTTCAGGGCAACCAGACGTTCTAGAAGTTGAAAAGGAAACTCGTACAGTTTAACCAAAAATATCATGCTATGCATTACGCACACCATCACCAGCAACAACCACCGTTGGTCAAATATTCACAGCCACTTCAGAGCCACCATGCTGCAAGGCGCACTCACTGAGTCCCATGTCACTTGAGGATGCTCTGGTAATTAAATGGTGGCATTTTAACCATGCTGCTTAGCATTGGTGGGATTGCTCTGAAATCTGCAGGATATTGTTCTGAACCAATTCTGTTATAAAGTGGATGTCAGAACTCAATTACATTACAATTATTCAATTTTCACCTTCAAATCCCACCATGGCCTCGCCCCTCCCTATCTCCGTAACCTCCTCCAGCCCTACAACCCTTCGAGATCTCTTCGCTCCTCCAATTCTGGGCTCTTGCGCATCCCCGATTTCCTTCGCCCCATCATTGGCAGCCGTGCCTTCAGCGGCCTAGGCCCCAAGCACTGGAATTCCCTCCATAAACCTCTCCACCTCTCTATCTCTCTCTCCTCCTTTAAACCTACCTCTTTGACCAAGCTTTTGATTGCCTGTCCTAATATCTCCTTATGTGGCTCGGTGTCAAATTTTGTTTGATAATCGCTGCTGTGAAGCATCTTGGGATGTTTTACTACGTTAAAGGCGCTATATAAATGCAAGTTGTTTTTGTACATAGAAGTATCTCCACATTCATACAATTACTCAGTCTTATAAAATATTTATAGCCATCAACAGATTTTTTTTTTGGGGGTTGCGGGTGAGTTGGAAGTGAGTCTTCCAAATAGGATGCTTAGGGTGGACTTTTTAACGTGTTTTTTTATTAAAAACTCTTCCAGCATTTGCTGCCAAATTATCCACCGCAATGACACAAACATTTCCACCAGCAGCTTTATGCTGGCAGAAAAATCAAAGCACTCAATCAAATAACCACAGCAATAATCACAGCAAAAGTATCACAACCAGCTGAAAAGGGGATCCTGAACGCAATTTCAGCCTGTAAATCCAGGAAATGTTGCTCGTCCCTCCAAATTACAGTGGAAAGAGTCATTCCCAGGAGCAGTTTCCGCCAGCTTGCAATGGTTTTATCAGCGCAATCCGTCCAAAATTGGCCAAAACAGCATAAAATAATGAGAAATTTTAAGTGCAAATCACGTCCAGTGTAAATTGAGTTTTCTGCGATCTTTTGCGTTGGTTTAAAAAACATCCGCTGGAAGCCGGCCCCACCCACAAAACTGGCCACGCCCCCAGATCGAATGAATGAGGTTGGCGGGTTTCTGCTAATTGCGCCCATTCGAGGAGGCTCTTCAAATGGAGCTGGTTGTTTTTGACGCACAGGCACTAGTAGGCACGTTTTGAAAGCTTTTAAATATTAAAAATTATTTAATTTACTAAGAAAGTGACTAGAGTACACCAATGAAACTAATAAATGGTTCGGTATAGTTTTTTTTAAGTCACTTTCAGCGGTTTTAAACCGGGTTACTCCCAGTTGGTGGACTGGACACTCTGATTAAAAATTCTTATATTCTCTGATAAACCCATTTTCAGCTGTATTAATCAAACTGCACCAGGTTCTTAAATACATCAAGGAATACTTTTTAATGGAAGGGGGAAAAAAATAAGCGCTTACGTTCGATTACACTGCCCGATTGCGCTGGTTCAGGGAAGATTTTACGTGTGTGATTTTGAAAAGGAGTTTGAGCAGAAACTTAAACCATAACTCTACTTCGGAAAAACAGCACAATTTGCACCCAAAGCAGAAACGCTGCCCCATGTTCAGGAGCAGGACTGAAGGGTATTAAAGGTTACGGAACGAAGGAGGGTAGATGGAGATAAGATACAGAGCAGCCATGATCTCACTGAATGGCACAACAGGCTCGAGGGACTGAATGACCACCTCCTGTTCCGATGTATTGCCCAGTATCTAATTATACGATATCCGCAACCCAGAGGTATAACAATATAACTACCTGAGCCAAATATTGGGCCAGAATTTGCTGCCAAAATCATGGTGAGTTCAATGGTGCTCGCCATTATTAATATGTAAATAACCCAGCAACTTGTGGTGAGGGACAACTATCCAGTGAGTTGCGAATCACCACGAGTTGCTGGCCGATTTTCACTGCTCTGCCTTTAGCCTCGCCCTCAACCTCCCCATGAGTTTCATGAAATTCCTGCATTTACGCATTAATTACCCATTAAACTCGCTGCAGAAAGTTAGGGCTGGTACTTAACAGGGTAAGGACCCTTTTCATAAAAAGCGCCTTGGGACGTTTTACTACATTAAAGGCATTACATAAATGCAAGTTATTGTTGTTGGATAGGTGATCACACTGCCATGCAATGCAGCTACAGCAGGAACAGCACTGGGTGCATTTGTTGCTAAGAGAGTTACAGATAACTTTTGATTTACAGGGTGACAAACGTTACAAAGGAGCGATTTTACCTTGTGGATCATTTTTAAATGTGCCGGAGGTGAGATGTCTCAGCTACGCTCAACTTTTAAGCTGGAATACAAAAGGTTCTACTAATGGAAGGGAAAGGGCTTTCAAGTGCACCCCTGTGGCCTCTGACTGGAGGCAGAGAGCACTGCACTAAAACGGTTTCACTTTTGCAAGTTTAGCTTTACCAATGAGAGATAGGATTAAGATTTAAAAACCCTCCAACACAATCACTTCAGGCCTTGTGTGACAGGCATCAAAATCTCTGACCACAGCACCACCTACAGACATAACTGGTACTACAGGTAGTGTCACAGAGGTTGTGCAATCATAACAATGAACTGCATTTATATAGTGCCTTTAACGTAGTAAAAATGTCCCAAGGTGCTTCACAGGAGCGTTATCAAACAAAATTTGACACTGAGCCACATAAGGAGACATTAGGACAGGTGACCAAAAGCAGTCAAAGAGGTAGGTTTTTTTTTAATTTGCTTATGGGATCTGGGCATCGCTGGCAAGGCCAGCATTTATTGCCCATCCCTAATTGCTGATCCCTAATTGCCGTCGAGAAGGTGGTGGTGAGCCACCTTCTTGAACCGCTATAAGGAGCCTCTTAAAAGGAGGAGAGGTTTAGGGAGAGAATTCCAGAGCTTACGGCGTAGGTGGCTGAAGGCACTGTCGCCAATGGTGGAGCGATGAAAAATTGGTGGATGCACAAGAGGCCAGAGTTGGAGGGGCGCAGAGAACTCGGAAGGTTGTAGGGCTGCAGGAGGTTACAGAGATAAGGAGGGGCGAGGCCATGGAAAGATTTGAACAGAAGGATAAGAATTTTAAATGAGGTGTTGCTGGACCGGGAGCCAATGCAGGTCAGCAAGGGCAGGGGTAATGGGTGAGCGGGACTTGGTGCGAGTTATGATACAGGCAGCAGAGTTAAGAGATTAAAGAAGTTTTAGCTGAAATGCACACCCCACGTACCGAGCTTAATATGTAATAAACTGATGTGCCAACGCATAAATCAAAGGGTATTCTTGTTCATTCCACTTTTTTACATAATAATCTTCTGCCAGCAGAATAACGATCATTAACATCTGTCAGATTGGGCGCATCATCAATTATTTAATCTTAATCAATAAAATCTTCTTTGTAAAGGAGCCCTACTGGGCAAGTGCACTGCCTGGTGTAAAATGGGGAGAAAACAGGAAAAGCAACACATCTTTTTGCAAGCATGCCCAAGGAACCATTTTTGCCTCTGGTAGAATCAATGGAATGAACCTTGGGCATGTTCTATAAAGGGTGGTGATCTGCTTCACCAGATTACACAAACTAAGGTTGTATTCCCTGGAATTTAGAAGGTTAAGGGGTGATTTGATCGGAGTTTTCAAGATATTAAGGGGAACTGATAGGGTAGATGGAGAGAAACTACTTCCGCTGGTTGGGGTATCTAGGACTAGGGGACATTGTAGTGTATGTACCTTTAAGAGCCCCTTTGTACTGTAATACCGGTAGTGACCACTCGGGTATATAAGCCTGTATAGCGTCTTGTATCTTTTAGTTCACCTCCAGACTTTGTTCAGTAAACACCTGTTAAACCAACTCCTGCATTCCGTGTCTCCATTAACACACGGATACAACAGTGGCGACGAATTGGAAACGGACTTACCTGCAATTCGGCAGCACCTCAAGGAGATCGATTCCTCAGACGAAGGTCGAAGAAAAAAAAAAAAACCTATGGTTTCACCAGCTAGCCGGGCTGGTGGCAGGTACTGCACTAATCCTTCCTGGGCGGCGGGCTGGGGCTCGATCGGGTGGCTCTGCAGCAGGGCCAAGCAGCGAGTCGGAAGGCGGAGGCAAACAGAGACGGAGGGTGGAGCACTCGGGAGACGGCCAGCGCTGCAAAGCAGGTCGGCGTTCGGACCAAGCAGAGGGAGGGAAAAGTCCCAGAGAGTCCGGCGGGAACGAGTCTCCAACTATTAAAAATATCTGTGTAAATAAAAACCGCAGAGAACAGCGTTGTCAGCAGCGGCAGTGGCGGGAAAGCGCGGGAGGCGCCATTTTTTTCTCGGCAGGGAAAAAAGGAAAGCGCGGGAGGCGCCATTTTTGATTTTCAGGATGCCTAAGACTGGCAATATTACTGCTTTCGATAGTAATATAGAGGATTGGACCACATATGTGGAAAGAGTGGAGGTATATTGCACAGCGAATGAAGTAGAGGATGATAAAAAGGCATCGGTACTTCTAAATCTGATGGGCGCAAGGACATACGGGCTGTTACAAAACTTAATCACTCCAGCCAAACCGATGGACAAGAATTTTAAGGAGATTGTTGCTACCCTACAGGAGCACTTAAACCCAACACCGCTGCTGATAGCGGAACGACTCAAATTCTTCAGGAGGAATCAGCACAAGAATGAAAGTAACGCTGATTACCTCACCGAATTAAGAAAGCTGTCAAAGCACTGCCAATTCGGGGCAGGACTGGCAGATTCTCTACGAGACAAATTTGTCTGCGGTCTCCTAAGTGAAGGAACACAGAAAAGGTTACTTTCTGAGAAAGATTTGACACTGGACAAGGCTTTCAGTGTGGCTGTATCATACGAAGCAGCAGCAAGAGGAGCTGCAGAGATACAGCAAAAGCCACAGGACTTCGGCACCCATGAAATGACACGGGGTTTCGAGTAGATGTTATCGCTGCAGCAGATCCACCCTTGACCAGAGGGACTGCTGGTTCAAGGACAAAGCATGCAGGCAATGTGGAAAGATGGGACACATTGCACGTGTATGCCGATCTGGAAACAAAAAATCCACTGACAGAAAAAAAATGAACAAGGAAAAGTACAGAAAGGTACAAATGATGACGGACAGTAGCTTCGAAGACTAGAAGAGCGATAGCGACTCCGGAAACAAGAGACTAAGCTGTCTCAAATTACATAATGTAATTGCCAAAGAAGATTACCAGACCATTTGGGTTACCCTCACGATAGCGGGGTCCCCAGTTAAAATGGAACTAGATACAGGATCAGCTCTGACCGTCATAAGTCGACGGGATTACGAGCGGCTATTTCCGCATATACCTTTGAAAGACACATCCATTATCTTGAAGACATATACGGGGCAGAAAGTATACCCCAGAGGGAAAATAAAGGTGCCTGTTGTATACAACGGCAAGGAAATACAGAAGTTGTATTTATACGTTCTGCAAGATGGTGGTCCACCGTTGTTGGGACGTGAATGGATCAGGAAGATACGTTTAGACTGGCACTCCATTCAGGCACTGACGGTGACCAGTAAGAAAAAAAATAATGATGACGTCATACCTGAACGATTAAAAGACATCTTGGCTAATGCCAAAGAAGTGTTTCAACAGGAACTAGGAACCTTGAAAGGCGTCACCGCCTCAATAAAATTGGAAGATGCGGCAATTCCCAAGTATTTTAAGGCAAGGCCGGTGCCATACGCAATTCGTCCAGCAGTCGAGGCAGAGCTGGAGAATTTGGAAAAAGCAGGCGTGTTATCCAAGGTAGATTGGAGCGAGTGGGCAACAACCATCGTCCCGGTCATGAAGAAAACGTTGAATAATGATAAATCTGAAGAACAGAGAAAAATTCGCCTCTGTGGGGACTTCAAGGTGACTGTAAACCCGGTCCTTCACACGATACAGTATCCTCTTCCAAGGATAGAAGATATTTTCGCCTCACTATCCGGAGGGAAACGTTTCACCAAAATTGACTTGGCACAGGCATATCTACAGATGGAGGTTGAGGAGGCCTCTAAAAAGTATCTCACGATAAACACACACAAAGGCCTGTACCAGTACAATCGACTGGTTTTCGGAGTAGCATCAGCTCCAGCTATCTGGCAAAGAGCTATGGAGCAAGTCCTCCAAGGGATTCCGGGGACTCAATGCTACCTAGACAACATCCTTGTAACATCAGAAAACGACAACGAGCACCTTGCCAATTTGAAGCAGGTGCTCACTGTGGTAAACCACTGTTATTGTTGTTCACCGTTGTTGTTGTTGTTGCACACTGTTGTACCTATGCATGCCTCAGCATGTCTCGGCTGGCTCCACCCACAGGCCCAGGTATAAAGGTGATTGCCCTGCAGCCCCCTGCCTTCTTGGAACCCAGTCAACCACGCGAGGCATGCTCTGTTCTTTGCTAATAAAAGCCTTTAGTTACTCTCCTAACTCTCCGTCTTTTATGAGTAATTGATAGCGCATCACTCACTAGGCTGAGAGAATGGGGCCTACGAGCAAATCGCCCCAAGTGCGAATTTTTCCAGAAACAAATATCATATTGTGGCCATATAATTAACGAAGAAGGGTTGCATAAGTCACCTGAAAAATTTGAAGCGGTCATAAAAGCCCCAGCACCTGAAAATGTCTCACAATTAAGGTCGTTCCTGGGATTGATAAATTACTATCATAAATTTTTACCGAACTTGTCAACTCTTCTGCACCCTCTTAACGCACTGCTACAAACGGGAGTAATTTGGAAATGGAGCGAAGACTGTAAACGTGCCTTCCATAAATGCAAAGGCTTGATCACGTCCAAGGAAGTGTTGGCTCATTACAACCCATCACTGCCAATCAGACTGGCGTGCGATGCATCCCCTTACGGCGTAGGAGCGGTATTATCGCATAGATTCCCTGATGGCTCGGAGTGGCCGATAGCTTTTGCGTCACGCTCATTGAACTCAGCTGAGCGTAACTACGCCCAGATCGACAGGGAAGCACTCAGCCTGGTGTGGGGAGTGAAGAAATTCAACCATTACCTACACGGACAAAAATTTACCTTGTTGACTGACCATCAACCCCTCGTCTCCATATTCAACCCTAAAAAGGGCGTTCCCATTATGACAGCGCAAAGGCTACAGAGGTGGTCCCTTTTCCTAGGGGCACACCAATATGACATAGAATATAAAGGATCAAAACAGCATGGGAATGCTGACGGTTTATCGCATCTACCGTTGCCAACGGTAGAAGAGGCACCTACAGTGGACCCAGTGGAGATATTCCACTCAACCATAGTGGAATGTCTACCAGTAACAAATTCTACCATTGAAAAAGAAACGAGAAATGACCCGACTCTCTCACGAGTCTACGATTTAACGGTGAAGGGATGGCCAGCACATGGCGAACCACTGTTGCCAGCATTCTCGCAAAGAAGAGAACAGCTGTCAGTGTGCCGAGGAACCTTGATGTGTGGATCCAGAGTGGTGATTCCACCCAAACTCCAGGATAAAGTGCTAAAGGAGCTTCACGAGGGGCATCTGGGTGGAGTGAAAATGAAGAACCTAGCCAGAGCGTTTGTGTGGTGGCCAGGTATCGATGGAGACATCGAAGAAATGACCAAGAGCTGCCTAGGATGCCAGAAGGTCCAAAACGCCCCACCACAAGCCCCTCTACATCCATGGGAGTAGCCCTCATCTCCATGGCAAAGGGTACATATCGACTTTGCTGGTCCATTTATGGACTCGTTGTTCTTAATCGCGGTTGATGCACACTCCAAGTGGCCGGAGGTAATAAAGATGTCCTCCACCACCACGGGAAAAACCATCACAGTATTAAGAACCATATTTGCCAGGAATGGGCTGCCTGAACAGATCTGTTCTGATAATGGACCGCAATTTGTGTCCGAAGAATTCAGGAAGTTCTTAAAAAACAATGGGGTTAAGCACTACACGTCCGCCCCATACCATCCCGCCACCAATGGATTAGCTGAAAGGTTTGTCCAGACCTTCAAGAAGGCCATAAAGGCCATGGGTAATGAAGACATAAATCTACAACATAAGGTAGATAACTTCTTGTTTGCGTACAGGAATGCAACACATGTGGTTACAAACCAAACTCCCGCCATGATGTTTTTCAATAGAAGACTAAGATGCCGGCTGGATTTGATCAAGTCAAACATCAGAAGGGACGTAGAGAACCGGCAATTTCAAGGCATGAATGAAAGGCCAACTAGAACCTTCCAGATAGGTCAACAAGTTTTGGCCCGGGACTACCGTACCGAGAAATGGCAGCCTGGAACTATTTGCACACGACTAGGACCGCTGATGTATACTGTGGACATTGGAGAAAGCATAATAAGGTGCCATGCTGACCAGATCATAGAGTCATCCGAAAAGGGACAACCTACACCACAACTCTATACGCCTAATGATGAAGCAGAGATACCCATAGTATCTACCTCCGATCCGGTGATACTGGAACCAGATGAACCCGACACTGGCATTCAAGCCGAATCGACCTTGCCAAAAGAACCTACTACACCACCGAAAACTACTACACCACCGAGGCATTATCCGGACCGAGTCAGGAAGCCTCCAGAGAGACTGACTTATAATTGATTAACTGCAGCAAATGTGTAGATTATTGTTCTTGTAAACATGTTAATTAATGATTACTTAAAATGTTATGTACTAATTATCTAAAAGGGGAGGAATTGTAGTGTATGTACCTTTAAGAGCCCCCTGTGTACTGTAATACCGGTAGTGACCACTCGGGTATATAAGCCTGTATAGTGTCTTGTATCTTTTAGTTCACCTCCAGACTTTGTTCAGTAAACACCTGTTAAACTAACTCCTGCATTCCGTGTCTCCATTAACACACGGATACAACAGTCTCCAGCAGAAAGTCACAGAAGTGTCATTCTTCTCCATATGTGGACCGGCCAAGCAGCTTCGATCTGACTGTGGTACCAACTTCATATGAGCCTGCAAGGAGCTCGACATTCCTCCTTCTAACGATGACAACACAGTTAAGAGATACCTCGCAGGCAAAGGTTGCACCTGGATCTTCAATCCGCCACATTCCTGACATATGGGAGGTTCATGGGAACGAATGATCGGTATCACACGCCGCATATTGGATGCAATGCTTCTGGAACATGGATCTTCCAGACTCACTCATGAAGTCCTCACCACATTCATGGCCGAAGTGGTAGCCATCATCAATGCAAGACCACTCGTCCCTCCGTCATCAGATGCAGAGTTCCCATTCATCCTGATGCCTGCCACCCTCCTCACTCAGAAAGAAGGAGCCATTCCTACACCTCCAGGAGAGTTCGGCAGCAAGGACCTCTACAGACGTCAGTGGAAGCAGGTACAGAGTCTGGCCAACACCTTCTGGAGCCGTTGGCAACGCGAGTACCTGTCGACTCTCCAAGCACGTAGCAAATGGCAGTCATCAAAGACCAACGTCCAGACGGGGAACATAGTTTTAATGAAGGACAGTCAGAACAAAAGAAGTGAATGGCCGATGGGGATCATCTCAAAGGTTTTCCCCAGCAAAGATGGTAGAGTTCGGAAGGTAGAGGTCAAGATCCCAATCGGTGATGGGACAAAGCTCTTCTACAGGCCAATCACAGAGATTGTGCTTCTTCTCTCCAAGGAAGACCAGACGGTTGCTCCCTGATAAGTTGTATTTCTTTATTATGTGGCATCTTAGAGATACCAGATGGGGAGTGTTATGTCCCCTATGAGACTTTTAGTATTGTGTTTTGTCTCCCCCTAGTGGTTTTACTACTTACCTCATTGTTGATTTATGTCATGTGACATGATGAGAACGTGAAAGTAAAACACAACCACGAGGGAACCCAGATTTCATGGCTGGTGATGTATACAGTATCTAACGCCATCCTTCTCAGTTTCCCCCTTTGATTGGCATTGTCTGTAAGTAGCCTTTTATCAGATGTCTTTATGTTTGATCTATGTCACCATTTCTTGATATTTGTGGCCAGATGAGTTAAAATATTGCACTTTGTGGAGTTTCCATGTGGCTGGCTATTAGTCTTTCCCCTGGCATTCATGTGTTAGACCCTTGATTGTTGTATCAGATTTACCTCAAATTGTAATAGAACCATTGAGTTATAGTGGTAACGTTTCATTCTACTATCCTAGGTTTATTTTGTGTATTCAGATCGTGAGTGTAATACCAATCGGCCTTATTTGATGTTGTAATTTCTTGCTCTCTTTGTAGTTTCACCCTGTGTCATTAAACTGGACAAAAAAGTAACAACGCCTCTTGTTTGGTGATGAGGGTTTAGCTGTCTGTCGAATCATAGTCGTGAGGAGGACAGAACACTTACTATTGTGTTAATCTCCTCTTTAACCAGCAATGCTACCCCACCTCCTTTTCCTTTTTTCCTGTCCTTCCTGAATATTGAATACCCCTGGATGTTGAGTTCCCAGTCTTGGTCACCCTGGATCCGTAATCCCAGTGATATCATATCTGTTTACATCTATTTGCGCAGCTAATTCTTCCACCTTATTGCGAATACTCCTCGCATTAAGACACAAAGCCTTCAGGCTTGATTTTTTAACACTCTTAGTTCTTTTAGAATTATTATTTACTGTGGCCCTGTTTGATTTACACCCTTGATTTCTCTGCCTTCCACTTTTGCTTTTCTCCTTCCTGTCTTTTGTTTCTATCCTTGCTTCCCTTTCCTCTGTCTCCTTGCACAGGTTCCCAACCCCCTGCCATTTTCGTTTAAACCCTCCCCGACAGCACTAGCAAACACTCCCCCTAGGACATCGGTTCCAGTCCCGCCCAGGTGCAAACCGTCCAGTTTGTACTGGTCCCACCTCCCCCAGAACCGGTTCCAATGTCCCAGGAATTTGAATCCCTCCCCCTTGCACCATTCCTCTAGCCACGTATTCATCTGAAATATCCTTCTATTTCTACTCTGACTAGCATGTGGCACTGGTAGCAATCCTGAGATTACTACCTTTGAGGTCCTATTTTTTAATTTACTTCCTGGCTCCCTATATTCTACTTTTAGGACCTCATCCCATTTTATACCTATATCATTGGTACCTATATGCACCACGACAACTGGCTGTTCACCCTCCCCCTCCAGAATGCCCTGCAGCCACCCCGAGACATCCTTGACCCTTGCACCAGGGAGGCAACATACCATCCTGGAGTCTCGTTTGCGGCCGCAGAAACGCCTATCTATTCCCCTTACAATAGAATCCCCTATCACTATAGCTCTCCCGCTCTTTTTCCTCCCGTCCTGTGCAGCAGGACCACCCATGGTGCCAGGAAGTTGGCTGCTGCTGCCTTCCCCTGATAAGCCATCTCCCTCAACAATATCCAAAGTGGTATATCTGTTTGAAAGGGGGATGGCCACAGGTGACCCCTGCACTACCTGCCTACTACTCTGCCTGGTGGTCATCCATTCCCTTCCTGCCTGTGCAGCCTTTACCTGCGGTGTGACCAACTCCCTAAACGTGCTATCCGCAATGTCCTCAGCATCACGAATGCTCCAGTATGTATCCATTCGCAGCTCCAGCGCCGCAATGGGGTCTCTCAGTAGCTGCAGCTGGATACACTTCCTGCACACATGGTCATCAGGGACACAGGAAGTGTCCCTGATTTCCCACAGTGCAGGAAGAGCATGTCACGGAGCCGAGCTGTCCTGCCATGAATTACCCTTTAATTAATTCAAATTAAATTACATCAAATCAATACCACTAATTACACTACAATTAAATGATATACTCAAGGGACCTTGTTTACTAACACTCCCCACTACACAACAGACACCCTAGAAACTTTAAACCACAAAAATTAAATTTGGAAAAAAGCGAGAAAGAGAGAAATACTCACCAACCAGTCACTTACCTGCTTTCTGGTGATGTCACACTTCGATTACTTTTTACTTCTCGCTGCTGCCGCCGGTGTGTCTGAGCCACTCTCTCTCCCCGCTCGTTAACTCCTCGGTCTCCATGCTCAGTCTCCACCCACCGCTCTCGCTGCTGCTGCCAGTGTCAAAGACAGAACCAAAGTATTTGTTTAATTGCCCGGCCATTTCCTTGTTCCCCATTATAAATTCTCCTGTTTCGGGCTGTAAGGGACCTACATTTGCCTTCACTAATCTTGTTCTTTTTACATACTTGTAGAAGCCTTTACAGTCTGCTTTTATGCTCCTTGCAAATTTACTCTCATACTCTATTATTCCCCTCTTAATCAATCTCTTGGTCCTTTTTTGCTGAACTCTAAACTGCTCCCAATCCTCAGGCTTGCTACTTTTTCTGGCAACTTTATATGACTCCTCTTTGGATCTAATACTATCCTTAATTTCTTTTGTTAGCCATGGTTGGGCCACTTTCCTTTTTGTGTTTTTGCACCAGAAAGGAATGTATAACTTTTGCAATTCATGCATTCGTTCCTTAAATGTTAGTCATTGCCTATCCACCATCATGCCTTTTAATGAAGCTCCCCAATCTATCATAGCCAACTAACTCCTCATACCTTCGTAATTTCCTTTGTTTAGATTTAGGACCCTAGATTTGGATTGGACTACTTCACTTTCCATCTTAATGAAGAATTCTATCATGTTATGGTCACTCTTCTCTAAAGGACCCCGCACAACAAGATTATTAATTAACCCCTTTTCATTGCACAATACCCAATCTAGGATAGCCTGTTCCCTAGTTGTCTCCTCAACGTACTGGTCTAAAAAAACACCTCGTACACACTCCAGGAATTCATCCTCCACAGTGTTATTGCTAATTTGGTTTGGCCAGTCTATATGTAGATTAAAGTCACCCATGATTTGTACCCTTGTTACATGCATCTCTAATTTCCTGTTTGATGCTGTTCCCTACATTACCACTACTGTTTGGAGGCCTATCGACAACTCCCACCAATGTTTTGTGCCCCTTGGTGCTTCTTAGCTCCACCCAGACTGATTCTACGTCTTGATTTTCTGAGCCAATATCCTTTCTCACTATTGCTCTGATTTCATCCTTTACTAACAAGGCCACCCCACCTCCTTTTCCTTTTTGCCTGTCCTTCCTAAATATCGAATATCCTTGGATATTCAGCTCCCAGCCTTGGTCACCCTGCAGCCATGTCTCCGTAAAAGCAATTATATCGTATCTGTTTACATCTATTTGCGCTGTTAATTCAATGCAATTCAATTCAATTTTATTTGTCATATATGCAGCAAACGTGTGTACTGCACAATGAAATGTTGATTTTTACGAGTCCTCCCAACATTGGAATAAATATGGCATAGCAATGATAAAAATTCTAATAGAAATACAATAATAATAAATAAAACAACAGTAATATTCGTCTACCTTATTACAAATGCTTCGTGCATTCAGATACAATGCCTTTAGATTTGTCTTTTTAACATTTTTAGACATCTTAACATTTTTTGGTACTATGGCCCTATTTATCTTATTACCATTTTTTCTTACCCGAACCCTATTTGTTAGTGCACTCCTTTGTTTGTACGCTCTGTCCCTTCCTGACACAATCTGGTTATCCTTATCCCAATCACTTTCCTGCACTGCTTCCTTGTCTTTTTTCTTTAGCATTCTAGATTTCTCTCCACCGGGACCCTCCCCCCCTTATTTAGTTTAAAGTCCTATCTACTTCCCTAGTTATTCGATTCGCTAGAACTCTGGACCCAGCATGGTTCAGGTGTAGTCCATCCCAACGGAACAGCTCTCTCTTTCCCCAGTACTGGTGCCAGTGCCCCACGAATCGAAATCCACTTCTCCCACACCAATCTTTGAGCCACGCATTCATCTCCCTGATCCTACTGACCCTATGCCAATTTGTTCGTGGCTCAGGTAATAATCCAGAGAT
Organism: Somniosus microcephalus; assembly: GCF_052327205.1. Taxonomy (NCBI): domain Eukaryota; kingdom Metazoa; phylum Chordata; class Chondrichthyes; order Squaliformes; family Somniosidae; genus Somniosus; species Somniosus microcephalus. Next base: position 255,122,132 of record NC_140987.1, on the reverse strand, counting down.
TATTACTTTTGTGGTTCTGCCTTTTAATTTAGTCCCTCGCTGCTCATACTCTCTCAGCAGAACCTTTTTCTTATTCCTACCTATGTCATTGGTACCTACGTGGACCACGACAACTGGATCCTCCCCCTCCCACTCCAAGTTCTTCTCCAGCCCGGAAGAGATGTCCTTTACCCTGGCACCGGGTAGGCAACATAGCCTTTGGGACTCACGCTCCTGGCTGCAGAGAACAGTTTCTATCCCGCTAACTACATTGTCGCCTACTACAACCACCTTCCTTTTTACTCCCCCCACTTGAACGGCTTCCTGTACCATGGTGCCGTGGTCAGTTTGCTCATCCTCCCTGCAGTCCCCGCACTTATCCACAAGGGTTGCAAGAACCTTGAATCTATTGGACAAGTGCAGGGGCTGAAGCTCCTGCAATACTTCCTCCTGGATCCCCGTACCTGCCTCACTCGCAGTTACACCCTTCTGTCCCTGACCACATGTCAATTCTAGTATTTAATCTAAGGGGTGTGGCTGCCTCCTGGAGCAAAAGGTCCAGGTAACTTTCTCCCTCCCTGATGTCTCGCAATGTCTGCAGCTCGGACTCCAGCTCCTCAACTCGGAGCCAAAGTTCCTCGAGCCACAGATAATTACCGCAGATGTAGTCACCTTGGACAAAAATGTCCACAAGCTCCCACATATTGCAGCAGCAACACATCTCCTGTTCTCCCATTATTTTATTTATTTAATTAATTAGTTGGTGTTAATCAAATTATTTACCTCATTTAGTTTATTAAATTAATTAAATTAAGTTTAGTTTTTAAAATGTAGTTATATGCTATACATTAACTTAAAACTTAGCCCACAGTCACTACCAATCACTTACCTGCATTACCTGTGATGTCACACTGCAGTTTTCTCTTGTTGTTGCAGGTCTGCTGCTGCTTTTATCCCTGCTCTTGGGCCTCGGTCTGCTCCCACTCAGGTCCGCCGCCACGCAAACTCCCAAGTTGTTCACTCTGTGCCCGCTGCACTCAGTCTATATAAATGCAAGTTGTTGTTGCTGTTGCAGTGGTGGGGACACTCAGTTTCTCCCCCTACAGGTAGTCAGAAAAAGCCAAGCCTTTATAAGTTAAGTCCTATAACATAGGCAAAGTGCAGTGGCCAAGTGTCAGGTGATCATACCTCCAGGAATAGGTCCAACCAGAGTTGGCAATCCTAATTGCAACTGTGGCCACATTTCTAAAGTACTTAATTGACTGGAAAGCACTTTTGGCTGTCACTGGGGGCATGAAAGCTGCTATATAAATGCAAGGGATTTCTTTACCAATATCTTATTTGTAACTGGTGGTGTTATTTTGCTGGACTACATAGAAATTAATTTATTACTGTTGTTTTATTTATTATTACTGTATTTCTATTAGTATTTTTATCATTGCTATGTCATATTTATTCCAATGTTGGGAGGACTTGTAAAAATCAACATTTCATTGTGCAGTACACACGTTTGCTGCATATATGACAAATAAAATTGAATTGAATTGAAAGTCAGAGACTTTAAATTATTCCTCCTTCTAAGTTTCCACTTGTGTGGGATTTCTGGGCTGTGGATTTTGCACTCCAGTAAGCAGTGAATTAAGCAACTAGTCTTTTGCTCACACCAAAAAAAGTTGTCTTAATGTGTGTGTGGGGTGTCAATTTTTTGTTGTTGAAAAGTTGCACATTCCTTTTCTTCCCCCCCACATAAATTATAGAACTCCCCAAGGAGGGGGTTGTAATTGGGTGGGTAGAGAGTTCCACCAACAAACTCTGGGCTGTCCTGCTGCTTTGTCGTTGTTTGTTTTATGGCGTTAACGTTTCTCTTTCTCTAGTGTGCGTGTACTTTTAAAAAAATATTTGCCTTGCCCCGGAAGTGTTGCAGTCGGCGAGTTGAATGAGGAAGATGGCAGAGTCGGAAGAGGAGGTGGATGTTTTGGTTCAGAGGGTTGTCAAAGACATTGCCAACGCCTTCAGGAGGAACCCCAACATGTAAGTATCTGCGGCGGCCGGCCGGCGCCGCGCCCCATATCGGGCACCCCGCGGGCGGAGCCAGCGACCAAACCCTGGGAAGAAAGGACAAGACAATAGTGGAGCAGATTAAAGCTCTCCTGCGGGTGGGGAAAAGGAAGACTTTGAGGTTAGGATAAAGATGGGGGGGGGGGAAGGAAGGAACATCCAACAGGGCCCGGGGATGAGAAGGCGGGCTGAGGATGGGGTTGATTGAAAGACTCTAACCGGTTAATATCATGAACTTTAGTGAGAGAGGGAGAGACATAATACAAAAACATTGCAACCAAACGTTTAAAATGCACTGAACAGCTTGCAATCTGCTGATTTCTTGGCTGTAAACGCCTTCATTTTAGACGTGATGTGTCTATGCACAATGCAGTTTCCTTTTTTATGTAACTTGTGAAGCCATTGAATGGTTGGGGGGGGGGGGGGGGGGGCTTTTAATGTTGTACAAGTGTCGTATCTCCTGTTAAAATATCCTGTCTTGATTTTTTAAATGTGGGATTCCTGTAATTTGTATTAAAAGCATCGTTGCTGCTGGTTCTCTTTCTGCATCTGTTGTTTCTGTTCGGAATTTTTTTTTGTGTTGGCATTTGTCAATATTTGATTTGCAATGGATACAAACATTTGCAGGACTCCCAAAAGATCAATTTGACGAATAAATCCAAGAATGCTTACCTATAAAAGTAACCGTTTTATCTGTGCTTTGCCTCCATTGTGAACTTGGGGTGATTTTATTTTCTCCCCTCCTCCTTTTTGCAGTGATGAAATTGGATTGATTCCATGTGTTGAAGCCAGGTACAACCGGAGTCCCATAGTGCTGGTGGAAAACAAGCTTGGTGTAGAAAGCTGGTGTGTTAAACTACTTTTGCCCTGTGTTCATAGCAAGCTTGTTCTCTACAGGCAAAGGAAGCTGTGGTTAGACAGGGATGGTAAGTGGCAGATATTTTGTTCTAACTTCACCTAGACTTGTGATAACTGGGGAATAAAATTGTTCCTAAAGGAACAGTGTCCAATTTTTGGGTCATGCAGGATAACAACTTTCATTAATATAGCGCCTTTAATGTAGTAAAACGTCCCAAGGTGCTTCACAAGAACTTAAATTGGACAAAATTTGACACTGAGCCACATGAGATATTCAGACAGGTGACCTAAAGCTTGGTCAAAGAGAGGTTTAAAGGAGGGTAGAGCGGCGGAGAGGTTTAGGGAGGGAATTCCAGAGTCTGGGCTTAAGTGGCTGATGCTGGAAAATGGGATTAGACTGGACAGGGATGGATGGGCGGCGCAGACACGATGGGCCGAAGGGCCTCTTTCTGTGCTGTAAAACTCTATGACTCTATGGCACGGCTGCCAATGGTGGAGTGATTAAATTCGAATGCGCAAGAATTGGAGGAGTGCAGAGATCTCGGAGGGTTGTTGGACTGGAGGAGGTTCCAGAGATGGGGAGAAGCGAGGCCATGGAGAGGGATTTGAAAACCAGGATGAGAATTTTAAATTCAAGGTGGTGTTTGACTGGGATCCAGTGCAGGTCAGTGAGCACAGGTTAATGGAGATCGAAACAACAGAAAATGCTGGAAAAATTCAGCAGGCCAGGCAACATCCGTGGTGGGAGAAACGGAGTCAGCGTTTCGGGTCGAAGACCCTTCGTCAGGACTGAGAAAAAAGCAGGAAATGAAACAGATTAAGAAGCAAGTTTGGGGGCTGGGAAATGGGGGAGGGGATGAAAGAACAAAAGGAAAGGTCTGGGAGGGGTGAGGAGAACTTAAGATATTCAAGGCGAGAGACGAGATGATAATAGGACAAGTAAAGAGACAAAGGATGGCCCTAGATGAAGTGTGAAATGCGCTGGCAGAATGAGAGACAGCTGCCATGTGGGAGAGAGAGGAAATGGCACAATCCAAAGGTGTGGATAAAAAATGTAATAGGGGCCGAGGTTATGATCTGAAATTGTTGAACTCGATATTGAGTCCGGAAGGCTGTAAAGTGCCTAATTGGAAGATGAGGTGCTGTTCCTCGAGCTTACGCTGAGCTTCCGTGGAACAATGCAAAAGGCCAAGGACGGTGAGGTCTGAGTGGGAATAGGGCGGTGAATTAAAATGACAGGCGACCGGAAGCTCGGGGTCACCCTTACGGACTGAACGGAGGTGTTCCGCAAAGTGGTCACCCAATCTGCGTTTGGTCTCCCCAATGTAGAGGAGATCACATCGTGAGCAGCGAATACAGTATACTAGATTGCAAGAAATACAAGTAAATCGCTGTTTCACCTGGAAGGGGTGTTTGGGGCCCTGGACAGTGGGAAGGGGGGAGGTATAGGGGCAGGTGTTGCATCGTATTAATGGAGATAGATATGTAACTGACCACCCAGAAATACCTAGCTGAATGATTAGATGCCTCCTTCCCCTTGGTCTATTTACTGTTTGTCAAAGTCTGAATTGTGCTTTCTTGACATGAAAAGATCAGTTTTTAAGGCTTTGAGGTGTGGGCAATCTTGGTGTATTTCCTATCCCCTATTATTTCTAAAATTTATTATTTCACTTAACTCTACATTGAATTCCATCTGTCCATCATCAAGCCTCTCTCTACATGGTCACACTCCTCTTGATTCCATGTGTCAGCAATAAATCCCTCATGGTATCTCAACTGCTTTTTGGAAAAGCTATATAAAGCACATCCATTCTTTCATTTTATCATCTCTATTATTTCCAGAAATAATTCTAAGATTGGTCAAACATCACCTGTTCTTTAGAAAAGTTTGCTCTTTAATTTAAAAAAAATTCAAAATCCAGTAGACAGAGGTCTTTGAAAGAACTTGAATTTTTGTTCTTTTCCAAAATTTTCCGAGTTCCCCTTCGAATTTTAGCTGCTAACTTTTTAATGCTAGTGGCAGGATTCATGATCAGTCAGCACTTGTAATATCATTTTTTGAATGGGTAGGTGTTAAGACCTGGGGAAAATCTAATGATTAAATTGTACAGCCACTGTATTGCCATTCCTTCATCGTCGCTGGGTCAATCTCCCACCCCAACGGCACTGTAGTGGTACCTTTACCACACAGACTGCAGCGGTTCAAGAAGCGGCTCACCACCACCTTCTCGAGGGTAGTTGGGGATGGGCAATAAATGCTGGCCTTGCCAGCGACGCCCACATCCCTTGAATGAATAAACAAAACCTGTCTGTATGGGTAGCCTCTGTCCCTAGTAGCCAGTCACTATATTGCTGCTGTTGCTTGTTTCCAATTTAATATATATGCCTACAAAATTGGCATTTGCAGTTTATGTTCTCCTGTTTAAGTGAAAGGGTTAATTAAGTGGAGTTGCTTGTGAAGGATCTAATATTGTAGCCTGATAGAAGTACAATGCTAAGTGATTTTTTTAGGTTCTGTAGTGTAATGAGCAACAATTTTACAGAATGCTTTCTTGAACGATTACCTTGTATTGAACAGGATGACCCCTTTTTTGATTAGAGTTCGTAAAAGAAGTAACTTCATGAAATTGCCAGCCACACAATCTGCAGTCAATACTGTTTTAATTTTGGTTCTCTAGTGTCTGCGATTTACCCAACATAATCGGGAAACTGTTTAAAACAAGCTAATTTTGTTCTAGCTAAACTTGTAGTTTGATCCAAATTGTAGTTTAGTTGAGTGCTTCTTTCTTTGAAGTGACCACTCGGTTTAAGGGACGAGCACTTATCAAGACTGCAGATGATGGAGCATCATATTGTGGTCGAGTCCTCCTGTCCCTATGTTTTTAAACCTCCACCCGCCAGGTACTGTACCTGTTTCTGCTGCTGTCGTGTGCTCTCTTTGCTTTTTCTGCTGTAAGTTGTCAATTGTGTCTCAGTGGGTAGCACTCTCGTCTGAGTCAGGTCGCGGGTTCAAGTCCCACTTGAGCACATAATCCAGGCTGACACTCCCAATGCAGTACTGAGGGAGCACTGCACAGCCTGAGGTGCCGTCTTGCAGATGAGACGTTAAACCCCTCCGGTGGACATAAAAGATACCACAGCACTATTTTGAAGAGCAGGGAAGTTATCCCTGGTATTTTGGGCCAACTTTATATTAAAAAAAAATTTAAAAAAAAAAAAATTTTTTTTTTTTTTTAATAATATCTGTTTATTACCTCATTGCTGTTTGTGGGAGCTTGCTGTCTGCAAATTGGCTGCCGCGTTTCCTACATTTCAACAGTGACGACACTTAAAGTACTTCTGCTCTTTGGGAGGTACTACGGTTGTGAAAGGCACTATATAAATGCAAGTTTTTTTAATCTATTCATTCACTGGATGTGGGCGTTGCTGACAAAGAAAGCATTTATGCTCATCACTAACTGCCCTTGAGAGAGTGGTGGTGAGCCGTCTTCTTGAACTGCTGCAGTCCGTGTGGAGAAGGTACTCCCACAGTGCTGTTAGGGAGTTATACTTTGTCGTAGCGGTTTGATACAACTGAGTGGCTTGCTAGACCATTTCAGAGGCAATTAAGAGTCAACCACATTGCTGTTTGTCTGGAGTCACAGGCCAGACCAGGTAAGGACAACAGATTTCTTTCACTTATTAAATAGAAGCCCTCCCTGGCATCGGTTCTAAATTTATTTTCATTAATTTAACATGTCCACTGCCCTACTGATGCACAGTTTAATTTGAAGTAGTGTTCTCGATTTACCTTTCCCAATATCATTTTTACTGTCTTAAGGTCACCTCATCTTAAGGCAAGAAAGCCCAAGTTTCTTCAATCTTTCCTCTGATGCTGGGAACCAGTTTTGTGACTCTCTTTTCTGAACTCTCTTGGGTTTGAATGTCTCCCTTAGTGAACTGAACGGAGCATGGTTCTGGTCTGACCAGAGTACTGTATAGTTTAAATCAAACACCGAATCTCTTTGGGTTTTTGTTTGATTTCCAGCATCTGCAGTTTTTTTTGATCTTTGTCATAAAGATTAAGCAAGACTTCCTCTGACTTGGACTCTACTACTACAACAACATGCATTTATATAGCGCCTTTTTAATGTAGTGAAACATTCCAAGGCGTGTCGCAGGAGTGTTTCCAAACAGAATTTGATACCAAGACATTAAGACAGGTGACCAAAAAGCTTGGTCAAAGAGGTAGGTTTTAAGGAGCATCTTAAAGGAGGAAAGAGCGGTTTAGGGAGGGAATTTGAGCTTGGGGGGCCTAGGCAGCTGAAGGCACGGCCGCCAGTGGTGGAGCGAAGGAAATCGGGGGGGACACGAGGCCAGAATTGGAGGAGTGCAGAGATTTGAGGGTTGTAGGGCTGGCGGAGGTTAGAGAGAGGGGCGAGGGCGATATGAACACAAGGATGAGAATTTTAAAATCGAGGTGTTGTCGGACCAAGAGCTAATGTAAGTCAATGAGCAGGGGGGTGATGGGTGAACGGGACATGGTGTGAGTTAGGATATGGGCAACAGGTTTGGATGAGCTGGAGTTCAGAGGGTGGGAGACCGGCCAGGGGAGTATTAAATCAAGTCTGCCATTTTAGCTATATAGTTCCGCATTCTATCTGATTTCTTGATTGCTGCTTTGCAGTGTTTGGCTGTGTAATCCTATATTTATCTCTAGAGAGAATCATCTTGCACTACATGCATCTTCACCATTTCAATTGCCAAATCTGTATATAGCAATGTAAATGTATTGAGTGCTGTGAGCGATGTCCTAAGTTCTGTTGTTGTACACATGACTTATTTTCCCAAATATAACATTTTACCGTCCCTATATTCTTGTAGAAAATTAGTTGGACATTTAACAGGAGTATTTGCAGCTTGTTGTGCTAGTGTATGCAATTCCTATGGATTTAATGAAACTTGTTTGATTTGTGGAAACAAAGTTTTTTTTTGTTAAATGTTATGCGATGCCTGTTAAATAAGACGACTTATACATTTTGACCCCCGTCTCTCCCTCCCCTTAGCGCTGACTGATCTCACTTGTACTCTACTGCTGCTAAATCCAGACTTCACAACCGCCTGGAATGTCAGGTATGTCACAGTCGGCAAATGTCAATATCTGTGGCTGGCTCGGGGCCTAAACGTTGGGCTTTATGACTAATTAATGTATCTTTCGCTCATAGCTGCAATTACTTTCTAAACTTAAAGGTGGGGGGGGAGGGGAATCTTGCATTTATGCAGAGCCCTTAAGGACATCCCAAAGCGCTTTACAGCCAATGAAATACTTTTGAAGTGTAGTCGCTGTTGTAATGCAGGAAACGCGGCAGCCAATTTGCATACAGCAAGATCCCACAAACAACAATATGATAATGACCAGAACTTTTTTTTAAAAGTCATTGGTTGAGGGATAAATATTGGCCAGGACACTGGGGAGAACTCTTATACTTTTCTTTGAAATAGTGCCATGTGATCTTCAAACCTGCCCTCAAGTGGATGTAAAAGTCCCATCTGAAGGACGTCCCCTCCGACAGTGTAGCCATCCCTTAGTATTGCACTGGGAGTGTCAGCCTGGATTATGCTCAAGTCTCTGGAATGGGGCACGAACCCACAACATTCTGACTGCGGCGAGAGCGCTACTCACTGATACTGAATTCACTTGACTTTTCTGTATAGACTAGGAATAACAGCATGTTTTTTTTCAGTGTTCATGAATAGATGGTGCAGAACTAGATGTTGATAGCTATTGATGTATTGAGGATTTTTTTTCCCCAAGCTCTTTAAGGCTGGGCAAGCAAGAGGGTCTTGTCAAATTTAATGTAAATGGAAGACAGACAGTGATAATGGTATGAGGAATGCGGGCTGGGCCGGGGGCAGGGGTGGCAAGGAAGGAAAGAGTAGAATGGGGGAACACCAGACATCAGTCCCTGATTGTGTGACTTTGTCACCTGTGTGGTTTTTTTCTCTGCAAGCTGCGGTCACTGATTACTACAACAATTTTCACTTATAGCGCCTTTAACGTAGTAAAACATCCCAAGGCACATCACAGGAGCATTATCAAACAAAATTTGACAGAGCCACATGAGATATTAAGCATGGTGAGGACCTGTAACACTCTGCCGATGGAAGTGGAGACACTCAATGTTTTCAAGGAGACTGGATAGGTACTTGAGGGAAATAAACTTGCAGGGCTACGGGGATAGAGCGGGGTAATGGGACTGACTGGATTGCTCTAGAGAGAGCTGGCATGGACTCGATGGGCCGAATGGCCTCCTTCTGTATCTCTGACAAGTGACCAAAAGCTTGGTCAAAGAGGTAGGTTTTAAGGAGCATCTTAAAAAGGTGGAGAGGTTTAGGAAGGGAATTCCAGAGCTTGGGACCTAGGCAGCTGAAGGCATAGCTGCCAATGGTGGAGCAATTAAAATTGGAGATGCGCAAGGGGAGAGAATTAGTGGAACGCAGAGATCTGAGGGTTGTTGGGCTGGAGGAGGTTAGCGATCGGGAGGGGTGAGACCATGGAGGGATTTGAAAACCAGGATTTGACTACTAATAGCAGCTGAGATCAAATCCAAACACTTCCAAAAAAGTGCAGATTGTTGGCATCTCTTGAGTGTGTTCAGTAGCTTCGAGTTTAATGTGCTTTTATCTGTGTGCATTACTCTTTTGTTTTTTCCTCTGCAAATATTGTGGATTAAATTGGCTGCCTTTTCTCAATGTCATGAACTGTTTTAAATATAGACATCCATGTGTGGTTTGTGAGAGTACAGATACCAGATATTGTGTAACCATGCCAGTTTGAGAGGACAGCTCTTAAGTTAAATTCCTTTTTTTTTGTCAGTTTACCCTCCCCTTCAGATGTGAGCCTCGATGGTAATTGTCTGGAGGCTATTTAATCCAGGAGGTATCCTAATGGAAACGGCTCGTGTCCAAACCCACCATCCACATGCTCCCAGCCTGGCTTGTTGGCGAGCATTCAGGAGTAGATAGCTGAACTATTTTGCCTTTCCTAAATCCTGGGGTGTTAAGTGGCTCTCTGGCTATGAACAGCTAAACAAGCACAGACTGGGCATTGAACATGGGGTGTTCCATGTCTCTGTGCCGGTCTATTCACTTCAAGGACAACTTTTAACCTTTTTGCTCAATTTCAGGTCTTTTTTCATTGCAGTTGGCTCTTCAATATTTGTCTTTTGCATAGGTGAAGGGTTAATACAGGATAGTTGAGCAGGAGTTCCAAGGCAGTGATGGAAGTTATGCTCATTTTGCCATAAATTCAGTGCTAAATTTTGTATTTCAGAAGACTTAAGATTAATTGGGTAGCTCTTTCAAAGAGCTGGCACAGGCATGATGGGCCGAATGGCCGCCTTCTGTGCTGTAAGATTCTATGACTTGAAACTCACTCTGATTCGGCTGTTCTGAGACCTACCTCAGTAGAGTTATTAGCACGGTCGTTCTTGGGTCAGTTTCAGTATAATGGCTGGAACCAACGTCGTAACAAAACCTTAAAGCCGGTTGTGGTGAGCATTGAAACCACCCTCTCCGCTGAGTGAGTGAGCTACACCCTAGACCGACTCTGACCAATAGACTGTAGTGAAATTGGCACTTAATTGGGCACTGGCTCCTCCATAAATGGTCGCTGCATGTGCGCAAGTGCACATGGATGCAAGAGTTTAAGAGGAAATACGAGAACCACAATCCATGACCAGTGTAACCCCCAGTAAGGTGTCACTGTTGCCTTGAGTGCAGAAGGTGTAACCATGCATGGGTTGGATCCCATATAACATAACCGTTTTTTAAATAAGAACTCTGCTGTAATTGTGCAAGAATGGGAGTTGTGCACTGTGACGAAAGAAATTCTCTGACTAGCTCTGAATCTAACTGGGTTGCTATGATTGTGCACATTTATAGAAAAAGGTGGCAGTTTCCTGCATTTTTTTTTTTTTCAATTCATTCTTGGAATGTGAAAATCCAGCATTTATTATCCCATCCATACTTGCCCCAAGGTTTGCTATAACTGAGTGGCCAGAGGACAGTTAAGTCAACCACGCTGCTGTGGGACTGGTCACCTATAGGCCCAGAACTGGTAAGGACGGCAGGTTTCCTTCCCTAACAGACATTAGTGAACTAGTGGGTTTTTAAGACAATCAGACAGCTTCATGGTCGCTTTTACTGGTGCCAACTTTTAATTGCCAGATTTGGGTGTTTTTAAAAAAAAACTCAATTCAAATGCTCAACCTGCTATGGTGGGATTTGAACTCTCGTTCTCTAGATAATTAGTCCAGGCCTCTGGGTTACTATTGCAAGCAGTTAAGGCTAAAAAGACTAATTTACTGTTATGCTTGAGAAACAATTAAAATACTGACATACATGTTTAATGTTGTTGCTAGTTGTAATGATTTTGCTGGCACTGTAATTGGTATTTGAGTGCTTTAATTTATCTAAAACAGACTTGTCAATTGTGTACGTTTTTTTTGCTTTGCTTGATTTAATAACTGGAATCTGCTTCATTTTAACACCGAGAGAATGTATTGAAATATTTTCCAGAAAGGAACTTGTACAGTTGGGAGCTTTAGATCCGCTTAAGGATTTGTATCTTGGAAAATTGGCCTTAACAAAGTTCCCTAAAAGCCCAGAAACTTGGATTCACAGGTTTGTAAATTAATCCCTTGTACAGTGGTTTTTGTGGAACTATACTTACAACAGTTTCAGGTCAAATGAAATAAAGCTTTGTCTTGATTAGTGGCTGTGTTTTGATGTATCTCAGACTATTTTAGTGATTGCTAATTCAACTTTCTCTAGTACCACACAAGCTTGATGGGCATTGGACTTTTTTCCCCCATTTGTAAGCTACTCCCCTCTCCCCATCCAGAACTACCTGATTTCCACATCTGCTACCAAGTGTGCAGTCTCCTGGCAAAACTGCTGTAACTATCTACTGTAGTAACCAGAATAGGCCATCAAGCCTCTTCACCTGTCTGTTGGATCACAGCTGATCTGTATCCTAACTTCATTTACCCACCTTAGTACCTTAGTTCCATGTCCCTTAATACTCTTGGCTAGCAAAAATCTATAGACCTCCAATTTTAAAAATTATTAATTGAGCTAGCATCTACTGCTTTTTGTGAGAGTTTCTCACTTCTGCCACCCTTTGTGTGAAGTGTTTCCACTAGTTGGAATTGGCTACTGCCCAGGTGTGACTCTTGTGTCGACTTTCCCCCCCCTCCCCCGTTCCTTCCTTCCCTTCCCCTCACACAGATTCTGCGTCCTCTGCTTGCACGGTTTAAATTGGGAACTGAATTGAATGGGTAATATTTCCCCACTCTGTCACGCTCAGACTTTATGCTCCAGTGCTTGGTGTCATGCCTCTCTCCTGTGAGTGAGGTATCATTGTTGGAATGTTTTGAGGTTACTTTTCATTGAACATTAATCCTTTTTTGCTTTAGAAAGAAACTCTCGGTTCATTTAGATATGTTTGTCGCTCATTAATGCTTCTAACTAATGCAGGCAGGAAGAGGATATTAACTAATTCCTTTCTTTCCCCTGACCAACATGACTTGGCTAAGCTAGGTTTGTAACAATGCAATCAAGTAATATTCTTTCTCATACAAGCTGAAAACACCACCTCATTAAATTAAGAATATCTATTTGCTTCAATTAGGAATAGGAAGTAACATAGGAACAGGAGGAGGCCATTTAGCCCCTCTAGCTTGTTCCACCATTCAGTGGGATCATGGCTGATCTGCAACCCAACTCCATATGCCTGCAATTGACACAGCATCATACACACCTAAGATCAGCCCCTGTAAGTCCCATTCTGCATTGATGCTGGGCTCCCAAGTTCCTTTGTGTCAAACCCTGACTTCAAAAGGACCTTTTTTTGCAATATTATGAGCTATGTGAAGTGTGGCTGTTTTGATGATCCTACTTTGTAAATGTTTACCCACTGGATTAAGATGGGCATAATCCAGTGGATATGAACAATGACGGACAGAAAATATCCTCTGGTTCATCTAGCCTGTCCCACACAATTGATGCCATGTGCATCAAAATATATAGACTCCCCAGTCCCATCCAAAACCATGTGATCTCCTGAGAGAGGGGGAAAAATGGTCAGGGGTCAGCAGTGAAGATCCTGTTGCTTGCGACACAGCTAGTTATCTCTGCTAACGCCTTGCAAAAATGGCTGACCTAATTTAAAGTCTATTTTGAAGGATGTATGAAAGGTAAGGTGGCTCTTTTCAGTCCATTGGATCATAAACCACCACCTTCAATTATTTTTCTGTGAAGAATTGAACTTTTTTGTTAAAATTCAGTTTGTGTGTTGTAGTACAATTGTTTACTGTTGGACAACTCAAGATGTTGCCTGACTTGGGTGGTCCCCCTGCGCTGACTTGGGTGGTCCCCCTGCGCTGACTTGGGTGGTCCCCCTGCGCTGACTTGGGTGGTCCCCCTGCGCTGACTTGGGTGGTCCCCCTGCGCTGACTTGGGTGGTCCCCCTGCGCTGACTTGGGTGGTCCCCCTGCGCTGACTTGGGTGGTCCCCCTGCGCTGACTTGGGTGGTCCCCCTGCGCTGACTTGGGTGGTCCCCCTGCGCTGACTTGGGTGGTCCCCCTGCGCTGACTTGGGTGGTCCCCCTGCGCTGACTTGGGTGGTCCCCCTGCGCTGACTTGGGTGGTCCCCCTGCGCTGACTTGGGTGGTCCCCCTGCGCTGACTTGGGTGGTCCCCCTGCGCTGACTTGGGTGGTCCCCCTGCGCTGACTTGGGTGGTCCCCCTGCGCTGACTTGGGTGGTCCCCCTGCGCTGACTTGGGTGGTCCCCCTGCGCTGACTTGGGTGGTCCCCCTGCGCTGACTTGGGTGGTCCCCCTGCGCTGACTTGGGTGGTCCCCCTGCGCTGACTTGGGTGGTCCCCCTGCGCTGACTTGGGTGGTCCCCCTGCGCTGACTTGGGTGGTCCCCCTGCGCTGACTTGGGTGGTCCCCCTGCGCTGACTTGGGTGGTCCCCCTGCGCTGACTTGGGTGGTCCCCCTGCGCTGACTTGGGTGGTCCCCCTGCGCTGACTTGGGTGGTCCCCCTGCGCTGACTTGGGTGGTCCCCCTGCGCTGACTTGGGTGGTCCCCCTGCGCTGACTTGGGTGGTCCCCCTGCGCTGACTTGGGTGGTCCCCCTGCGCTGACTTGGGTGGTCCCCCTGCGCTGACTTGGGTGGTCCCCCTGCGCTGACTTGGGTGGTCCCCCTGCAAATTATTGTCCACGTTTTGACTGGTCTCTCTCGCACTACTTCTCTCTCATTACCTGTATCAAAAATCTTGTGTCTGTATACACTTACTGTCAAGATTTTCCATTGATGAGTTTCCATTTATAATGGAAACTACAGGAAACTTTGGTCTATCCGGAGGTTATATGTCCGGAATACTCGCTCTAACGGCAAAAATCAGGAGCTGTTTTTTTTAGTTCTCGTTGCTTTTTTTTTTCCTAGTTAGGCACTGCAAGGTCTGTAGCTATAGCAACAGCTTCAGCTAGAGATGCTTGCAGCTGCAGCCGACTGTTTTGAAGCTGTTGCTAAGCAACAGGGTTTGTTGATTCACACGGAGCTTTTCAGTTCCGTATGTTTCAACATTAATGCTGGTATGTACGGCACCAGCTAGGTCCCATCAGTGCCGGATATCAAAGTTTCCTGTATGTAAATTTATCACACACCGTAGATACAACCAGCAGAATTAGAGGCTGGGAGATCATTTGGACCAGGGTGTGTGGATAGAATTCAGCCATCATTTTTAAAATTGTACATTGTCATTTTTATGCTTCCATTTTTTATACTTCCATTATGAATTGCTGTGTCTATAATGAAAACTGCTTATGTAAATGTCACATTGTAATTGCATCTTCTCGCCATTGTGGGGGTAGGGTGTAACTACAGTGTGACGAGTTTACATGGATAGTGTCCATTTATAAATGTGGACATAAAAAGTTATAATGGAAAACGTTAAGCAAGAGACAGATGCATGATTTTTAATTTGTGTAGATATATTTTAAAAATGTTTAGCTCTGGTTTTAAGAGTCCTAATTATGGCACCAAAAATTGAGTACTTGGAATCCTAGAATGATACAGCACAGAAGGAGGCCATTCAGCCCATCGAGTCTGTACCGGCTCTTTCAAAGAGTCACCCAGTTGGTCCCACTCCCCTACTTTTTGTCCACTTCCCTGCTCTTTCCTCCTATCCCTGCAATTCTTTTTCCCCTTGAAGTATTTATTCAATTTCCTTTTTGAAAACTACTATTTAATCTGTTTCCACCACCCTTTCAGGTCGTACATTCCAAATCCTAACCACTGTTTTTAAAAGACAGTGTTTCCTCATCTCCCCTCTGGTTCTTTTGCCAATCACCTTAAATCTCTGCCCCCTGGTTATTGACCCTTCAGCCATTGGAAACAGTTTCTCCTCTAAACCCTTCATGATATTAAACCTCTCTCAAATCCCAGCTTCACCAGTCTATCCACGTAACTGTAATCACTCATCCCTGGAACCATTCTTTGTCATTCTCTTCTGTACCTTCTGCAAAGCCCTCACGTCCTTCCTAAAGTGTGGTGCCCAGGATTGTACACAATACTCCAGCTTATGACGAACCATGTTTTATATAGGTTTAGCATAACTTCCTGACTTTTGTACTCTCTGCCTCTATTTAGAAAGCACAGGATCCCATATGCTTTGTTAACCTGTCCTGCCACCTTAAAGATTTGTGCACAAACACCCCCCAGGTCTCTCTGTTCCTGCACCTCCTTTTAAAATTGTACTATTGAGCTTGCATTGTTTCTCCCCATTCTTCCTACCAAAATGTAGGAGTAGCTGTCTTGCTGCTGCGTGTGATATTCATAATCTTTTCTTTGAGGATAAGTTAGCACTGTGCCTTTGATTCCTAATGGGGGTGTGTGCCATTTTATTTCCTAAAAGACGCTGGGTATTTCAGAAGGTTGTTCAGGGAATTTGTCTTCCGTATTTGAGGAATAACGGTAACTCGGGCATGGTATCAACTGAACAAATGCATCGAATAATCCAGGATGAGATGGCTGTCTGCTCTGCAGCTGCTGGAAGGTATCCAAGCAATTATAATGCCTGGTCCCATCGCATCTGGGTCCTGCAGCACGTGGCAAAGTGCAATCTTAAGGTACGCTCGGTAATCCTTGTTACAAAGTATAAAGTAGTTGCAGCACAGAAACAGGCCATTTGGCCTAACTGGTGCATGCTGGTGTTTATGCTCCTCCCACCCAAATTCATCTCACCCTATCAACATCTCCTTCTGTTCCTTTCTGCCTCAAGTGCTTATCTAGTGTCCCCTTAAATGCATCCATGCTATTTGCCTCAACCACTCCCTGTGGTAGCAAGTTCCACATTCTGGCCACTGAGTAGAAAGCTTCTCCTGAATTCCCTATTGGATGTATTACTGACTATCTTGTATTTATGGCTCCTAGTTTTGATCTATTTCTTCCCCACCACCACCCCAAAAAAATAAGCAGAAACATCTTCTCTACATCTACCCTATTGAACCCATTCATAATTTTAAAGTCTGCTATCTGGTCAGCCTCTTTTTTTCTAGAGAAAAGAGCCCCAGCCTGTTCCATTTGTTTATGGGAGTCAAATACCTTGTTTAATACTTGCTTTACATTGTCCCCAGATTCTTCTCGATGAATTGTCCAATACCAAGTATTGGGTGTCCACCCACGTATCTGACCATAGCGGTTTCCATTACCGTCAGTTCCTGCTGAAGTCTGTGGCAGGCAATTCTAGAAGCATAGCTGTGACAAACACTGGGGCGTTCATGAGGAAGCCTTCAAGTAAAGACCATCGTGCCACTCTTCCTGCACACATGAAGGAGGAAGGTGCATCTGTAGAGGCGCACACTGCAGATGTACCACTCATGATTGAAGAGGAAATGGAGCTTTGCACCGACCTCATTGAGTCGTACCCAGGCCACGAGGCTCTCTGGTGTCACAGGTAAACTGATTGATGTGAACTATACCTTTTTAATGCATTTTATTTCCTTTTGGCGGTTATGGTAATATTGGATGTTCTGTAGATGGGGAGAGGGGGAATACAAAGGCAAGAGCAACAGGCTCCTACTTTGTTTCCAGTTGGTTTGATCTTTTCAGTAGCGGTGTATTTTTAGGTGTCAGCTGTGGCTCAGTGGGTGGCACTCTCTCCTCCGAGTCAGAAGGTTGGGGGTTCAAGTCCCACTCCAGAGACTTGAGCACAATCTACACTGACACTCCCAGTGCTACACTGTCTGAGGTGCCGTCTTTCAGATGAGACGTTAAAACCGAGGCCCCATCTACCCACTAAAATAAAGATTATCTGGTCATTACCACATTGCTGTTGTGGGATCTTACTCTGTTCAAATTGGCTGCTGTGTTTCCTACATTACAACAGTGACTACACTCCAAAAGTACTTCATTGGCTGTGAAGTGCTTTGTGACGTCCTGTGGTTGTGAAGAGCTACAGAAATGCAAGTCTTTTTTAAACATTGCCTGTTTGCTTTATAACAATAATTTCACAGACCTGACCAGAATTGTAGCTTTGAGCAATGCCACTAGATGGTGCCAAACTATCACTGGTTACCTTAAACCAGTGTTTTTCATTAACTTTTGAAGGCCGCATTAAGCAATCCAACATGCTGCACCACAGAATGGTGGATCCCTGATCTCATAGAATCAGACAGCACAGAAGTCTTTCCACCATGCACAAGTCAGGAGTGTGATGGAATACTCTCCACTTGCCTGGATGAGTGCAGCTCCAACAACACTCGAAGCTTGACACCATCCAGGATAAAGCAGCCCGCTTGATTGGCACCCCATCTGCCACCTTAAACATTCACTCCCTCCACCACCGGCGTTCTGTGGCTGCAGTGTGTACCATCTACAAAATGCACTGCAGCAACTTGGCAAGGCTTCTTCAGCAGCACCTCCCAAACCCGTGACCTCTTCCACCTAGAAGGACAAGAGCAGCAGGCGCATTGTAATACCA
Organism: Somniosus microcephalus; assembly: GCF_052327205.1. Taxonomy (NCBI): domain Eukaryota; kingdom Metazoa; phylum Chordata; class Chondrichthyes; order Squaliformes; family Somniosidae; genus Somniosus; species Somniosus microcephalus. Next base: position 255,104,210 of record NC_140987.1, on the reverse strand, counting down.
CCACCTCCAAGTCACACACCATCCTGACTTGGAACTATATCGTCGATCCTTCATCGTCGCTGGGTCAAAATCCTGGAACTCCCTCCCTAACAGCACTGTGGGAATTCCTTCACCACACGGACTGAGGCGGCTCACCACCACCTTTTCAAGGGCAATTAGGGATGAGCAACAAATGCTGGCCTTGCCCGCAACGCCCGCATCCCATAAAAACGAATTTTTAAAAAAGGGGGCCATTCGGCCCATTGTGCCTGTGCCAGTTCTCTAAGTCCTATCCAATTACACCACTGCCCCTGCTCTTTCCCCATTGCCAGTCAAATTTTTCCCCTTCAAGTATTTATCCAATTCCCTTTTGAAAGTTACTATTGAATCTGCTTCCACCGCCCTTTCAGGCAGTGCCTTCCAGATCATCATAACTCGCTGCATTTAAAAATAAATTCTCATCTCCCCTCTGGCTATTTTGCAGTTTGCCTTAAATTTACATCATTTGAACACTAACATTTGCGTCACTAATCCTGAATGAGCTTGTTGGTCTCTGAAAAGTGTTATAGTTTGTTGAATCCAGTAATACATTTTGTTTCAACTTCTGTGGGGGGAGAGCTTAAACTTGAATTTCAGATTCTTTGAAAGGAGAAAGGTTCTTTAAACAAAGAAAAAGACTTGCATTTCTAGCGCACCTTTCACGACCACCAGACGTCTCAAAGCACTTTACAGCCAATGAAGTACTATTTGAAGTGTAGACACTGTTGTAATGTGGGAAACGTGGCAACCAATTTGCGCACAGCAAGCTCCCACAAACAGCAATGTGATGATGACCAGATAATCTGTTTTTAGTGATGTTGATTAAGGGATAAATATTGGCCAGGACACTGGGGAGAACTCCCCTGCTCCTCTTCGAAATAGTGCCATGGGATCTTTTATGTCCACCTGAGAGAGCAGACAGGGCCTCTGTTTAATGTCTCATCTGAAAGACGGCATCTCTGACAGTGCAGCACTCCCTCAGCACTGCACTGGAGTGTCAGCCTAGCTTTATGTGCCCAAGTCTCTGGAGTGGGACTTGAACCCACGACCTTCTGACTTGGAAGCGAGTGTGCTACCAACTGAGCCACAGCTGACACTAAAATTTTTCAACAATATTTCAATATTTTGCACCATTTTAAGTACTGCAAGTATTGACCTATAGTTGTAGTATATGTCTTCTACAACTCTCTTCCTGCAGTTCCCCACATGGCATGCTCCTGGTCTTGGCAGCTGTCCAGGTTGCAGATACAAGTAAAGGCTGGGAGAGAAATGACAGGAATGATGTTTAAATTGGAGTCCTTTTCATGTGTTTTGTAGACTGTGAAGGCTAACAACCCACCTGAAACCCCAGCCCCCCTCCTGGGAGACCTGAGACGCACCACTTCTGCAAATCACATATCCAGGGAAAGGGGCCATAATTGGGCTCTCGTGAACACACAAAATTGATGGGCAGGAAAAGACCAGCTGGTCCATCCAGCCTGGCCCACATGATGGCTGCACCATTGTGGCTAAACACTTTTTCACTTCCTCACAGCCATATGAAGAGAGGCCAAAAAAAATCCCAGGGCCAATAAGGGGGGGGAAAAAATACTGTACTGTGAAATTCCTTTCTGACCCCCTCAGGCCATCGAAACCAGTGCAGGAGATCACGCGGACTGTGTTCTCTATAAAGTCACTTACCTTCTATATGATGTGATCTCTGCCCCAGTCAGGAACCGGTCCAGCTCCCTCTTGAAGGCAGAGAGACCGCACCAGCTGACTATGTATTCCAGAGGCTCACTGCTCTCTGGGAAAAGAACAGCCCAACATCCAGTCTATTCCCACTCTTACACAGTTTAAACTCTTGAACTGTATTAAGAACCAGAAGTGTTTTTAGTTGAATTCAATGGGTCCTCCATGTGGATGAAACAGTAACTCACCAGCAGGACCCCGCTGACAACATTTACTGACGTGTTTTCTGAAAGTAAGTGGGGAATTTTGTATGGATGAAGCAGACTATCTTGGGTTACAATAATTTTTGATGGGATAGTGTTACAGCATGTTCAGTTGCAAACGGAATCCATTTAATCAAAAGCAAAATACTGCGGATGCTGGAAATCCTCAGCAGGTCAGGCAGCATCTGTGGAGAGAAAGGGTTAACCTTTCAGATGGATGACCTTTTGTTAGAACTGGAAGATGTTAGAGATTTAAGAGTTTATAAGCAAGTACAGAGGCAGGGACAAGGGGAGGGGAAAGAGGAGGGAAAGGTCTGAAGGGGTAGAAGGCAGGAGTGATTACAGGGGGGGGGGGGGAGGGAAGGATGGTGCAAAGCAAAAGGGGTTGGTAATGGGACAACTCCATTTAATGTTGATTTTGCTGTATTCTGATTTCTTTAACACGGAAGTAAGATTTAACACTCGACCACCAGTACTAATGCTGTTCAATTTCCGCCAAGTGGTGCAATCTGGTTTGGTTTGCTCTTAAACTGATACATTGTTTCTAATTTATCTCGTGGTAGTTTGAATCTGATGTTTTCCAGTCATCTAGCAAAGTAATGTAAAATCTATCCAGTTTTAAATTGTGCCCACTTGCACATCCCTGATTTCGGTGTCAAATTTAGTCTGATAATCGATCCTGTGAAGTGCCTTGGGACATTTTACTATGTTAAAGGTGCAGGTTGTTGTCATAAATGATCCAGTTATATTTATTGCTGATGGCTTAACTTCCTATTGGGTGTAAGCAGCTATATAAGCATCAGCTTCTCTGCCTTGTTTTTTTAATGCAGGAGGTGTGTGTTTTACCTTTGGTATTGCTGGAACAGAGAGCGTCTCCAGGTCTCGTCTGACTCCAGCAACAGGGGTGATGGAACGGTGAACAATTTACAGATGGCCACTGCAGGCAGTTACTCCTGTCAAGGCATGGATGTCGATGGTGGTGCAGCAGACTCTGCCAAGCAAGGCTACATGCAGGAGACCAAACGTTTGAAACGTGGCCCTTCGCTAGACTTGCACAGCTTGCTGGAAGAACACCGATTCATTGATGCGATCCTAGCGGGTTGCACTAACTCTGAGCAAGCCAGATTTGCTACTGCTTACAGGAAATGGTTAGACACGGTTATAGGTCAGTAGTTGCGGGAGTTCAAATGTATTTAAGTTGGTCTTGAATCCAGCTCCCTAACACGATATTCTGTTTTGAGCACCTATGTTGCATGGCACCTTTGGTAAGGGAATATTCAGTACGTTGAATCTAAATTAAAGGGGGTATTAACTGGAAATGATCCTCACTTTTTTTTTTAAAAAGCTACATTTGTGGAGACTTATTATACAGAAATAAACTAAGAGTCTGCAAACTGGGATGTTACAAACTCCAGCTGATTTTCAAATTTCAGTGTTAGAGAGGGACTTTTTTTTACTCCATTTCCACTGGAAAAATATACACAATCTTGTGCATTATCCATTTTATCTATATGCATAAATTATCAACTAATGGATTTTTTTTTTTGTAAATACAATCAACTGCGTAAACTACCCATTTTTTTTCCTAACTACCCTCCAGGAAATTTGACTGCCTGTTGATTGATTTAAAAATTCTACTCCCTGCTAGTTCTGCAAAATTTAGTTTAAATTATCACTCTGCAATTTATGTTCAGGATAAAGAATGGTTATTGTTCAGGAGTTAATTGGACAGATTAAATGAGTAGGGATGCAAGATGTAACTGCAAACTCTACTTGCTTGCTGAATTTATAACCTAGTTTGCCTTGTGAATAATAAGTAGCACTAATTGAAAAAGGTGACTCCATGACTAAGTGTGTACAAATAGCTGCAAAGTCACTGATTCCCTGTTGGTGTGGAGTATCTTTGTGCTTCTATTTCTTCCCTTAATCCAATCCAGATATGACTTTCTTAATTGGCATCTCCGTGTACCAAGTTGGTGTTTAAAGTTTATTGAGATTTGTACAGTAAAGTTGCATTTTTCAGGTAATCTGTTACAGCAACGCGATGAGTGCTTTCTTCTGCAACGGAATATACTGCTAGATACTATGGTGCTAGTGTTGTATCCGATTGCAGTTGGTATACCAGTCCAATTTCACTTTCCAGAGGGTATGTTTTTGCTACTGGCCATAAGGCTGGCATAACTGATCTTGTTCAAAGTGAGACTTGATCGAAGGTGATGGTTTAAAACATTTTTTTAAATTATTGAATAAAGGGATGGTGTGACATTTAAGCTGTGGACTTGATTACCATCACTTTTCAAGTGACTCAAATTCTGGCCAATGAAATGGGAAAACTTAGAACCTTGCAAGAAATTAAGGTGTGCAGTGGTGACTGATCACTTGTTTAAGTGGATATTTTAACCAGCTTAAATGAAGATTCCAAATGAGGAATGGTTGTCATCTGCTCTTTGCTTCTCTCCCTACCCCCATAATATATTAATACAGTAAACTGTGACATGGAAGAATCATAGAATGATACAACATAGAAGGAGGTCATTCGGCCTATCGTGCCTGCGCCAGCTCTTTTGAAAGCTATCCAATTAGTCCCACTCCCCTGCTCTTTCCCCATAGCCCTGCAAATTTATCCCCTTTTAAGTATTTATCCAATTCCTTCCACTGCCCTTTCAGGCAGTGCATTCCAGATCACAACTCTGTTTATATATTTTTTTTAATTCCTCATCTCCTCCCCCTCTGGTTCTTTTGCCATTTGCTTTAAATTTACATAATTGGTCTCAAGTTATGAAGTTTGTTGAATCCAGTAATGTATTTTGTTATTTCAACATATGAAAAGAAAACTCTCTCTCTCCAAAGAGCTTTAAAAAACTTGAATTTCAGATTCTTTGAAAGGAGAGTTTTTTTTAACAATATTGGTATTATTTTGCACCATTTTATGTACTGTAAGTGTTGATATACAGTTGTAGCATATATCTTGTCTACAAGACACTTCAAATATCTTCAAATCCTCAGTCTTAATTTCCTTATGACTAAAATGGCCATTTCTAAGTGAGGAAGGATGATTTTAATTTCAACATAAGCAAATGCAAGTTCTCGAGTGTTGTGCCTGTGCTTACCAGATTGATTCTGGCGTCGCTTCCTCTGTCGTGTGCAAGGATTGTACCATAGAGTATTTCCAATATCCGGATTAATGCATAAACCACTTGAGTTATTGTGCTGAAGGTACTAGACAACTGCATCCAGATGTTTTTGGGTTGAGGTGTAAAACCAAATGAGAAGATGGTTATACTGAAATGAATGTGTAGGCTAAATTAGTACGGCCCACTTTAAAGTCAATCTGACTTGTAAACTAGCTTTTTTAAGTTAGTATTCATTATGATTTATTACATACATTGGTCAAAACAAATACATAATCTGAAGGTGACCATTGCATTTAAAAAAAAAAAAAAAAAAAAATCCTTGGGTCAGGTGCGGAACAGGCTCGAGGGGCTGAATGGCCTACTCCTGTTCCTATGTCTCAAAGAAGTAAGAGTAAAACTGTATGACATTGCAAGATGCACTTGCAGGAAGTGTTAGTGAAATGGCAGAATCAGGTGTTTGCATCTGTGTAATAGAAACACATGGTGGACCAGTATTGTTCACAACACTAATAGTATGCAGCAGAGTTTTGCATCTTCTACATAATGAACATATTTTTAGTGCGTCATTAGTGCAGGCCTATATCTTCTGCACATACTTTAAACAAATGTAGTTTGTGTGTGGTTGAGTTGCCATCAGTTCTATAGAATTGCTACTTGAAACCAGACTGTATATAGCCAACTATTCCTCTCCCACCACTAATGGTTTTTAAAGGACTTCCCCTTACAAATATGTTCTGAGCATCTATAGGAGGATCTCTGAATTATTTTTTTAAAGACACCCTTCCACTTGACTTTCATAGACTTCCATTGGATAATGTGAACAACATCATGCAGTTCTCCTGTCCAATTTCTCAAGACGTTAAATATTTTATTTGTACAGATCTTTTAAACTAAAGGAGCAATATTAAAAAACCTCAAGTACTGTAAAGAAATTGGAAATTAAGATATTGGCAGCTTTATGGCAGTAACCTGTGCATAATATATCTGCATGGTTATTGCTGAAAAATGTGCACAGATTGCTTTTCCCCTCCAAGCAGCAGATTTACTTTCATTGGAACTCATATTTTTGGGAGTTTTTTTTGTAGTGTTAATATTGGTAGGGTCACCCTAAAGTTAATGTGTATCTGTTAGTGAACCTAATTGTGCTGTGCATCGGTGTTATGCTTTTAACATTTGCTAGCTTTCAAAGAGTTCCATTTTTTTTTCTCCAAATATAAACTAAATTAACCATTTTCTACAAACCTGTAAAATTCTGGAACATTACGGGCACTTTTTCTTTAGTTAAGTCTTGCAATGTAGTAACAACACATTTGTCTAAACGGTGAATTCCTGCTCCTTGTTATGCTGTTCAGGGAACAGGGGTGGAGAAAGAGGGGCTAAGTATAGTTCAGGTTCTTCTCTACAGGAAGGGGAATGTGAATAGTTGTATTGCCTCAGGCTGCTTGAAGCAGATATCCTAGAGCCCAACCCAAGCTATGGGGAATAAAAACAGAAAATGCTGCAGAACACTCAGCTGGTCAGGCAGCATCTGTGGAGAGAGAGAAACAGTTAACGTTTCAGGTGGCTGATCTTTTGTCAGGACTGAAAGTAGTTGGTGATTAACTGGTTTTAAGCAAGTACAGAGGCAGGGGAAGGCGAGGGGAGGTCTACAATGGGCTGGAAGACAGGAGCGATTAAATGACAAAGGATGATGGTGTAAGGCAAAAAGGGTGGTAAATGGACAAGCAAAGAAACAATACATGGGTCTTGGAGCTTTAAATGACAACAGAACCATTACCAGTGCCTGCTGTCTGTAAAAACAGGAGCAGTGGTTATAACCTGAAATTGTTGAACTCCATGTTGAGTCCAGAAGGCTGTCAAGTGCCTAATTGAACGACAGAGAATAGTGTCAGGTGGGGGACCAAAAATGAAGGGTTTCTTTTTCCTAAGCTATAAGGGTACACAAAATTTAACTTTCACTCAATCACCCCCAAGATCCTGTTGGTACTTAAATGCTGAAGGAAGATTTGGAGAAGAAAAATCCATGTGAAAAGTCTTTGGAAGAGGTGAAAGAAAATAGTTTTAGAACAGGTGTTTTGACAAGTTTTCCATTTTGAAGAATGAATTCAAGTCTGTAGATAATCGGACAGGATATTTTCATCCAATAAACCCTCCCATTGGAGCAAAGGCTTCCAGGAAGATCAGTTTAGTTTTACCAATTGCCTGCATTATGGTCTTGGTAAATGTAACCAACCTCTATGTTTTAGTAATGCTGCATGCTAGCCATGTTCCAGTACTAGAAAGGCAGGAAATTCTGTGGAAAGGAGCCTCAAAATACAATAGTCCTATGCAAGAGGCTTCCTTGTAGCTATCTTTGTTTGTGCCATTGAGGGGCATAAAATGCTATAGTGCTGCTCTGTCAAAATTAGTATTGTTACATAGTTGTGGCATCTGTTATTTATTGTTAGAGATGTTTTATACCTGTACACGGACTTAAAAACCATATTTAGAAAGTGATGTAGTTATTAAGCTGGATTGTAAATTAACTTTCTATTTATTCTGTAGTGGAGATGCTTTTAATAAAAATGTTCTCTGTATAATTTACCTACTTGTAAATAATGGCCTTGTTGCAATTATGGGAGTGCTTTAATATGTAATCTGCTAAAAGCTTTTGAAATGGCTTCCTTATACCTAATTGTATGTGTATCACAGAACTGTACCCCAAAGCATTGATACTTTATTGATCCTGCAATAGCTGGTGCAATTATAGTTTGTGGGTCATGCTGAAACCATAAAACTGCTTCTGGGGTCTAATGATCCAATAGTTCAACTCTGCCCATACTTTCTTTACAACTTTGGTAGGATCTTAATGTATTTTAAAGTCCCTTCCATTCTATCAACCTTATTCTTCAATCCCAGTACACTAGTGAGGAATTTGACAGTTGTCATTTTGCTGGAGCATAACCAAACTGGTGGAGTTGCTGCTTTGGCATGCCCAAGTTTCGCAAACATTTCTGGAAAGACTGAAATTTGGAAATCCTTCTGCTGATTCAGTCTGCAACAGTGGACAACTGCTCGAGCTACAAGCAACATCATGAGTCTCAACACAAGTAGATATGTATTTTTTTTTGGAGAAAATGTTAGAATCTGTGATCATCGACCTCATTGACAGAATCCAATATAGAACTATTACTAAATGCCTGCTTTTCTAATTAAAATAAACTATAGTACGGAGAAGGAAGTGCTGTAGGGGATAGAATATTCACCTCTTAATAAATCATTGACGAAGACTGATGAGATCATTTGTCTTGTTGCCCTTGTGTGCAAGACTAACTCCTAATGAGGTGCTGAGACAAAATGTGTTAGCTGCTGCTACAAAACTATTTCCATATCATTTTCTAAATCTAGCCTGTTTTTATACACAGATTCAAATAGTAGCCTTCAAAAAGGAATTAGATAAATACTTGGAGAAAAAATTGTAGGGATATGGGGAAAGAGCGGGGGAATGGGACTAACTGGATTGTTCTTCGAAAGAGCCGGCGCAGACTCGGTGGGCTGAATGGTGGCCTCCTGTGCTGTACTATTCTATATATACTTGGGGAAAACCATCATACCTGATTTACCATTCCAATCCAATGGTTCTAACCAGGTCATGAAATACATTTGGCCCAACAGTTCTGTACTCCCACCTTACTTCATTTCACCCCATCAGCATATCCTTCTATTCCTTTCTCCCTCATGTGCTTATCTAGCTTCCCCTTAAATGTATCTATGCTATTTGCCTCAACTACTCTTTGGGGGGAATAACAGCTATCGTACTCTTTGGATATTCTTGAAACAACTCTTCCCCCCCCCCCCCCCCCCCAACAATGTACTGAAGCCTAAATAACACTCTTTGTAAGATTTTGATTAGCACCCTTATTCAAACTGCCTCACCTTTGATGTTGGAACCAGCAGCACCCGTGCTTCAGTTTAGCTAAGCCTCCTGCCTGGCACATTGAATGAATGGTGAGAAATGTATCAAATCATGCCGAACAAGCCCTATTATCTCAAAGCTAAACAGGCAAAAGTAAACAGTCAGATGGTGGTTTTATTTCTGTGTGGCTCGTTAACACTTCCAATTACCTAGGCCTCCACTCCTCGTTTAATGTCTACTGGCCTTCATGCTCAGTCAAAAATACTGCATTTAATATATCACTTATTATAAATTCACAATTTTCTTCTATTCTGTACTAATAAAACCCAGCGTGCTACATCTTTTCATATAAAGATCAAACTATTCTCTATAGCCAGGCAATCAAAATGCTGAACAAATACAGAAAGTGCTGGAAACACACAGATTAGCTGTTACCTCTGGCTAGAACAGACAGTTGGTGAATGCCGCCCTTCAGAAGTGGAAAAATAAGGGACGAACAGTGGATTCACAGGATCAAACACAGTGAGGAACTATTAGTTGAATGATCACTGGATGATGCAACAGATCATCTTGGCCAAATAATGGAAAGAAACCAAAGACATTTAAGGAAACAAGGGATACATGATTTGCTAATGCAGTAGGAGGCCAAAGGAAGAGATGGAAAATAGAGAAAACATAAGGTCCAGCTTTCAAATTGTTACAGAAGATGCTAACAGTACAATGGGGTTCATCGGAGGAACAGATCAACATCTCTATTACCTGCACTGTGTTCTGACGAAAGGTCTCAAAATATAAATCCTTTTTTAATACTTAGATGGGAAAGGTGTGAATTAGGGATTGTTGGCAGTTAACGGCCTTTGTTTTTGATACCTGGCATCAGTTGGAAAACACATCCCAGGCTTTGTGGTTGAAATTGGATCAGTCTATGTGAACTTCTATTGTCTTTCAAAGAAACTATCATTTGATTACTTTGGGATCAAAGGCTACTGGGACTATCACAATTTTTGTGCAGGTCGTTCTCTTGGATTCCGCATCCTGATCACTCCCATAAGTGGACCTCACATCCCATATGGTCTGAAGCGCACCCTTTTCTGCTCGACATCTAGTTAAATTATAGCAGGAATGAGCAAGTGAAACAGGAAGGACCCTAACGCTATATACCAGATAAATGAAATATGATACATGCCGCCGCTTGAATTCTCTTACCCTTAGAGAAGGCAGACTGATTCAGCACTTTACTGAGGCAAGGCAAAGCAAAGACTTTAGATCAATAGCTGGTTTATTTACATAAAATACACAGTCATTATACAGTTTTCACATTGAGAATATATGTGCCTCGACAAAACTTTATGAGAAACAATAAGTATGCAACTTACTATCTCTCCAAACATGGACTCATTTTCTGTAGCTTAACCCTTTGAAACTAAGCTGGTTCAGACTCCAGGGGGAAAAAATTTGTGTTCGCCAGAAAAGTGTGCAGTTAACGGCTGCTGGAAATGGCCGCAACGGTAAGCGAGTGAAATTGGTCTGGGGGGCGTGGAGATAGGCGGCGCAGCACTCACCTTCCGTACATTGCCGTCCTGGTGGCGTCGCTGGAGGGATCCGGGATGAAGTTCCTGTCCAGGTTTGACGTTGCAGCTTCGCTCAGCCTCTGTGAGCGAAGCTGTGGAGCTTGCTGGGAATTGTGGGCAATGAAAAGGTCTGAGATTTAAAGGGGCCATGCACACAAGCAATACAAAATAAAATGCAGTGAATCAATACATTTTTCCAGCCCTTTCTGTCTTTTAAGAAATATTCAATATTTAAAAGAAGTTCCAAATGTGAATATTCAGCTGTTTAAGCTAAATTACCTTCCTATCCTCAACAAATGGGAAAAGTGCCTCAGCACTAACATAAATGGCTCAGCAAGCCAGGGAAAGGGCTCCGAGGGTCTCACATACAGCACTCCAGCTTTGTGCAGGGGGTCAACACTGCAAGAGCGGCTCTCTACCCACAGGGGCCAGGAGGCCTCCTAGAAAGAACGATGTGGGAGTACATCACTAAAGCCGTCACTGCCAGCAGTGTTGCCCCCACCACCTGGCTCCAGTGCCCAAAGAAGCTTCATGACCTCAGACCACTGGTCAAGGTCAGTGAATGCATCTTCAAAAGCAGCCTCCTACCAATTGCACCACTAGCCTCACACACTGCTCAATCCACAACCCCCACAATCTGCACCAATGACGAGGCACATCTCCCATTCCTAGCCTCACCTCACTCCCTTGGAGGAGACGGTGCAGGCCATTCTTGGCAGGGGCATGGTTGAGTCCTTGGCCAGCGGTGGGGCTGAAAGGATTCAAGATGTGGGCATCCTCGTATGTTATCCTCCTGGCATGTACCTCTTGCTTACTCGCCCTCCCGTCAGCACAACTCCACCCTTGTGCTTTCCTCATTTCACACACCTAAGAAATGCAGCCTGCCCAGCCAGTGGGTCAACAAGAGGCAGCCTGCCCAGCCAGTAGGATCGCAGGCGAATGATTCCATCCTGGATATCCTGGCCAGAAAGGGGCTGTCTGGGTTGCATCCTTCTGTCTAATTCCTCTTCTGCGTTTTCCTCTTCCCTCTACAAGCAGATGCTGTAAATGTGAAATGACAGCATAAAATGCTGGAAATACTCAGTTGGTCAGGCATCATGTTGACCTGAGACATGAACTCTGTTTTTCTCTCCACGGATGTTGCCTGACCTGCTGAGTATTTGCAACATGTTCTGTCTTCTCAAAGGCCTTCATTTACCATCCGAGCCCCTGCAAGCGTCCAGCAGCACACCCTACACACTTAAAAAGCTATTCACATCTATTGCAGCAAGCCACCACTTCAATAAGATCAAAGAAACCCAGTCCAAACCCTTAAATTCAAACTTACCTGAATGATGTGTATGTTCCTTTAAGAGCTGCAGACATCGACACTGTCAGCCTGCTTGCACACCAGGGTAAGCTGGGTAAAGTTGTTTCTCCTGTATTTCCTTATTGGATTTATTGGTGACTATCCTGTACTTATGACCCCCAGTTTTGGACTCCCTCAGAAGCGGAAACGTAGTAGAAGAATCTCTATCTCATATAGATTTTAAATTGGGGAGTGGGTTTGTAGTGTTGTTGGAAATATTTGAGATTTTGACGTCCATATATTTTGTATGTTCAGGACTCTGCTTTATGCATAGTAGCTGAAAGACCAGATGTGTTTGCAATTACAGATTAACCGTGCAAATTCTCTAGCTCAATCTGGTTGTAGGATTTTGCCATGAAGCAGGCTTCTTATCATGTCAATCCCAATTAATGCTGTGGCAAACTGCCATTGTTTCAGTGCGCTGTATCTCAACCCCAGTTTCTCATGTGGACTACAGATTGAGCTGACAAGAATTTGGTTACTTATTCAGGAGAAAGAAAACTTTATATATAACAACTTATTTATATCGCCCCTTTTCCAGTCAGTCAACATGAACTTGTATTTATACAGCGCCTTTAACGTAGTAAAACATCCCAGCGCTTCACAGGAGCGATTATCAAACAAAATTTGACTTTGAGCCACGTAAGGAGATATTACGGCAGGTGACCAAAAGCTTGGTCAAAGAAGTAGGTTTTAAAGGAGGAGAGAGAGGTGGAGAGGTTTAGGGAGTGAATTCCAGAGCTTAGGGCCTAGGCACCTGAAGGCACAGCTGCCAAAAATAAATATAAAGCATATATTGTTATTGTAATGTTAATTTAAAAAATGCTATTTTTCCATTTAACTATAACTTATCTGCATTACGTTAGTTAACACTTTCAGGACCACAATAAAATTTTAAAATAAAAACTTAATAAAGAAAGACTTACGCCTTTCACACACCTTTACAGCCAATGAAGTACTTTTGAAGTGTAGTCACTGTTGTAATGTAGGAAACGCAGCAGCCAATTGCACACAGCAAGCTCCCACAAACAGCAATGTGATAATAACCGGATAATCTCTTTTTGTTATGTTGATTGAGGGATAAATATTGGCCCAGGACATCAGGGACAGCTCCTTTGCTCTTCTTCGAAATAGTGCCATGGGATTGTTTACGTCCACCTGACAGAGTAGATGGGCCCTCGGTTTAACGTCTCATCTGAAAGACGGCACCTCCGACAGTGCAGCACTCCCTCAGCACTGCATTGGATTTTTGTGCTCAAGTCTCTGGAGTGGGACTTGAACCCACCACCTTCTGACTCAGAGGTGAGAGTGCTATCCACTGAGCCACGGCTGACACAGAGACAGAGAGAGAGACAGACAGTGAGTGAGAGATCTCAAGACTATGCAGTTTTACTTTCTTCAGAAAATACTGTGAAAATAAATGTACTTGTTCTCTGCTTCGGGCACAATTTCCGATGTTCAGTATCGGAAGCAAATGATTTTTGGTCATTTCACATTTTAAATAAAAGAGCGATATGCACACGTCACAGATTGCAAAGCAATTCCATCCGTCGAAAGGTTAAAATTAACATAATGCAGCAACCTAACTAAATGACATTACTTTGATGGCGGTTCTGCAGCAGCATTTCCCTGTGGACACAAGAGGTGGTTTCTCCTCAGTATCCCTGACGTCAGGGCGTGTTGTGCTTAAGGATGGTGAAACTGCAGCTGCTGCTGGAGACATCACTCACTGTAAATAGACATTAACCCGGGAGATGGAAAACAGTTACCTGGCTGTAATCGAACGTTTGCTTCATTCGCCAGGACAGTACGAGGGAACCAAGATTCTTTACATTTTGCACCCTTGAAACTTGCACCTTATAACTGAGAGCGTGCATGCGGCGTGACATATTCATCCTGGTTATTTTCCTACCTTTTTTTCCCAATAGGTTTGCATTTTGTGTAATTTTCCAGAATGTAGAACTCGCTACCACAGGGAGTAGTTGAGGCGAATAGCAAAGATGCATTTAAGGGGAAGCTAGATAAGTACATGAGGGAGAAAGGAATGGAAGGTTTTGAGAGATGAGGTGGAGTGGGAGGAAGTTCGTGTGGAGCATAAACACTGGCATAGAATAGTTGGGCTGAATGGCCTGTTTCTCTGCTGTACATATATGTAATAGGAAAAAAAAACAAAGCCCAATACTGGGTTCTTCTTATGCATGATTAGTCCATTTGCACCAAAGTGTAAACTAAATGATTTCTAAGGATAGCCAGCATTCCCCACTGAACACAGACTCTGAGGGCACTCTTTAGTGTTTATAACTTGGGTGGCAAGGCTGCTACCCTTTGTCCAACTGATAAATATTCTCTCTGTCAAGATCTGTCTCCTGCTCTATCTGGAAAAGTAATTCATTGGCTGTAAAGCTCTTTGGGACGTTCCCGGGGTCGTGAAAGGCGCTGTACAAGCAGATTTAATAGTAGCCTTCAAAAGGGAATTGGATAAATACTTGAAGGAGAAAATATGGGGAAAGAGCGGGGCCAACTGGATTGCTCTTCAAAAGAGCCAGCGCAGACTCGATGGGCCGAATGGCCTCTTTCTGTGTTGTATGATTCTATGATTCAAAGTCTTCCTTTTCTTTCCTCTCTGACCTACCTGTGGTCTTTCTTGTTCAATTCAAGCAAAATTTCCATGGCCTTTTACTTTCCCATCTCTGTGTGCTCCGTATCCCACAGGATCTCTGAAATCTGTCCCACAGGAAATGTTTCAGAGACCACAAACGTCCCCCGAGAAGCAGGGGGGACTGAGGGAGAGCGAGCGAGCTGTAAACACCATTTCTCTGCCTTGCATCTAAGCATCTCTCGAGGGGGTTTCACAACAGAAGTGCAGATCTCTTTGTGCAATGTAAAATGCAGTTTTGGGGCCCTTGCTGACACTTACCTTAACACATAGTGTTGCAATGTTAACACCCTGACATCAGGAATGTTGGAAGAGCTGAAAACTGACTTCAGAATCATGGACTGAGCGCGGCCTTGAGGTGTCAGTATAAATTGGCTCTCCCTACCTGCAAATAACTCCCGGTGAAACGCTTTTGAGTTCCTTGTGTGCAGTATAACTACAACCATAAATGACACATATCGAAAATGACACATATGCAGACCATGCATGCTAACACATGTACACATAGACAATGACACATGCACAGTAAGTGTTGCTGCGATACAATCTGTCATTAAATACTTCTTTTGCCTGCAATTCACCTTCCACTGAAAATCGCAGATTAACAAAGTCAGACCAGCCCGGCACTTTTCTGTTGATCAGAGGGGAGGGGCAGCCTGCACTCTGACCCCCAGTGATGACTTGGACCCAGTCTGATCCTTGAAGCTGAATTGGGCTCAGGCTGGTGTGATTGTCGGGATGGAGTTAGGACTCATGTGATCCCCATGGTGAAGGTGCATTGAGCCTTGTATGATCCCTGGAATGGGGTGTGGGCCGGTCTTGAGCTCTAGGGTGGGGTTAGATAGAATTCGGTAAGATTCCTGGGATATGGTTGGACTGAGCCCAGTGTGATCACTGGGATTAGGGCTGGACTGAGCTTGGAGAGATCCTTGGTGTGGGTTTGGATTGAGAAGGTCCATGAGGTTAGGGTTGAATTGAGCCCAGTGTAATTCCTGGAGTGCGGCTGGATTAAACCCAGTGAGATCCTAGGGATGGAGTAGAATCTGCTATAATCCCTGGGGTGGGGCTTGATTTCATCCAGTGAGATTCCTGGAATGGGGTTGGATTGGGTCTGCTGAAATCCTTGGGAGTGGGGTAGGACCTGGTGTATTCCGTGGGATCGGATTGCCCTCAGGTGATTGGTGGGGTGGGACTGAATTGGAGCCAAGGTAATCAATGGAGTTATTCAGCCTGGGTTATCCCTGGGGTTAGGAGTGAGCCTGGGGTGATCCTTGGGGAGGGATCGGGTGAGCTTGGGGTGATCCCTGGGACTTGATTTGGCCCCAGTGATCCTGGGTGGGACTGGACTGGGTCAGGGGTGATATTTGGGGTTGGATAGAGTCTAGATGTCCCTGAGGTGGGGGGTGGATTGACTCCTGGGGGTTGGATTGATTCCCGGGTTGGGGTTGGATTGACCTCTGTTGGGGTGAGGTTGGGATGACCCCTTGGGGTGGGATTGGATTGACCTTTGGGGGGTTGGATTGACACCTGGGCGTGAAATTGATCCCTGGGGATGGGATTGACCTTTGGGGGATTGGATTGACCCCTGGTGGATGGGAGTTGAACTGAGATCCCTGGGTTACCCTGAATCCGGTCTCTCCTCTCTTCAGTGAGCTGGGCCTAGCCCAACCCCGGCCTCACGCCCAGCCGCCTCTCGCACTCCGCTCCGGTTGCGCCTGCGCCGTGAGCCCGGTCCCCGGGAGAGCCGGCCGCCGGCACTGCGCACGCGCGCCGAACCTTGCAACGGCCGCGCGCACCGGGGCAACTTCCTGCTGAGGAAAGAACGTCAGTCACTCTGCAAATCAGTGTGTGTGTATGTGTACGTGCAAGAGGGAGAAACAGCAGGCAAAAAAAGGGGGTTAAATAATTGCAAGCAAACGCGCAAACTGCACGCAATGCAATCGTATCCAGATCTTGAGGGGCTTTAGGAATCACAGGTATGTGTTCTTAGTTCCCCTTTTTTTTTACAGGATACCTTTTTTCATTTGCAGAGTGGATTTGCGACAGATGCTAAAGGTGGTGTGGAACCTGTAATGCAAAAAAAACCTTTAATGCAAGAAAACCCTGTTAAAAATAACACCGCATGAAAGAAATAACAGAATGCACAATCCTAATGGGGTTTTTTTGCTCTAAATATGGTTATATGTTTCTCCAGTGTTTTTCTTCTTATGAATTGTGCATTGACTGGAACATCCAAGAGGTGGTTAATCTTATTGTGAAGATGCTGTTCTCGCCGATCAGTTTATTGCTGCAGTAATGCTTTGTTGTGTTGATGTGGCATCATCTTGAGGTTGCACAGTAGGCTTATGGCTGCAAGAGGAAAGCTTCTTAAGATCTTGTGTGTCTGTTTCATTTGCTGGTCTGTTTGTAACTATATCATACCGAGAAAAAACCCTACCTTACATTGTTTTAACCCAAAGGAGGGTGGTGATGATATCTAAGAGCAAGGTTTTACCCATGATCCCATCTATGTCAACCTGTAACCCCCCCCCCCCCCCCCCCCGTCAATTCTCTGAATCTTTCAAGATCAGGATAGAGGAATTCTTTTATTTTTAAAGGGGAAGAGGGTTAACATATTTGGCATGCAAATTTTAATTCGTTTAACTGTAATGGTAATTCAATAGCAGTGACTTAATAATATAGAAGGCAATCTAAAAACGTGTCTATATATTTACAAATGTAATAGCCAGTGTTACTGTTGGGATTTCATTTTTCCCATTTCCCATATTTCTGCACAGGTTAATTAAATTAATACTGCATACAGTTCTGAAGAAGAGAGTGCATTTAAATTCTGCAGCTTGTACTTGGAATCATCAGTGTCCCATTGAATTTTGGAGAAGCGTCTGAAAGATTTTTCATTCATCAAAGTTTTATTCATATTTTTGAGTTCTTTGCAACTGCCAATGATAAATTCAATGGGTCAGTAAAATAAAAGATTTGGCTAAAAGTCTAAGAAAAATCTACTCTACATTATATGAATTATATGGGCCATGGTGATATACAGATTGAAAGAATCACTTTGGGGAAAGTGATATAGGGCCTTGGTGAGACCACTCCTGGAGTACTGTGCATGCTTTGGTCTCCTTACCTAAGGAAGGATATTCTTGCCCTAGGAAGTGCAACGAAGGTTCATTAGACTGGTTCCTGGATGGGGGATTGTCCTATGAGGAGAGATTGAGTAGACTAGGCCTATATTCTCTAGAGTTTAGAAGAATGAGAGCTGTTTTCGTTGAAACATATACAATTCTTAAGGGTATTGACGGGGTAGATGCGGAGAGGCTTTTTCACTCTTGGATGAGCTGCAATTTCCTCCAGTTAAACATTGGGTAGACTGAAGCCTTCGTCTTCGGCCCCCGCTACAAACTCCGTCCCCTCGCCATCGATTCCATCCCCCTTTCCCAGTCAGTGCCTCAGGTTGAAGCAGATCATTCACAACCATGCTATCTTATTTGACCCTGAGCTGAGTTTCTGATCACATATCCTCTCTGTGACAAAAACCCCCTACTTCCACCTCCACAGCATTGCCTGTCTCCGCCCCTGCCTCAGCCCATCTGCTGCAAAAAGCCTCATCCATGCCTTCAGACTCAACTACTCCAATGCTGTCCTGGTCGGCTTTCCATTCTCCACCTTCCATAAATGACAGCTCATCCAAATCTCTGCTGCCCATAACCTAACTCGCATCAAGTGACTCTCGCCCATCTGCTCGCTGACCTACATTGGCTCCCAGTCCTCCAATGCCTCAAATATAAAATTCTCATCCTCGTCTTTAAATCCCTTCATGCCCTTGCAGTTCTCTACCTCTGTAACCACCTCCAGCCCTATAACCCCCTGGTGCTCGTGTTCTAACTTGCACCCAGTCCCGTTCCCCCATCACCCCTGTGCTCGCTGACCACATTGGCACCTGGTTAAGCAACGCCTCGATACTTTAAAAAAATTCTCATCCTTGTTTTCAAATCCCTCCATGGCCTCTCCCCTCCCTATCTCTGTAACCTCCTCCAACCCTACAACCCTCCGAGATCTTTGCGCTCCTCCAATTCTGGCCTCTTGAGCATCCCAGATTTTAATCACTCCACCATTGGTGGCCATGCCTTCAACAGTCTAGGCCCTAAGCTCTGACATATCCTCCCTAATCCTCGCCACCTCTCTCTCCTCCTTTAAGACATCCTTAAAACCTACCTATTTGACCTGTCCTAATATCTCCTATGCGGCTCGGTGTCAAATTTTGTCTGATAACATTCCTGTGAAATGCCTTGGGATGTTTTACTATGTTAAAGGTGCTATATAAATGCAAGTTGTTGTTGAGAACTCGACGTTCCTCCGATTCTATCTCGTGTCCATTTCTCACTTCCTTCATCCTGCAGTTTTTGGCCGTGTCTTCAGCTATCTAGACCCAATGCTCTGGAGATTCCTCCCTGAACCTCCCCTTCCTCCTTTATGACCATCCTTAAACTCTACCTTTTTGACCAAGCTTTTAGTCGTCCCTCCTCAGATTAGACTATTCCAACATAATCCTGGCTGGCCTCCCATCTTCTACCCTCCATAAACTTAACCCCATCCAAAACTCTGCTGCCCACGTCCTAACTCGCACCATGTCCTGTTCACCCATCACCCCGTGCTCGCTGACCTACATTGGCTCTCGGTCCGGCAGCATCTCGAATTTAAAATTCTCATCCTTGTTTTCAAATCCCTCCATGGCCTCACCTCTCCCTATCTCTAATCTCCTTCAGCCCTATAACCC
Organism: Somniosus microcephalus; assembly: GCF_052327205.1. NCBI lineage: Eukaryota > Metazoa > Chordata > Chondrichthyes > Squaliformes > Somniosidae > Somniosus > Somniosus microcephalus. Next base: position 255,084,877 of record NC_140987.1, on the reverse strand, counting down.
TCCGAGATCTCTGCGCTCCTCCAATTCTGGCCTCTTGAGCATCCCCAATTTCCATCGCTCCACCATTGGCGGCCGTGTCTTCAGCTGCCTGGGGCCATAAGCTCTGGAATTCCCTCCCTAAACCTCTCCACCTCTCTCCCTTCCTTTTAAGACCCTCCTTTAAAAACCTACATCTTTGACCAAGCTTTTGGTCACCTGTCCTAATATCTCTTCATGTGGCTCGGTGTAAAATTTTGTTTTCTAACACTCCTGTGAAGTAGCGTGGGATGTTTTACTAAGTTAAAAGCACTGTATAAATACAAGTTGTTGTTGTTGTAGTGAAGAACAGATTCATCCTTTTCCCCGTGTGCGTTTTACTCTGATGTTTCTATAACGTCTCGTGTCTGTCTCTACTACCCTTCATGAATCAGTCAAATGCTGCAATCCAGCTGTTCTTGAAATTGACCACCTCTTGCATTTCTTTGTTGGTATATTTTTCCCTCCTTTGCCCCTGCCCCCGCTGTCATAATGACATCATTCTCAATGCAGCTCTTGGCATTGGTTATTCAACTGTTTAAAATCTTCAAAATTGCAGGGAAAGATCATTAAAAAAAAAAATCAGCTTCTGCAACAATGACAGCTTGCATTTATGTAGCGTCTTTGGAGGAGCGCAGAGATCTTGGAGGGTGGGTTGTAGGGGGTTGGAGATAAAAAGGTAAGGAGGAGCGAGGGCCATGTAGGGATTTGAACACAAGGATGAGAATTTTAAAATCGAGGCATTGCCAGACCGGGAGCCAATGTAGGTCAGTGAGCACAGGGGTAATGGGTGAAGGAGATTTGGTGTGAGTCAGGACACGGGCAGCAGAGTTTTGGATGAGCTGAAGTTTACAGAAGGTGGAAGATGTGAGGCCGGCCAGGAGAGCATTGGAATAGTCAGAGTCTATTGGGCAGATGCATGGCAGATGCTGTATAATGTGGATAAATGCGAGGTTATCCACTTTGGTGGCAAAAACAGGAAGGCAGATTATTATCTGAATGGCAATAGATTGGGAGAAGGGGAAGTGCAACGAGACCTGGGTGTCCTTGTGCACCAGTTGCTGAAGGTAAGCATGCAGATGCAGCAGGCGGTTAAGAAGGCAAATGGTATGTTGGCCTTCATAGTGGTGGATTCGAGTACAGGAGCAAGGATATCTTGCTGCAGTTGTACAGGGCCTTGGTGAGACCACACCTTGAGTATTGTGTGCAGTTTTGGTTGCCTTATCTGAGAAAGGATGTTCTTGCCATGGAGGGAGTGCAGCGAAGATTCGCCAGACTGATACCTGGGATGGCAGGAATGACATATGAGGAGAGATTGGGTCAATTGGGCTTATATTCGCTGGAGTTTAGAAGAACGAGAGGGGATCTCATTGAAACTTATAAAATTCTAACAGGACTAGACAGACTAAATGCAGGAAGGCTGTTCCTGATGGCGGGGGAGTCCAGAACCAGGGGTCACAGTCTAAAGATGAGGGGTAAGCCTTTTAGGACAGAGATGAGGAGGAATTTCTTCACCCAGAGAGTGGTGAACCTGTGGAATTCTCTACCACAAAAGGCAGTTGAGGCCAATTCATTAAATATATTCAAGAAGGAATAAGATATATTTCTTGCGGCTAAATGGATCAAGGAATATGGGGAGAAAGCAGGGACAGGGTACTGAATTTGGATGATCAGCCATGATCTCATTAAATGGCGGAGCAGGCTTGAGGGGCCGAATGGCCTACTCCTGCTCCTATCTTCTATGTTTCTATGTCTGGAGATAACAAAGGCACGGATGAAGGTTTCAGCAGCAGATGAGCTGAGGCAGGGGCGGAGACGAGCGATGTTACAAATATTAAAGCACACCTTTAATAATGTTTAAAGCTGCTCAAGAGCATGCATGCAGAAGCATTAAAAAAAAAGACATGTTAAAATGTGGTCGCAAAATTCAATTTACCAGCAAGTTAGTGACGGTGAGATCGGGGCATTTGACAGCCAGGTTTGTGCTCTATGTTACCAATCTTGCTGTTGCGAGAAAATTTGGGCCGATATTGTCCTGGAAAACTGCCCTTGGTCGGGCAGGTAAAATGCGGGAATGTTGGGAGTTGTCCAAATCTGAAAAGGGGATCTGGGAATTTGGCAACCCCAATCATGAAGTTTGCAGTTGAGAAGGAAAATAAAATTCAAAATAGCTTTTAGCAAGAATCCCTAAAATGAAAACTAGATTTTAACATTTTCTCTACTCTTGTTGCCTCTCTCATCCTCACTCTTCTTGCCCAACTGAATAATCTTTGCTGACACTGAAGTGAACATTTTTCAATTGAAAACATGCTACGAAAATAACAAACCCTTGTGGCCTCCTAACCCTTCTGTTACTTATCTAGACAGCCTGATCTGTAAAGATATTAATCATACTATGCTGTTAGCTGGGACGTGTAGTCTATAAATCTAATCTGTAAATCCATATTCTTTTTGTGAAGAGATTGGACTATATGCTCTGGAAAGTTCCAGGAGTGTCCTGACGAGGCTTGAGCCGAGCCCTACAGAGGTAATTATGTGGGGCTTGTATCTGATCTAATGTGCCACAGCTCACTGGGCTAGGCTGTGACAACTGAACAAGATTACATAGAATTACAGCACAGAAACCAGCAATTCGGCCCAACTGGTCTCTGCCGGTGTTTATACTCCACATGAGCCTCCTCTCTCCCGTGTCAGTGGGTAGCACTCTCGCCTCTGAGTCAGAAGGTTGTGGGTTCAAGTCCCACTCCGGAGACTTGAGCACAACATCTAGGCTGACATTCCCAGTGCAGTGCTGAGGGAACGCTGCACTGTCATCAGTGCTGCACTGTCAAAGGTGGGGTCTTTCGGGTGAGATGTTAAACCGAAGCCCCGTCTGCCCCCTCAGGTGGATGTAAAAATCCCATAGCACTATTTCGAAGAAGAGCAAGGGAGTTATCCCCCGGTGTCCTTGCCAATATTTATTCCTCAATCAACATAACAAAAACAGATTATCTGGTCATTATCACATTGCTATTTGTGGGAGCTTGCTGTGCGCAAATTGGCTGCCGTGTTTCCTACGTTATAATGTCCTGAGGTCGTGAAAGGCGCTAAACAAATGCATGTCTGTCTGTCTTTCTCTTCATCTCACCCTTTCTCTTCACCTAACTCTTTTTCTCTCTCTCTCTCTCTCTCTCTCTCTCTCTCTCTCTCTCTCTCACACACTCACTCTCTCTTTATCTCACCCTCTCTTTATCTCACCCTATCAGCACATCTTTCTATTCCTTTCTCCCTCATGTGTTTATCTAGCTTCTGCTTAAATGCATCTATGCTAATCGCCTCACCTGCTCTCTCTGGTTACGAGTTCCACATTCTAACCACTCTCCGGGTAAAGAAGTTTCTCCTGAATTCCCTATTGAATTTATTGGTGACTATCTTATATTTATGGCCCCTAGTTTTGGACTCCCCTCCCCCACCCAAAAGTGGAAACATCTTGTTTGCATCTACCTTATCAAACCTTTTCATGTTTTTAAAGACCTCTATCAGGCCACCTCTCAGCTTTCTCTTTGCTAGAGAACAGAGCCCCAGCCTGTTCAACCTTTCCAGATAGTTATAACCTTTCCGTTCTGGTATCATTTAGTACTTTTTTTTTTGCACCTTGTCCAGTGCCTCAATATCCTATTTATAATTTCAGATTGCCAGACGGGCAGCCCGCTCTGTGGTACACATGTGGCAGCTGCACTCCGCTCCCGCCTTCCGACTCGCACCAAACTCGCCTCCAGCCGCCGCAAATTCGCTTACTCTTTATCCACGGTGCCCCTCCCCTGTAAGGCCGGCCCTGCTCGGTACTCGTATTATTTCACAGACCCCCTGGAAAGTCTCTACGGACCCCAGTTTGAGAACCACTGTGTTAGAGGACCCAATGACCTTTTCGAAAGGTTCATAACTATTAAAGTGGGCTCCATTGTAAACCTATTTTCAGTCCTTCATCATTATTGCAGTTTAAAAAAAAAAAAAGAGCTCTTCGCTACTGTCTAATGATAAATTAAGCATTTTCACAAGTTAAGAGTAAATGCTACATAATGATGCTAGCCCTAACAATGCTACAAAAAGAAACACATCATGTGGAATACAGAAACTGTGGTGAGGGGTGCAAAGGCGTTTAGAAGGGAAAGAAAGAAAGAACTCACATTGATATCCCGGCACAGGCACAATGGGCCAAATGGCCTTCAGTGCTGTATCAGTCTATGATTCTACTAGCTGAAGTGCCCGGCGGTGCCGAGGCTTTTTCGAGCGCATGTTGTTGTTGGAAGAGAGAGAGAGAGAGCGACTGGGGGGGAAGAGAGAGAGCGACTGGGGGGGGAAGAGAGAGAGCGACTGGGGGGGAAGAGAGAGAGCGACTGGGGGGGAAGAGAGAGAGCGACTGGGGGGGAAGAGAGAGAGCGACTGGGGGGAAGAGAGAGAGCGACTGGGGGGGAAGAGAGAGAGCGACTGGGGGGAAGAGAGAGAGCGACTGGGGGGGAAGAGAGAGAGCGACTGGGGGGGGAAGAGAGAGAGCGACTGGGGGGGAAGAGAGAGAGCGACTGGGGGGGAAGAGAGAGAGCGACTGGGGGGGAAGAGAGAGAGCGACTGGGGGGGAAGAGAGAGAGCGACTGGGGGGGGAAGAGAGAGAGCGACTGGGGGGGGAAGAGAGAGAGCGACTGGGGGGGGAAGAGAGAGAGCGACTGGGGGGGGAAGAGAGAGAGCGACTGGGGGGGAAGAGAGAGAGCGACTGGGGGGGAAGAGAGAGAGCGACTGGGGGGGAAGAGAGAGAGCGACTGGGGGGGAAGAGAGAGAGCGACTGGGGGGGAAGAGAGAGAGCGACTGGGGGGAAGAGAGAGAGCGACTGGGGGGGAAGAGAGAGAGCGACTGGGGGGTAGAGAGAGAGCGACTGGAGGGAAGAGAGAGAGCGGGTGGGGGGAAGGGGCGGGGGGAAGAGAGAGCGGGTGGGGGGAAGGGGCGGGGGGAAGAGAGAGCGGGTGGGGGGAAGGGGCGGGGGGAAGAGAGAGCGGGTGGGGGAAGAGAGAGCGGGTGGGGGAAGGGGAGGGGGGAAGGGGCGGGGGGAAAGGAGGGGGGAAAGGGGAAGGGGGAAGGGGGGTAAGGGGGGGCGGGAAGGGGAAGGGGGGGGAAGGGGAAGGGGGGGCCCAGGCCGAGAGCCCTGCTCTCCGAGCCCCGCCCCCCCCCCCCCGGCCGAGAGCCCCGCCCGCCCCCCCCCCCCCCCCCCCGGCCGAGCCCGATTGCGGCTCTGAGAGACGGCCGGCGGCCGAGCCCCGCCCCCCCCCCCCCCCGCCGCGGAGCGCGGAACAGAGACGCCGCGTCTCACCTGCTCCTGCTGCGCGCGCACCCTGACCCTCGTGGCTGACGCTGTTGCCCTGGGTAACGTGACACGGGGGGGGGTGGTGAGGAGCTTAGCAGCAGCCCAGTTACCTAGCTCGGGCCTGGCTGGGCAAGAAAGGCCCAGGCTTTCAGGCCTAAGAAAAAAACGGGCAAAGGTAGGAAAAAGAATGTTCAGGTTAGATAAAATATTTACAAACGAGTGATTTATTTTAAAAGAATTTAATAAATTGAATTTTATTTTGCTGGAAATGTATATTTGAAAAGAAAGACGCAGAAAGCAGGAAAAAGAATGGAAGCAAGATGGCGGCGACTCACCTCGGTTCAGAACGATAAGGCCCGCCCACACACGCACCGATTGGTCGACCGTCAGGTCACCAAAGCGTAGGATTGGTCAATCGTCCCGTCACTCGACCGTAGGAGGGCCCCGGCCGCACGCGGCAGCAAGCCGCCGTACGATTGGTCGACCTCGAGGTCACTCTGTCGCTAATGAGCGGATAATGAGATGCTAATGAGCGGAATGTTGAAGGTTTTTGGGATACCGTGGGCGCGATTTTAGCCCGGCCGAAACGTAAATACGCTTAAAACCGTCTCGGAAGCGTAAGCTTTCTTTGGAGGTAACGCGCGCGTAGGTACGCCCTGTAACTTTCGAGCGCATAGCCCGACAGACGCACATGCGATGACAGACCGAATGACAGAATGACAGACAGAAGTACCGATTTATATATATAGATATAGCACCTTTCACGATTTCAGGACTTCCCCAAGAGCTTGACAGCCAATCAAGTACTTTTGAAATGTTGTCACTGTTGTAATGTAGGAAATGCGGCAGCCCATTTGGGCACAGCAAGCTCCCACAAACAGCAAAGTGATAATGACCAAATCATCTTTTTTTTTTAAAAAGTGATGTTGGTGGAGGGATAAATATTGGCAAGGATACCGGGGAGAACTCCCCTGCTCATCTTCGAAATATTGGCTGTGGGATCTTTTAACTCCACCTGAGAGAGCAGACGGGGCCTCGGTTTAACATCTCACCCGAAAGACGGTGCTTCCGACAGTGCAGCACTCCCTCAGTACTGCACTGGGAGTGTCAGCCTGGATTATGAAAAACAAAATACACCTTGCAGATAATATACAGGAAACTTTTTTTTATCCGGCACCAACGTGGTGCCAGTTCATCAAAAATTCCGGATAACCGAAAGCTATAGTAAAAGATACCTGAACCTACTCGTGAATTTTGCCAGTTAACCGAGATTTCCGGTTATTTAGGTGCCGGTAAATCGAAAGTTTCCTGTAAAAGGACATCGTAAAAACTTTTAGAAGCATATAAACAACAAAACAAGAGCATGAATGTATGGAGGATATATTAAATATTTTGCAATTATGTTTGCAAATGTTGGTGGAAGTGAAGCCCTAGATGTGCTAGAGGAGGAAATGGAACAATTGTTGGATAATTCCTGGAAAGAATAAGCGGAAGTCCAGGTGGATAATTCACTGGGCCTCGATGACATGAACTCTTGGGGAGGAGATAGAAAACACTTCAACCACAATCTTTCAGCCCTCCTTAAATATGCAAACTGAACCAGGTAGTAGCCAGATAGTAGTCATTGAAACACCTCTGCCCAAGATGGGAGAGAAAGATAAACTGGGTAACTATAGTTAGTCTAGTGTCTGTTGGAGGCAAATTCTTAGGGGGGAAAATTTGGTATCGCCCCATTTGGGGCGCCATTATTGGCGGTACGCAAAGTTTAGCACCTGGCGCTAATTATTGCCTCCGACAGCAAACTTGGCTTTTATCGCCCCTGGAAGTGATTGGAGTGTTAAATCAGGCGCTACACACCTCTCTTAAGGCACTAAGGCCGTGGAGCGAGGCGCTATCTCAGAGGATGGGCGAAGCTCGTGATGTCAGTCAGCAATGGAACACAGACACAATGGCACCGGCCAGTTCTTAAAGGTTGATCTTGCTCTCTATCCACAGCCTGCTCATTGCAGCCTTGAATCTCGGCCTGGAGAGACCTGTACATCAAATCTGCTGGAAAGAACAATGGAGAGACCCAGGGAAAAAGCTCACAGTGCAGCCCCCACAGTCCCTTCTAAATCGATACAAGGAAGGGCAAATCAAAATGAACCTGCAAAATGCTGCTCAGTGCCCTAAACTCCTTTACACAGCGTTGAATCTCTCCAGAAGTCTGTCTGTCTGTCTCTCTCAGAATGCGTGGTGCAAAAATGTCACCAACAAATAAAGGCAGGAAGTGGTCGCCTTTAAATAGCGCTCCCCCAGTCCCTTTCTGACAGCAAAACGCTCCCCTCAACCTGCCGTTGCTAGCGCAGGTGGTAAGGCAGGGGGCGCCACTCAATATCCGGTCCGGGGCGTTGCACACTCGACTGACGTCACGATCTGCCGGCGCAGGAGATCGTGGCGGTAGTGTTTAGCGCCGCCGAAAAATGTCTAGTTAATTTCGCGAGAGGCGCAGATATCGCCGCGCCCGGGCGCTAGTTGCTTTGCGCCCCACTTGGCACCCTCTTAAGGTGCTAACGGGAGGTGCAACCAACTGAATTCTTCCCCCTTAGACTTTGTAATTTGAGTTAAAATATTGGGTTAGTCAAGGCCAATCACCATGGATTTTTGAAGAAGTGACTGGATAGATAAAAGGAAAGTAGATGCATGGATATGGATTTTCAGAAGGCGTTCAATGAGGTTCCTCAGAGGAGGCTTGTTAAGAAAAACTCGGGTGCATGGTATAAGGAAATGTAGCAACATGGATGGAAAATTGGTTGACGGTGAGACTCTGCACTGAATCTGGGGTACACCACTTCCAACCCTTCTCGAAATATATACATATATACACACACAACAAAACTTGCATTTATATAGCGCCTTTAACGTAGTAAAACATCCGAAGGTGCTTCACAGGAGCGATTATCAAACAAAATTTGACACCGAGCCACATAGGGAGCTATTAGGACAGGTAACCAAAAGCTTGGTCAAAGAGGCAGGTTTTAAGGAGAGAGGTTTAGGGAGGGAATTCCAGAGCTTAGGGCCCAGGCAGCTGAAGGCACGGCCACCAATGGTGAGGCGATTAAAATCGGGGTTGCGCGTATAGATATAGATATGGACTTTGGCATAAGGAGAACAATATTGAAATCTGCTGATGGCGTTTGGCAAATACCAAGATGGACATTTAAGGAGAACATAGAAAATGTGTAGGTAGGTGACTGATGCAATTTATTGCAATTACGTCAACATATCTAAATATATATTGAGCGTGCAGTTTCCTGTATTTTTATATATTTATGTTCAGATCAGTAGTATTCCGCCAAAGTGAGCTGGTTCCCATTTGAACCACCACCAGAACCGTTTTATTTTAGCCATTAAATTCAGTTCACAAACGTTGCCTTTCTATTTCCAAGATTTTGTCTGTCGATCCCAGGGTTGGTGGTCAAATCATTTCATACATTCAGGGGTAGAGTTTCCGCTTCGGGTGCAATCGGGAAACTGAGCGCAAATCGCGCTTGAAATTGCGCTGTTTTTCCCGGAGTGAAGTTATGGTTTCAGTTTCCGCCCAAACTCATTTGCATAATCTCAAACATAAAATCCTCCATGAACCAGCACAATTGGGCAGTGTACTAGAATGTAATCGTTTCTTTTTTCTTTGCATTAAAAAGTATTCCTTGGTGTATTTAAGAGTGGTAACCTGGCGCTGTTTTATTAATACAGCTGAAAATGGGTTTATCGCAGAGATGTTTCTTCACTCGGAGGGTGGTGAATCTGTGGAATTCTCTACCCCAGACAGAGGGCCGTGGATGCTCAGTCGTTGAGTATAGTCAAGGCTAAGATCGATAGATGTTTGGGCTCTAGGGAAATCCAGGGATATGGGGAAAGTGGAGTTGAGGTTGAAGATCAGCCGTGATCTTATTGAATGGCGGAGCAGGCTCGAAGGGCCGAATGGCCAACTCCTGCTCCTGTTTCTTATGTTCTTCTGTTCTTACAAGCATTTTTAATAAGAGGCCTCCACCTGTGTGTAACCTGATTTAAAATCACTGAAAATACTTTAAAAAAAATAAACTCTACTGAACTGTTTCATTGGTGTACACTAATCAGTTTCTTGGTAAATTAAATATATTTTTTAATGTAAAAGCTTTTATAACGAGCCTACTAGTGCCTGTGCGCCCCAAAAACTCAGCACAATTTGAAGAGCCTCCTCGAAGGGCGGCAAATAGGTGCAATGGGCGGAAACCCGCCATCCTCGTTAATTCGATCGGGGAAGTGGCCATTTTTTGTGGGCATTTTTTCTGACTTCCAGCGCGATGATTTTTAAACCAGTGCAAAAGATCGCAGAAACTCAATTTACGCTGGATGTAACGTGCGTTTACTATTCCGCAATCTTTTGCGCTGGTTTGGCTGATTTTCAGACGGATTGCGCTGATCAAACCAGCGGAAACTCTAGGCCTTTGCATTAATTGGGCCACAGCACAGAAGGAGGCAATTTAGCATATTGCACTTGTGCTAGTGCTAGCTCCTTAACTTCTCTTGTCCTTTCCTGTGTCCTTTTATATTTTTTCTTTCCAATTACTTGTCTGGTTTCCCTTCAAGTGATATAGTCTGTGCCTCAGTGCCACTTGTGGTGATGCATTCCATGTTCTAATAAATCTAAACATCTTTTTCCAACTTCCCCCTTACATCTAAGTCGTAATCCTGACTCTTGTATTTTTACCAATTTACCAACTAATGAAAGCCATATTTCACAATTTGCATTCTCAAAACCTTTCATCGTGTTGAAAAGCTCTGTTAAATTCCATTCTCCCAGTTTCTCCGTCTCCGCCGCATCTGTTCTGATGATGCCACCTTCCATGCTAGTGCTTCTGGTATGTCTTCCTTTTTCCTCAACCGAGAATTCCCCTCTACCATGGTTGACATGGCCCTCGACCGTGTCCGTTCCATTTCCCGCACTTCTCTCACCCCTTCCCCTCCCTCCCAGGACCACAATAGGGTTCCCCTTATCCTCACCTTTCACCCCATCAGCCTCCACATTCAACGGATCATTCTCTGCCATTTCCACCACCTCCAGCCTGATCGCAGCACCAAACACATCTTCCCCTCACCTCCCCTTTCAGCATTCTGAAGGGATCGCTCCCTCCACAACACCCTGGTCCACTCCTCAATCACCCCCAACACCCCTTCCCCTTCCCACGGCACCTTCCCGTGCAAGCACTGGAGATGCAACACCTGTCCTTTAACCTCCTCCCTTCCCACTGTCCAGGGCCCCAAACACTCCTTCCAGGTGAAACAGCGATTTACTTGTACTTCTTGCAATTTAGTATACTGTATTCGCTGCTCACGATGCAGTCTCCTCCACATTGGGGAGACCAAACGCAGATTGGGTGACCGCTTTGCGGAAAACCTCCGTTCAGTCCGTAAGGGTGACCCCGAGCTTCCGGTCGCCTGTCACTTTAATTCTCCGCTTCACTCCCACTTTGACCTCTCCGTCCTCGGCCTCTTGCATTGTTCCACGGAAGCTCAGCGTAAGCTCGAGGAACAGCACCTCATCTTTCGATTAGGCACTTTACAGTGTTCTGGACTCAACATCGAGTTCAACAATTTCAGATCATAACCTCTGCCCCTATTTTTTCACATAGTTGTTGATGTTTCTGCCATCCCCATTTACACCTCTTCTAGACTCATCTTTTGTTTCTTTACTTGTCCCATTACCATCTCCTTTTGTTTTGCACCATCATCCCTTTTGTTATTTAATCTCTCCTGCCTCCCACCCTATCATGGACCTTACCTTTCGTTCTTTCCTCCCTTTCCCTGCCCCTACACTTGCTTAAAATCTGTTACATCTCTAACTTTTTCAGTTCTGATGAAAGGTCACAGACCTGAAACGTTAACTTTCTCTCTCCACAGATGCTGCCTGACCTGCTGAGTATTTCCAGCATTCTGTTTTTATTTCAGATTTCCAGCATCCGCAGTATTTTGCTTTTCTGTTAAATTCCCCTTTTAACCTTCTCTATAACAAGATAAAAACTACAAACATTGAGCATTGTAAGGGCTGCTGTATGATCGCACTGAGCATTGTAAGGGCTAGTTTTGGTCTCTCCCACAAGTGGAAGCACCTTCTCTACGTCTACCCTATCAAACCCTTTCATCATTTTAAAGACCTCTATCAGGTCACCCCTCAGCCTTCTCTTTTCTAGAGAAAAGAGCCCCAGCCTGTTCAATCTTTCCTGATGATGGGTATAACCTCTCAGTTCTGGTATTCTAATAAATCTTTTTTGCCCTTTCTCCAGTGCTGACTTATAACCTTCCACCCCTCCCTCCCACAAAGTACACAAAGAAAGTTACTTTGACTCATGTTGTAGTCAATATCTGATGCCAGATCTACGATTGGAGATGAACTTTGATGATCTAGCAGACGCCAATGTTTACTTGCTGTTATTCCTCCCACTTTATTTTAACCAATAGCTGCACAATACTGCACCCTACTTTTGGGAGGTGTTTGCTGTGGCTCAGTGGGTAGCACTCTCTCACCTCTGAGACAGAAGGTTGTGGGTTCAAGTCCCACTCCACTGACTTGAGCACATAATCCAGGCTGACACTCCCAGTCCAGTACTGAGGGAGCGTTGCACTGGTGGAGGTAGATGAGACGTTAAACCGAGACCCCGTCTGCGCTCTCAGGTGGATGTAAAAGATCTCGCGGCACCATTTCGAAGAAAAGCAGGGGAGTGCTCCCCGGTTTCCTGGGCCAACATTTATCTCTCAACCAACATCACTAAAACAGATTATCTGGTCATTATCACATTGCAGTTTGTGGGAACTTGCTGTGCCCAAATTGGCTGTCCTGTTTCCATGATTACACTTCAAAAGTACTTCATTGGCTGTAAAATGATTTGTGACATCCTGAGGTCGTGAAAGGCGCTATATAAATGCAGTTCATTCTTTATGTGCAAAATTGAGAAGGGCCGGAGCAGTGTTGCTGAGATATGACCTTGTGTCCTATGGAGGGCTGAAGCAATGTGCAACAAGTGCAGGATAACGATGCATTGATGAGTGTGCTGTGTGTGATATGAATTTCAATCCCGGTTTTATTGTACTACAGATCCTGAAAATACAAACTGGCTAGCTCAGCACTTGTGCTGAAAAACGTTTCTGTGCAAAACTGCTAAGCGCACAGTACTGAGACAGCTTGGTCACTGTTAGAAATAGAAAAGGATTTGTTTGCCTTATTTTTTTCACACGAACTAATTGGTGGGGGTGGGGTGCAGTGGGGGCTGCTTTAAGTCAGGTCAGCAGTCATTTTTAGGTGTGCAATGTCAATTGTTATATGACCACAAGCTTATCTGATTGTGTAAGGGAAAATTGTCTCTGGGAAAGAGAAGGCTGAGGGGTGACCTGATCGAGGTCTTTCAGATTATGAATGGGTTTGATGGGGTAGACGTAGAGAAGATGTTTCCACCTGTAGGGGAGTCTAAAACTAGGGGCCATCAATATAAGATAGTCACTAATAAATCCAACAGGCAATTCAGGAGAAACGTCTTTACCCAGAGAGTGGTGAGAATGTGGAACTTGCTACTACAAGTAGTTGTGGCGAATAGTATAGATGCAATTAAGGGGAGGAGTGTGGAGCATAAACACCGGCATGGACCAGTTGGGCCGAATGGCCTGTTACTGTGCTGTTACTTCTATGTAAAAATAATTTACAAGTGTTTTGAAACTCTCTGTTAATATTTTGTTCTGACCCAAAATACCTGCTAGCCAAGTTCTATATTTTTCCAATTAGACACAAGTGCGAATATTGGATTTCTCACCAGGTTTAGGAATAATATTTGGTGATGATGCCTATCCATATTTAATGTGAGAGCTCGTTGATGCTGCAGCTCACTGCAGGACAAACTTAACCATTGTCCATTCTAGACAGACTGTGCTTCCTGCGGTACTGAGGGAGTGCTGTATTGTTGGAAGTTCTGTCTATCGGAAGAGACTTTAAACCGAGGCCCCGTCTGCTTGTGTTGGTGGATGTAAAAGATCCCATGGCACTATTTGACGAACAGCGTGAAATTCTCCCTGGTGTCCTGCCAACATTGATCCCTCAACCAACTCCGCCAAAAACAGATTGACTGAACATTTATCCCATTGCTGTTTGTTGGACCTTGCTATGCGCAGATTGGCTGCCATGTATGGCTACGTGACAACAACACTTCACAAGTAATTAATTGGCTGGAAAGTGATTTGAAACATCCAGAGGATGTGATGAGGCACTATATAAATGCAACTTAGTTTTTTCTTCTTTCACAGTTTCACAGTTTCACACAGTTTCACAGAATCTACAGTGCAGATAGAGGCCATTTCGGCCCATCGAGCCTGCACCGACACATATCCCACCCTATCCCCGTAACCCCACGTATTTAATCCCCTAACACTAAGGGTCAATTTATCATAGCCAAATCAACCTAACCTGCACATCCAGGACAGAAATATTCTGGGCTACACAATTTTATTTAACAACAACTTGCATTTCTATAGTGCCATTAATGTAGTAAAATACCCCAAGGTGCTTCACAGGAGAGATTATCAAACAAAATTTTACACCAAGCTGCATGAGATATTAGGACAAGTAATCAAAAGCTTGGTCAAGGAGGTAGGTTTTAAGGAGCGTCTTAAAGGGGGAGAGAGGTGGAGAGGTTCAGGGAGGGAATTCGGAGCTTAGGCAGCTGAAGGTATGGCTGCCAATGGTGGAGCGAAGGTTGTGGAGGGATGTGCAAGGGGCCAAAATTGGAGGAATGCGAAGATCTCGGAGGGTTGTAGGTTACAGAGATAGGGAGGGGCGAGGCATTGAATGGATTTGAAAACCAGGATAACAATTTTAAAATTGCGGCGTTGCCGGGCCATACCGGGAGCCAGTGTAGGTCAGCGAGCACAGGGGTGTTGGGGGAATGGGACTTGGTGTGAGTTAGGACACAGGCAGCAGAGTTTTGGATAAGCTCAAGTTTACGTACGGTGCAAGCTGGGAGGCTGGCCGGGAGAGCATTGGAATAGTCAAGTCTAGAGGTAACAAAGGCATGGATGAGGGTTTCAGCAGCGAATGAGCTGAGGCAGGGGCGGAGTCGGGCAATGTTACAGAGGTGGAAGTAGGCGGTCTTAGTGATGTTGCGGATGTGTGGTCAGAAGCTCATCTTGGGGTCAAATAGGACGCCAAAGTTGCGAACAGTCTGGAATTATGTCCTCCCATGTTGTTCAGTAAAAGCATTAGAACGCCCAATGATGATGGCCTATTATAAACTAAAACTGGGGACTGCATATTTTAAGTTAAATTCTATCTCCTAGATTCCGTTCTTGTGTATTTTACCCAGGCACAACAAAGAGTGATTGTGCATCCCGATTAATTGCTCCAATCTAGCCAGTCTAGAATATTATTGATTTTGTGCGACCTCTCACTGTGTGGGAAGGAGAAGGGTGTAAAGCATGACTGGAATAAACCCTCTTCAGGTACGAAAAATTTGAAGAGATCCTATATATAAAGGCAAAATACCGTGGATTCTGGAAATCAGAAATAAACCGCCATCAGACCGAGTTACTTTTGCCTGTTTAGCTTTGAGATAATAGGGCTTGTTCGGCATGATCCTATACATTTCTCACCATTGTGATAGAATGGGTTCCATTCAATGTGCCAGGCAGGAGGCTTAGCTAAACTGAAGCATGGGTGCTGCTGGTTCCTACATCAAAGGTGAGGCAGTTCGATTAAGGGTGCTAATCAGAATCTTACAAAGAGTGTTACCTGGCCTTCAGGACATTGGATATCCTTGAAACAACTCCCCACATGAGTGGTTGAGGAGAATAGCGTAGATAGATTTAAGGGAAAGCTAGATAAGCACACGAGGGCGAAAGGGATAGAAGGATATGTTGATAGGGTGAGGTGAAGAAGGGTGGGAGGAGGATCGTGTGGAGCATAAAAACCGACATGGACCAGTTGGGCCGAATGGCCTGTTTCTGTGCTGTACATTCTATTTGCACTGTGTTGAATAATGAGCAGATTTTACTGTCCAGCACTTATTGAATCATAGAATGGTACAGCACAGAAGGAGGCCATTCAGTCTGTCACGTCTGCACCGGCTCTTTCAAAGAGCAATCCAGTTAGTCCCACTCCCCAGCTCTTTCCTCATATCCGAACCACTGGCTGTGTAAAAATGTTTTTCCTCATGTCGCCTCTGGTTCTTTTGCCAATCACCTTAAATCTGTGCCCTCTGGTTATTGACCCTTCAGCCATTGGAAACTGTTTTTCTTTATTTACTTTATCTAAACCCTTCAAGATCTTAAACATCTCTATCAAATCTCTTCTTGGCTCCTCTGCTCTAAGGAGTACAACCCCAGTTTCTCCAGTCTATCCACGTAACTGTAATCCCTCATCCCTGGAATGATTCCAGTAAATCTCTTCTGTACCCTCTCCAAAGCCTTCACGTCCTTCCTAAAGCATGGTGTCCAGAATTGAACGCAATACTCCAGCTGGGGTCAAACTAGTGCCCCAAGTTCAGGAAAAAGACACAACTTTTGTCGACTTAAATTGACATAGAAACATAGAAGATAGGAGTAGGCCATTCAGCCCCTCGAGCCTGCTCCGCCATTCAATGCGATCATGGCTGATCATCCAAATTCAGTACCCTGTCCCTGCTTTCTCCCCATACCCTTTGATCCCTTTAGCCTTAAGAAATATATCCAACTCCTTCTTGAATATATTTAATGAATTGGCCTCTACTGCCTTCTGTGGTAGAGAATTCCACAGGTTCACCACTCTCTGGTGAAGAAATTCCTCCTCATTTCTGTCCTAAATGGCTTACCCCTTATCCTTAGGCTGTGACCCCTGGTTCTGGACTCCCCCGCCATCGGGAACATCCTTCCTGCATCTAGTCTGTCCAGTCCTGTCAGAATTTTATAAGTTTCAATGAGATCCCCTCTCATTCTTCTAAACTCCAGCGAGTATAAGCCCAATCGACCCAATCTCTCCTCATACGTCATTCCTGCCATCCCAGGTATCAGCCTGGTGAATCTTCGCTGAACTCCTTCCATGGCAAGAACATCCTTCCTCAGATAAGGCGACCAAAACTGCACACAATACTCAAGATGTGGCCTCACCAAGGCCGTGTACAACTGCAGCAAGACATCCTTGTTCCTGTACTCAAACCCTCTCGCTACGAAGGCCAACATACCATTTGCCTTCTTAACCGCCTGCTGCACCTGCATGCTTACCTTCAGCGACTGGTGCACAAGGACACCCAGGTCTCGTTGCACTTCCCCTTCTCCCAATCTATTGCCATTCAGATAATAATCTGCCTTCCTGTTTTTGCTACCAAAGTGGATAACCTCGCATTTATCCACGTTATATTGCATCTGCCATGCTTCTGCCCAATCACCCAACCTGTCCAAATCATCCTGGAGTTTCTTGGCATTCTCCTCACAGCACACACGCCCACCCAGCTTTGTGTCGTCTGCAAACTTGGAGATACTACATCTAGTTCCCTTGTCTAGATCATTAATATATATTGTGAATAGCTGGGGTCCAAAGACCGATCCCTGCGGTACCCCACTAGTCACTGCCTGCCACTCAGAAAAAGACCCTTTTATTCCAACTCTTTGCTTTCCGTCTGCCAACCAGTTCTCTATCCAAGTCAATACCTTGCCCCCAATCCCATGTGCCTTAACTTTACACGCTAATCTCTTATGTGGGACCTTATCGAAAGCCTTCTGAAAGTCCAAATACACTACATCCACTGGTTCTCCCTTTATCTATTTTACCAGTTACATCCTCAAAAAATTCCAGTAGATTAGTCAAGCACGATTTACCTTTTGTAAATCCATGTCTGATCCTGTCACTGTTTTCCAAGTGCTCTGCTATTACATCTTTTGTAATGGACTCTAGCATTTTCCCCACTACCGATGTCAGGCTTACCGGTCTGTAATTCCCTGTTTTCTCTCTACCACCTTTTTTGAATAGTGGGGTAACATTAGCTACCCTCCAATCCATAGGTACTGTTCCAGATTCCATCGAATGTTGGAAGATGATCAGCAATGCATCTACTATTTCTAGGGCCACTTCCTTAAGTACCCTAGGATGTAGATTATCAGGCCCTGGGGATTTATCGGCCTTCAATCCCATCAATTTCCCTAACACCATTTCCCTACAAATACTGATTTTCTTTCAGTTCCTCCCTTTCATCAGACCCTTTGTTCCCTGACATCTCTGGGAGGTTATTTGTGTCCTCCTTTTGTGAAGCGAGAACCAAAGTATGTATTTAATTGGTCTGCCATTTCTTTGTTCCCCATTATAAATTCCCCTGATTCTGACTGCAAGGGACCTACGCTTGACTTCACCAATCCTTTTCTCTTTACATATCTATAAAAGCTTTTACAGTCAGTTTTTATGTTCCCTGAAAGCTTACTCTCATATTCTATTTTCCCCTTCTTAATTAATCCCTTTGTCCTCCTTTGTTGAATCCTAAACTGCTCCCAATCCTCAGGTTTACTGCTTTTTCTGGCCAATTTATATGTCCTCTCCTTGGATCTTATGCTATCCCTAATTTCCCTTGTTAGCCACGGTTGAGTCACCTTTTTTGTTTTATTTTTATGCCAAACTGGGATGATACATTCCACATTGTCCAAGGCCTCGTCATGGATTTTGATAATCAGGGAGCAGTACTGTGTGGCGGGGGCAGGTTGGTAGAGGACCTTTGTCTTACGGATGTTTAGTGCAAGTCCCATGCTCTCGTACACTTCGGTGAAGGTGTTGACGATGGTTTGGAGTTCGGCCTCAGTGTGCGCAGACGCAGGTGTCGTCTGCATACTGTAATTCGATGACAGAGGATGGGACGACCTTGGATCTGGACTGGAGGCGACGGAGGTTGAACAGTTTCCCATTTGTCCTGTAGATTAGCTCCAATTGATCAATACCCTTCTTTGGATTAGCACAATACTGAAAGCAAAGGCCCTGCACTATTTAACAGAATGAGGAACCAGGTTTGAATCATAGAATGATATAGCACAGAAGAAGGTGATTCGGCCCATCGTGCCTGTGCTGGCTCTTTGAAAGAGCTCTCCAATTAGTCCCACTCTCCTGCCCTTTCCCCATAGCTGGTGGATTTAAAAATTAGATCAAATCCAAGCCTTCAATGAGGTTATTTGATCAAAGCAGGAAATTTTTGATACATTCCATTCTATATCCTTCCCTTGATACTTTTTTTGTTTTTCCATTCCTGTTGATGTTCTGTGCAGTAAACAAGCCTCCAAATAATATTCTGCTTGAGTAGTTCATGGTAGAGATCTAGCAACAGGTATTTCTTCCCCCCCCCCGTGATTTCCTTACAGATCTTTGCTAGGCCGACAGTACTGCCCCTCCGACAGTGCAGCAGTCCCTCAGTACTGCCTCTCCGACAGTGCAGCGCTCCCTCTGTACTGCCCCTCCGACAGTGTAGCTGGGAATGTCGGCCTAGATTTTGTGCTCACGTCCCTGGAGTGGGACTTGAACCCTCAACCTTCTGACTCAGAGGGGAGAATGCTACCCACTGAGCCACGGCTGCCACTAAAGAAAACCCTTTTTGATTTATTTTACCCCTTTCCAAGCATCAGCATACTGAGGTCAATGGTGGTTCCCTCACACATACCCTGCGGTGAGAGTGTAATGATTTAAAAAGTTCTCTAATATAAACCAAAAATAGTGCAGTACCTGTTACTTCATGAAATGTCAATGAACACATCCTGGGAGTGTTTGAAAGCCTGTCTCAGACATAGTGGGATAGGAAGAAATGATGGAATAACAATCTTATTTTATTTAGATTTTCGCACGCTATGTATTTGACATTGGTAAACTACTAAATATAACATCATTGTTGATGCACTTGAAACTTTGGATGATCAATTCTTACTAAGTTTAGTGATGTGGTAAAACTTTAACAGAATCATTGGCCCCGATTTTCCCGAAGGTGCGGGGAATTGTCGGGATCCCCGAATGTCGGGTTCCGACCCGAATCTAAATGGGTCAGTCAGCTGCACGCAATTTTCGCTCAATTGGCCAATTTATTTCCGGCATGTGGGCACCCTTGCTAATTGTCCATTTCCAGTCAGAAAGCCCCACAGTATGACGTCATCATTCGTGGTGCTTTTAAAGTGTCCAGCAAGCTTTTCAACCTCTGCAGGCTTCCCAACCAGTCTTGCAGAATGGCACAGGAGCCTGCACCAGCTGCTGGCAGAGGCTGAGTTGCTGCCAAATTTGACGAGACATCACTCCAGACATTGGTGGATGGGGTAAGGGCCCACAGGGAGGTCCTCTTCCCTAGCTCAGGGAGGAAGAGGCCTCCCAAAGAGACCAGGGCGGCATGGATGGAGGTGACTGCAAAGGTCAACTCTCGGGAAGTCACCCGACGGACCTGGATCCAGTGCAGGAAGCGATTCCATGACCTTCACCGTACAGGAAAAGTAAGTATGAAGTTTCCATGACCCTCAACCTGATCCCCATTGCCTTTCCCCAGCAGCACTCAGCTTCAGCAATCTCCTCCTCCACATCCCTCTTCACAGTCACATCCATGCACCCTTACCCATTCCCTCTCTCTCTATGCTCACATTCACAGAACTATTCCACCATGCAGCCCTCACACTGCCTCTCACTCTGATGCTTGGAACACAACTGACAACACACAGGGAGGGCCCTTGGTCTTGCAGCCTCACACCATCTTTGTCTCCTTCTAAGTATCTATGCTATGCAATCTCTACAGTCACTCCTGCACTCTCGCTCAAACTCCACTTGTCTCCCTCATTGCAGGAAAAGAGAGCTCACAATAGGAGAGAGCGAGCCAGGACTGGAGGAGGCCCACCCTCAATCGTCCACCTGAGCCCCTGGGAGGACGCTGTGATGGAGATTGCTGGGGGTGACGTGCCTGTGGAAGCTGGGGCAGGAGAGACAGGAGCAAGCCCGCAAGCTGGTGACAGAATAGTTTCCCATCTCTCTCATTGACATAGCATGAGTCGCTGATATGATTCTGAAGCTGCATCATTTGGACTTATGAGCATATGCCAAATCCAATGTGCAAGTAGTCTTGGCATCACATCTCTAACTCTTTCCTTTACTCCCCCACAGGACCATCCGGAGCCCCCGTCCCCACTCCCGAGGAGGAAGAGGCTTTGCAGCCAGACTCCTCAGAGGAAGCTCCAGCCTCTGAGGGCGCAGCGTCAGCAAAGGTAAGCGCACCCAGCACCAGCGCAGACACTCACACCTCGGGGGGTCCCTCGGGACATAGAGTAGTGTTGTCACCTGGTGTTTCACAGCTCACAAGTGAGCATCAGCAGATTGTGGAGACAGGGACAGCAGTGGAGAGTCCTCGTCGGAGGGCGAAGGCCTCTGCCGGCTCAGCTCAGCTGCATGTCGACCCTATGCCTCTGGGTCCATCCGCAAGAGAGGAGGTGATGGATCTCCATGTACAGATGCAGGAGTCTCTGGCAGGTTTTGTCTCCAGGGTCGCTGCGAGTGTGGAGCGAATGGAGGAGTCCATGGCAAGCATGAGCACAGCCTTATTGGAGTCATTGGCGCATGAAAGCATCACCACGGAAAGGTTGGCTGCGGCCGAGGAGAGGAGGGCTGCGGCCGAGGAGAGGAGGGCTGCGGCCGTTGAGAGGAGGGCTGCGGCCATAGAGGAGCTTAGTCGCCAGGTTATCGAAAACATGGTGAGTGCTCAGAATAGAATGACATCTCTTGAGCGATGGGCATCTATTGAGCACCGAAACCAGACCTTCATGGAAGTCCCTCTGAGCAGGGCTTCCAGTGCAGAGACGGGTCCCCATGGTTCCCCTGATGTGCAGCAAGGTGCTCTCCAGCCACTTGCAGGCACTGAGGGGGAACTGACCCATGAGAGGGAGGTTGTTGGCACACCTCAAGGAAGTGGGGGCTCCTCTCCACGCGCTCTCACTTCCATGCCATTTCAGAGCCCTCGGTCAGAGCCCCGCCGGAGTCCACACCCAAGTGAGATAGGAGTCTCAACCCCTGCACAGCCGCAGGAGCAGCAGACTGCTGGTGAGCCCTCACAGGCTCACCACCCCAGAGGACGCCCGCCAAAGGTGTCGAGACAGGAGCAGCAGCAAAGTGAGCAAGGGCCTCCACATCTGCTGAAGCCACAGGGGTACCACTACGTAGGAGCACGCGTAAGAGAAAAATAAAGCACCACTAATCACAAGGGTAGTCACTTGGGTGAGAAGTCTTGTACAGGTAGACTATCCTTTATCCGAAAACCTCGGGACCAGCTGTGTTTCGTTTTTTGGAGAATTTCGGATTTCGGAAGGTGGGTCGGCGGGGGTCCGCGGGGGGGTCGGCGGGGGGTCGTGCGCCCGACCCCCCCCCCCCCCCCCCCGCGGACCCCCCGCCGACCCCCCCCCCCCCCCCGCGGACCCCCGCCGGCGCCGACACCCCCGCCGACTTAAGGTTGGGGTCGGCGGGGGTTGGGGCCGGCGGGGGTCGGCCGGGGGGTCGTGCGCACGACTTACGCTGACGCTCAGCGTAAGTCGGCGGGGTCGGGGCCGGCGGGGGTCCGCGGGGGGGTCCGCGGGGGTCGGGGCCGGCGGGAGTCCGCGGGGGGGTCAGCGTCGGCGGGGGTCGGGGCCGGCGGGGGTCCGCGGGGGGTCGTGCGCACGACTTACGTTGAACGAAAAAACCTTCGGTTTTTAGAGGGTTTCGGTTTTCGGAAGTTTGGATAAAGGGTAGTCTACCTGTATAGTTTTAATGCCATCACTTTGTTATACATAAAACATCTGGTGGCAACTGCTGGAGTTGTGGCGTCTGTCATTTGGCAAATGGGGATTTCACATTGAGGCCTTAGGATTACTTGCAGATGTCAGCAAGCTGGTCCAATAAGTGGAAATGCGCAGGGATGGGCCACTGTCCAGGGTCAGTTAAGAAGCAGCGAGGCTACAGTGTTTGATGTACCAGGCTACGCAAATCGGCCCAGGATATGAGTGTTCCTTGCATTCCGCCCAGCAATGTTCTCGCGCACTGGTGCCGCTGGCTGACGGGCCTCTGCAGGATGCTCGTTTCCGTCCTCCTCCTCAGCATCGTCCTCATCCGAGGCGGCTCTGTGAGGAGCCTCTTGGTCCTGCGGAATCGGCAAGCTACGACGCTGTGCCATGTTGTGAAGCACACAGCATACCACAACGATTTTGGAGACCGTGGCTGATGAGTACTGTAGGGCTCCACCTGATCTATCGAGGCATCTGAAGCGCATCTTTAGCAATCCGATGGCTTGCTTGATAATGCATCTGGTGGAAATGTGGCTGGAGTTGTAGCGCTCCTCCGCTTCGTTGGCTGGTCTCCTCACCGGCGTCATTAGCCAAGTCCGCAGGGGATATCCCTTGTCTCCAAGTAGCCATCCCTGAAGTTCCTTTGGCGGACTGAATAGCGGAGGCACAGTAGACTGGCGCAGTATGAAGGAGTCATGGCAGCTGCCAGGGTACTTGGCACAAACATGCAAAATCTCCTTCTTGTGGTCACACACCAGCTGAACGTTAAGGGAGTGGAAGCCCTTGCGGTTGACAAAAACTCCTGGATTGCGATGGGGTGCCCTAAGGGCCACATGTGTGCAGTCAATGACGCCCTGCATCCTTGGAAAGTCTGCCAGCTGAGCTAATCCACGCGCTCGCGCCGTGACACTTGTGCGATCCCGGGTGAAATGGATGTGATTGTGTGCGAGGGCAACGAGGCCATCGGTGACCTGTTTGATGCAAGTGTGTGCGGCCGCCTGGGAGATGCCGCTGATGTCTGCTGCTGATCCCTGGAAGGAGCCTGAGGCATAAAAGTTGAGTGCGGTGGTGACTTTGATGGCCACTGGTAAGGAGTGTCGACCTGGTGCTCTGGGCTCCAGGTCTTGCTGTAGCATTGCGCAGATGTCAGTCACTACCTCTCGTGAAAGTCGGAGCCGCCTTTGGCACTGCTGCTCAGTCATGTTGAGGTAGCTCACCCTGTGTCTGTAGACCCTGTTTGGGGGGTATCTCCTGCGCCGACGGCCTTCCATGCGCTGGCCCCTTCTGGCCTGTGCTGCCTCAGGTGGCTGAGCCACAGCCTGTCGCTCCTGCTGGTGGTGCTGTTTTGTTGGTGCTGCTGTTGTTGCTGCTGCTGCTATTGTTGCTGGTGCTGCTGTTGTTGCTGGATCTGCTGCAGCCTCCTCTGCTGTTGGAGATCCTCTAATGCCAAGAAGGGAAGGAACAAAAGGCCTCCCATGCTTCTGGCAGATGCCTCCGTTGAGGAGGCGCTGATTTAGGGTGCTGAGAGGGGCTTCCCAGGAGCGCTCACTGGAGAAGTGTGTGAGGCTCCAACCTTCCACAGCTGTGCCTAAGCCTTCAACAAGTTGCCCCAAGCCTTCAGCAACAAGGTCCTGCAGCCTACAAATGCTGGCTGATTAAATCGCTTCAGTCCTGATTGACCTGCAGCTGAAAGCAAGCAAGCCGACATTGTTCACGCCAGGTTTCATCAGCGGTGTTCCCACCTGGCGTGTTTTACGTGGGGAAAGGCTGAAAATTCCAAGGGCCCCTGAAAATAGGATTAAACATGCCAATTATTGATCATTAGGCTCCCGCCGACCATTCCCGCCTGCGGCGGGCAGGACTGATTCGGGTCGCACTGAAACATGGGGGCAAATGTCGGGCGGGGGGGGGGGGTGGTTGCGACCCCCTATTTCTGCGAAAATTTTTTTTTTTTTTTTTCCAGCCCCCACCCGCCTGAAACCCCGCCCGACGGCTCCAGGAAAATCGGGGCCATATGCTTTTTAAAAAACCAATTACAGCAATATTTGAGGGATACTGCACCTTAACTGTTAAATATTTACAGGTTCAGCAATATTGTACTTGTACTTTGGATCTGTGCAGCGCTTTCAGTTCCGACATGAACTTCTGTAGATTGTTTTGTTGAGGTATGCCGGATTTTATTTCCGATGTGCTTTGTGGGTAGTTCAGTGTTGTCACTGGGATTTCATCAAAATGTAATGGTGGCACGTGAAGTTTTCGTAATGTGTCCCTAGATTTTTGTCCTTCCAAACTTCTTTTTATTCATTTATGGGATGTGGGCGTCGCTGGCAAGGCCAGCATTTATTGTTCATCCCTAGTTGCCCTTGAGAAGGTGGTGAGCTGCCTTCTTGAACCGCTGCTGTCCGTGTGGTGAAGTTACTCCTACAGTCCTGTTAAGGAGGGAGTTCCAGGATTTTGACCCTGCGATGATGAAGGAACGGCGATATAATTTCCAAGTCAGGATGGTGTGTGACTTGGAGGTGGTGGTGTTCCCATGCGCCTACTGCCCTTGTCTTTCGAGGTGGTAGAGGTTGCGGGTTTGGGAGGTGCTGCCGAAGAAGCCTCGGCGAGTTGCTGCAGTGCATCTTGTAGATGGTACATACTGCAGCCACGGTACGCTGGTGGTGGATAAAATGCAGTGACTATAATATGATTTCTGCCTCTTCCCCACCCATTGGTACCAAAATGGAAAATAAACCAAATAATGGCAATATTATGACTTTAAAAATAGAATGGGCCAGATGAAGTGAGGAGTACAGAGTAAAAACCAGTCGCTAATTTAAACCAGGGACCCATGTGAGTAGTGCATTAAACAGGATCTTGAGTGATTCTTGTGTATTGTGCTGCAATTCATCATGAATGAGATTAACTCCGGTGATTAATTTGTCAGTGAGTCATACAGTACTTTATCCATTAAGTACATTAATAAAAAAAAGATAGTTACTAAAAAATAACGGCAAGTTTGGGAATGAGCTGCAAGACACTAACCCAATGTTGCTGGAGGTCTCGACTGACGGACTCACCGGCAGTGGTACCTGCAGTATCAAAGCTGGCCGGTTCATTTACCATTACGTATAATTACATCAAGTCTACAGCACAGAAACAGGCCATGCGGCCCAACTGGTCTGTGCCGATGTTTATGCTCCACACGAGCCTACTTCTTCTCACCCTTTCCGCATATCCTTCTATTCCTTTCTCCTTCATGTACCTATCTAGCTTCCCCTTAAATGCATCTGTACTATTCATCTCAACCACTCCTTGTAACGAGTTCCACATTTTCACCACTCTGGGTAAAGAGGTTCCCCTGAATCCCCTATTGGATTTATTAGTGACCTATCTTATATTGATGGCCCCTAGTTTTGGTCTCCACCACCCCCCCCCCCCCCCCCCCCACCCACAAGCGGAAACATCTTCTCCACGTCTACCCTCTGAAACCCCTTCATAACCTTAAAGACCTGAAGCTAGATAAGCATGAGGGAGAAAGGAATAGAAGGATGTGTGGATAGGCTGAGATGAAGTAGGGGTGGGAGGAGGCTTGTGTGGAGCATAAATACCGGCATAGACCAGTTGGGCCGAATGGCCTCTTTCTGTGCTGTGAAGTTCTCTACAGAGAGCTGCATTCCAGTTAAAATCTGCAGCCAAGCCACAATCCCAGTCATTGTGGTTAGGTCAGAGGAAAACTTCAGATAAAGTGTGGGAAGAGGGCTTTGCTACTGAGGTACTCTAGAAATCGTAGCAATGAATCCATGGAAATAAAAGCAATTAGTGTTTTTTTTTTGCTTTTGGACCTCCTTAGCTCCTCCCAAACCCTCTGTGTGAGGTCTTTTACTCTTTGAACATCTTAAGCACAGCTAGATTATCTTCCATCCCTAAACTCCAGCTGTTCTGAAAGGTAATCACACTGCAGAATGAAACCAGTATGAACAAAACCATAAAAGATAATTAATGCCCTCTGTTCTAGGCCCTGTGCTGTACTTTTGGGGTCTATTTTGCTTGATTAGCCTGTAACTGTGTTCTGGCATGTTGTCATTTTTGTGCGAGAAGGAGCCACTGTATTCTTCAGTTGACGTGTTTTTTTATTCAAACACGCTCATTGACAAACAATGAAATTGCGAGGAAGGCATTTCACCTCGAGCAGGATGACCTTAATATGTATGTTACTGTTTTGCTTTATGAAAAGACTGTTGTTAATATATAATTAGCACTTAACTGGTCCTATAATAATCTGCAACCAGGCCATGTCTCCTACAGTCCTGGCTGAAATAGCGTTGCATTCTGGTGGGATTTCATGCTACTGCAGTGGTCCACTGACCTCATATGATTCAGTGAGGTCAGCTGATGAATATAATTAGAATACCCCCCCCCCCCCCCAAATCTCTGTAACCCCCTCCAGCCCTCCGAGATCCCTGCGCTCCTCCAATTCTGACCTCTTGCGCCTCTCCCAATTTTTATCGCTCTGTCATTGGTGGCCGTGCCTTCAGCCGCCTGGGTCCTAAGCTCTGGAATTCCCTCCCTAAACCTCGCTGCCTCTCACTCTCCTCCTCCTTTTAAGACGCTACTTAAAACCTACCTCTTAGACCAAGCCTTTTGGTCACCTGTTCTAATATCTCATGTGGCTCTGTGTCAAATTTTGTTTGTTAACCGCTCCTGTGATGGCGATATATAAAATGCAAGTTGTTGTTGTTGACGACAAGGCAGTGCCATTTCCCCATGAAATACCTGTGAAGGATATGAGGAGTTGAATAGATGGTGTTAGCTTGGCTAAGATTCAACTTACAACATTGTCCACTGAAACTCTGTTGAAAGCCGTCGAGGCAATCTAGACTTGACCAAAAAGCAATTGACGCTTTCAACAGTGGTAGTAACAAGACATCCATTACTTTTAAGAATTGAAAATTAATCTTGCTAGTTGAAATGGGGGGAATTAAGAGGTAAAATGTTAAATAATTCTAAAATTGCATTCAAATTTCAAATGCAACCCATAATTAAAAAGCAAAGTGCAGTCAGATTAATTCACTTTATCTGACTTGACAGCACTCAAAATGTTTAAGGCTAGAACTTCATGTGGTTTGCGCCGCACGTTAGTGCCACAAGATGGCGGTAAAACGCTGTTGACAGCTGTAACGACAGCTGGTGCCGGTGCCATAACCGCATGCCATATCAGTGTTGCCAGTAGCGCTGCCGGTAACTTTGATCGCCAGGGAACTCATCATGATGGAGATCGTGAGTCCGTGAGTGTGCAACGCTCACTGGATGCCTGATCTCCCAACTTCGTTTTAGCCAAGGTACTTACTGGCTGGGGAAAGCAGTATAATGAGAGCCATGCTGCCACCAGGAACATCATTGGGCATTGGCTTATTGAAGCAACGTTCCGCTGCCTTGACCGCTTGGGAGGAGCCCTCCAGTACTCGCCAGAGCGGGTGTCCCATTTTGTGGAGGTCGGCTGCATGCTCCACAACTTGGCCATCATGAGGGCACAGCCCTTGCCAGCAGGGATTGCGGGACCACCTCCGGAGGAGGAGCAGGACGGAGGGAGGAGGCAGCGAGACAATCGGCCTTCAGGACAGGCTGTCCATGACCGGCTCATCAGACTGCGATTTCAATGAATGAAACCCCAGATCACCGTTGCTCACCATATCTCCATCATACCATCCCTGTCTCACGTTATATCACAGCAACCTCCTGGGCACAAAGATGAAATGAGAGAGACCACAAAATATTCCAAAGACCATTAATAATTTTATCTATAAACGTATCACACATATTACATGAATTGTAATATCTAATGACCCTTGTGCCTGCCATAGTTGAATAGCTGTCATTTTGTGCAAGGTATGAGATGTGAGTGTTAGGTAGAGATTGTTGGTGGGTGACTGCCGGGGGTGTGGTGCATTGAGTAGTGTGTGACGCTTGTGGTACAGATGGTGGTATGTAGCATTTGTTGAAGTCTTCACTCACCCTGACCACCTGTGTGAGCTTGTTAAACTTCCTCCTCCGCTGGGTGTATGACCTGGGGAGCACAGTGCTGCCTGTAACTTAGTGTGCCACCTCTCTCTACATAGTCTGGTAGACTTGTGGCGAAAGCCTCCTGCCAATTGGTACAGAACCGCCCGCCTTCTCTCCACTGCTAAAACCAATGCTTCCACAGCTTCATCGGAAAACACCCGGACTCTCTCCCTGGGGCGGCGATCTGCCATCAGGATTTGTAAATAAGTGCTCCTTCACCTTGTCCTTCTTATGGTTGTTGAGGCAGCTGCACACCGACAATGCTGAGAATGAGGTGCTGCAGCATCAACAAATCTCCCCTTTAAGTAGTGAAAAAAGTCTGTTGCAATCATTACTTGCGTTTAGACTACACCCGATATTGGTTCATCTTTTCTGTGTAACACCAATGAGCTTGGGTTTTTAGACGAGAATCATGACTGCAATAATTTTAATGAGGAGTGAGGACGAAGTTTGCATGCAGTCTAGATGATTTTCACCTGGTGCTACCTAATCATTTTTAGTCTAAACACTGGCCATTCCTTGGCCATAATGAATTTCTAGCCCATAGTGTCTTAATTTTTCTGCAAACTGTATTGCCAAGTACATAGAATTACCTAGCATGTACAACACAGAAACCGGCCATTCGGCCCAACTGGTCTATGCTGGTGTTTATATGCTCCACACGAGCCTCCTCCCACCCCTCTTCATCTCACCCCTCTTCATCTCACCCTATCAGCATATCCTTCTATTCCTTTCTCCCTCATATGTTTATCTAGCTTCCCCTTAAATACATTTATGCTATTCACCTCAACCACTCCCTGTGGTAGCGAGTTCCACATTCTAACCACTCTCTGAGTAAAGAAGTTTCTCCTGAATTCCTTATTGGATTTATTAGTGACTATCTTGTATTTATGGTCCCTAGTTTTGATCTGAAATGGGGGAGAAGTGAAAGTTAAAAATCTGAATGACTCTGACTCTTCTATGCAAATCTGGATTACAACCTGTTTGAATAAGGTAAGTTTTAAAGTATTTTTGCCAGAGAAAAGAATCTATACTTATTGTTAAATAACCTATCCAAAAAGTCATACATCACTTTGAATATAAACCATCTTTATTGCCTGCTTTCTAAATATGTCCTTCACATTAAAATAAATACATAGTACTGCTCTGGACGATTGGATTGTTTTAGAATTATATTTTTATTCCTTCAGGCTTTTCTAATGTGCTACGGTTAACAAATGGGTGTACTCACCAATGAAGTAGTATCAATACAGGAATACATAGAATCATAGAATCCTGCAGCACAGAAGGAGGCCATTTGGCCCATTGTGCCTCTGCTAGCTCTTTGACGGAGCTATCCAATTAGTCCCACTCCCCCTGTTCTTTCCCCATAACCCTGCAAATTAGTTCTCTTCAAGTACATGTCCAATTGCCTTTTTAAAAGTTCCTGTGGAAGCTGGTTCCACCACCCTTTCAGGTAGTGCGTTCCAGATCTTAACAACCCTCTGTGTGAAACAATTCTCCTCCTTTCCCCTTTAGTTCTTTTACCAATTATTTTAAATCTATGACCTGGTTACCAACCCACTTGCCAGAGGAAACAGTTTCTTCCTACTTGCTCTATTAAAACCCCTCATAATTTTGAATACCTCTATTAGGTCTCCCCTTAACCTTCTCTGCTGTATGGAGAACAATCCCAGCTTCTCCAATCTCCACATAACTGAAGTCCCTCATCCCCGGTATCATCCTGGTAAACCTCTACTGTTTCCAAGGCCTTGACATCCTTCCTAAAGTTTGGTGTCCAGAATTGTACACCGTACTCGTGCTGAGGCCTAACCAGTGATTTGTAAAGGTTTAACATAACTAACTTGTTTTTGTATTCAATGCCCCTATTTACAAAGCCAAGTATCCCATATGCTTTCTTAACCACCTTATCAATTTGCCCTGCCACCTTCAAAGATTACTTCTAAAAGCAATTATAACTTGGGTTGTTTTTCTTGAAGGCAGTTTCTTGCTGTTGAAGGAAAAGCCTTCTCCACTAATTTAAGGCGTTTTAATAGCAGTATCATCTTCGGAGCTTGATGCTGATCAGACTTAATAAAATACTGTGTGTTGCACAGCTAGACATTAATAGCGCTGGTGAGAGGATTCTTTTCAAAACACCAGTGCCTCTGAAATCAAATGTCCCTTCTGACAATGAGATGAACGTTGACCGTCAATGATAACGTTTAGTCCAGCACTTTTCAAACACATTGTTCTAAAGCCTCATCCCCTTGCCGCCTATTCCGTTTCTAATGTCATATAAAGAGAATACACCTTAACTGGTGAGATTTCAATGGAGCAGGGGAGCAGATGGATCAGCATATTTAAGGAAGGCTTGCATTTATATACAGTAACACCTTTCACGAATTCAGGACATCCCAAAGTGCTTTATACCCAATGAAGTACTTTTTGAAGTGTAGTCACTGTTGTAATGTAGGAAATGTTTTTTAAAATATTAGTTCTGGTCTAATTTTGAGTTGGGGCCTATGTTAATTGTGTAAGCTACCCTATGACCGCCCCCGCCCCCCCCCCCCCCCCCAAACAGATATCTAACTCATCTTTTGCCTCTTCATCATTGTTATATGTGACCTGCGTATTTAACATTTCCTTGAGCAGGGAGGGAACCTCCTCCTTATACAATCATAGAAATTTACGACACAGAAGGAGGCCATTCGGCCCATCTTGTCCATGCCGGCCAAAAAAGAGCTATCCAGCCTAATCCCACTTTCCAGCTCTTGGTCTATAGCCCTGTAGGTTATGGCACTTCAACTGCATATCAAGTACTTTTTAAATGTGATGAAGGTTTCTGCCTCTACCATCCTTTCAGGCAGTGAGTTCTGTTGTATCCGTGTGTTAATGGAGACACGGAATGCAGGAGTTGGTTTAACAGGTGTTTACTGAACAAAGTCTGGAGGTGAACTAAAAGATACAAGACGCTATACAGGCTTATATACCCGAGTGGTCACTACCGGTATTACAGTACAAAGGGGCTCTTAAAGGTACATACACTACAATTCCTCCCCTTTTTAGATAATTAGTACATAACATTTTAAGTAATCATTAATTAACATGTTTACAAGAACAATAATCTACACATTTGCTGCAGTTAATCAATTATAAGTCAGTCTCTCTGGAGGCTTCCTGACTCGGTCCGGATAACGCCTCGGTGGTGTAGTAGGTTCTTTTGGCAAGGTCGATTCGGCTTGAATGCCAGTGTCGGGTTCATCTGGTTCCAGTATCACCGGATCGGAGGTAGATACTGTGGGTATCTCTGCTTCATCATTAGGCGTATAGAGTTGTGGTGTAGGTTGTCCCTTTTCGGATGACTCTATGATCTGGTCAGCATGGCGCCTTATTATGCTTTCTCCAATGTCCACGGTATACATCAGCGGTCCTAGTCGTGTGCAAATAGTTCCAGGCTGCCATTTCTCGGTACGGTAGTCCCGGGCCAAAACTTGTTGACCTATCTGGAAGGTTCTAGTTGGCCTTTCATTCATGCCTTAAAATTGCCGGTTCTCTACGTCCCTTCTGATGTTTGGCTTGATCAAATCCAGCCGGCATCTTAGTCTTCTATTGAAAAACATCATGGCGGGAGTTTGGTTTGTAACCACATGTGTTGCATTCCTGTACGCAAACAAGAAGTTATCTACCTTATGTTGTAGATTTATGTCTTCATTACCCATGGCCTTTATGGCCTTCTTGAAGGTCTGGACAAACCTTTCAGCTAATCCATTGGTGGCGGGATGGTATGGGGCGGACGTGTAGTGCTTAACCCCATTGTTTTTTAAGAACTTCCTGAATTCTTCGGACACAAATTGCGGTCCATTATCAGAACAGATCTGTTCAGGCAGCCTATTCCTCGCAAATATGGTCCTTAATACTGTGATGGTTTTTTCCGTGGTGGTGGAGGACACCTTTATTACCTCCGGCCACTTGGAGTGTGCATCAACCGCGATTAAGAACATTGAGTCCATAAATGGACCAGCAAAGTCGATATGTACCCTTTGCCATGGCGATGAGGGCCACTCCCATGGATGTAGAGGGGCTTGTGGTGGGGCGTTTTGGACCTTCTGGCATCCTAGACAGCTCTTGGTCATTTCTTCGATGTCTCCATCGATACCTGGCCACCACACAAACGCTCTGGCTAGGTTCTTCATTTTCACTCCACCCAGATGCCCCTCGTGAAGCTCCTTTAGCACTTTATCCTGGAGTTTGGGTGGAATCACCACTCTGGATCCACACATCAAGGTTCCTCGGCACACTGACAGCTGTTCTCTTCTTTGCGAGAATGCTGGCAACAGTGGTTCGCCATGTGCTGGCCATCCCTTCACCGTTAAATCGTAGACTCGTGAGAGAGTCGGGTCATTTCTCGTTTCCTTTTCAATGGTAGAATTTGTTACTGGTAGACATTTCACTATGGTTGAGTGGAACATCTCCACTGGGTCCACTGTAGGTGCCTCTTCTACCGTTGGCAACGGTAGGCGCGATAAACCGTCAGCATTCCCATGCTGTTTTGATCCTTTGTATTCTATGTTATATTGGTGAGCCCCTAGGAAAAGGGACCACCTCTGTAGCCTTTGCGCTGTCATAATGGGAACGCCCTTTTTAGGGTTGAATATGGAGACGAGGGGTTGATGGTCAGTCAACAAGGTAAATTTTTGTCCGTGTAGGTAATGGTTGAATTTCTTCACTCCCCAAACCAGGCTGAGTGCTTCCCTGTCGATCTGGGCATAGTTACGCTCAGCTGAGTTCAATGAGCGTGACGCAAAAGCTATCGGCCGCTCCGAGCCATCAGGGAATCTATGCGATAATACCGCTCCTACGCCGTAAGGGGATGCATCGCACGCCAGTCTGATTGGCAGTGATGGGTTGTAATGAGCCAACACTTCCTTGGACGTGATCAAGCCTTTGCATTTATGGAAGGCACGTTTACAGTCTTCGCTCCATTTCCAAATTACTCCCGTTTGTAGCAGTGCGTTAAGAGGGTGCAGAACAGTTGACCAGTTCGGTAAAAATTTATGATAGTAATTTATCTATCCCAGGAACGACCTTAATTGTGAGACATTTTCAGGTGCTGGGGCTTTTATGACCGCTTCAATTTTTTCAGGTGACTTATGCAACCCTTCTTAGTTAATTATATGGCCACAATATGATATTTGTTTCTGGAAAAATTCACACTTGGGGCGATTTGCTCGTAGGCCCCGTTCTCTCAGCCTAGTGAGCACCTGCTCCAAATTGGCAAGGTGCTCGTTGTCATTTTCTCCTGTTCCGAGGATGTCATCTAGGTAGCATTGAGTCCCCGGAATCCCTTGCAGGACTTGCTCCATAGCTCTTTGCCAGATAGCTGGAGCTGATGCTACTCCGAAAACCAGTCGATTGTACTGGTACAGGCCTTTGTGTGTGTTTATCGTGAGATACTTTTTAGAGGCCTCCTCAACCTCCATCTGTAAATATGCCTGTGCCAAGTCAATTTTGGTGAAACGTTTCCCTCCGGATAGTGAGGCGAAAATATCTTCTATCCTCGGAAGAGGATACTGTACTGTGTGAAGGACCGGGTTTACAGTCACCTTGAAGTCCCCACAGATGCAAATTTTTCTCTGTTCTTCAGATTTATCATTATTCAACATTTTCTTCATGACCGGGACGATGGGTGTTGCCCACTTGCTCCAATCTACCTTGGATAACACGCCTGCTTTTTCCAAATTCTCCAGCTCTGCCTCGACTGCTGGACGAATTGCGTATGGCACCGGCCTTGCCTTAAAAAACTTGGGAATTGCCGCATCTTCCACTTTTATTGAGGCGGTGACGCTTTTCAAGGTTCCTAGTTCCTGTTGAAACACTTCTTTGGCGTTAGCCAAGATGTCTTTTAATCGTTCAGGTATGACGTCATCATCATTTTTTTTCTTGCTGGTCACCGTCAGTGCCTGAATGGAGTGCCAGTCTAAACGTATCTTCCTGATCCATTCACATCCCAACAACGGTGGACCACCATCTTGCAGAACGTATAAATACAACTTCTGTATTTCCTTGCCGTTGTATACAACAGGCACCCTTATTTTCCCTCTGGGGTATACTTTCTGCCCCGTATATGTCTTCAAGATAATGGATGCGCCTTTCAAAGGTATATGCGGAAATAGCCGCTTGTAATCCCGTCGACTTATGACGGTCAGAGCTGATCCTGTATCTAGCTCCATTTTAACTGGGGACCCCGCTATCGTGAGGGTAACCCAAATGGTCTGGTAATCTTCTTTGGCAATTACATTATGTAATTTGAGACAGCTTAGTCTCTTGTTTCCGGAGTCGCTATCGCTCTTCTGGTCTTCGGAGCTACTGTCCGTCATCATTTGTACCTTTCTGTACTTTTCCTTATTGATTTTTTTTCTGTCAGTGGATTTTTTGTTTCCAGATCGGCATACACGTGCAATGTGTCCCATCTTTCCGCATTGCCTGCATGCTTTGTCCTTGAGCCAGTAGTCCCTCTGGTCATGGGTGGATCTGCCGCAGTGATAACATCTCTCGAAACCCCATGTTATTTCATGGGTGCCGAAGTCCTGTGGCTTTTGCTGTATCTCTGCAGCTCCTCTTGCTGCTGCTTCGTATGATACAGCCACACTGAAAGCCTTGTCCAGTGTCAAATCTTTCTCAGAAAGTAGCCTTTTCTGTGTTCCTTCACTTAGGAGACCGCAAACGAATTTGTCTCGTAGAGAATCTGCCAGTCCTGCCCCGAATTGGCAGTGCTTTGACAGCTTTCTTAATTCGGTGAGGTAATCAGCGTTACTTTCATTCTTGTGCTGATTCCTCCTGAAGAATTTGAATCGTTCCGCTATCAGCAGCGGTGTTGGGTTTAAGTGCTCCTGTAGGGTATCGACAATCTCCTTAAAATTCTTGTCCATCGGTTTGGCTGGAGTGATTAAGTTTTGTAACAGCCCGTATGTCCTTGCGCCCATCAGATTTAGAAGTACCGATGCCTTTTTATCATCCTCTACTTCATTCGCTGTGCAATAAACCTCCACTCTTTCTACAAATGTGGTCCAATCCTCTATATCACTATCGAAAGCAGTAATATTGCCAGTCTTGGGCATCCTGAAAATCAAAAATGGTGCCTCCCGCGCTTTCCTTTCTTCCCTGCCGAGAAAAAAATGGCGTCTCCCGCGCTTTCCCGCCGCTGCTGCTGCTGACAACGTTGTTCTCCGCGGTTTTTATTTACACAGATATTTTTAATAGTTGGAGACTCGTTCCCGCCGGACTCTCTGGGACTTTTCCCTCCCTCTGCTTGGTCCGAACGCCGACCTGCTTTGCAGCGCCGGCCGTCTCCCGAGTGCTCCACCCTCTGTCTCTGTTTGCCTCCGCCTTCCGACTCGCTGCTCGGCCCCGCTGCAGAGCCACCCGATCGAGCCCCAGCCCGCTGCCCAGGAAGGATTAGTGCAGTACCTGCCACCAGCCCGGCTAGCTGGTGAAACCACAGTTTTTTTTTTTTGTTTTTTTTCTTCGACCTTCGTCTGAGGAATCGATCTCCTTGAGGTGCTGCCGAATTGCAGGTAAGTCCGTTTCCAATTCGTCGCCACTGTTGTATCCGTGTGTTAATGGAGACACGGAATGCAGGAGTTGGTTTAACAGGTGTTTACTGAACAAAGTCTGGAGGTACAAGACGCGATACAGGCTTATATACCCGAGTGGCCACTATCGGTATTACAGTACACGGGCTCTTAAAGGTACATTCACTACAAGTTCCAGGCCCCCACCACCCTCTGGGTGAAAAAAGTTCTCCTCAACTCCCCTCTAAACCTTCTACCAATTACTTTAAATCTATGCCCCCTGGTTATTGACCTCTGCTAAGGGAAATAGGTCCTTCCTATCCACTCTATCTAGGCCCCATATCATTTTATAATTATATAATCATCTCCTCCTTCCTCTCCCATGGCAAAAACAAATTTAACTTAAAATAAAAGCAAAATACTGTGGATAATGGAAATCTGAAATGAAAAACAGAAAATGCTGGAAACACTCAGCAGCTCAGGCAGCATCTGCGGAGAGTTAATGTTTCAGGTCGATGATCTTTCATCAGAACTGCAAAGTATTAGAGATGAACAGCTTCTGTAACCTCTTACCAGGCATGTCATCTTCTCCCAGTTTCTCCGTCTCCGCCGTATCTGCTCTGACGATGCCACCTTCCACACCAGTGCTTCCGACATGTCTTCCTTTTTCCGCAACTGAGGATTCCCCTCTACCGTAGTCGACACGGCCCTCGACCGTGTCAGTTCTATCTCCCGCACTTCTGCCCTCACCCCTGCCCCTCCCTCCCGGAACCACGATAGGGTTCCCCTTGTCCTCACCTTTCACCCCACCAGCCTCCACATTCAACGGATAATCCTCTGCCATTTCCGCTACCTCCAAAGTGATCCCACCACCAAACACATCTTCCCCTCCCCTCCCCTTGTCCATCTCTGACTCTTCCCTTCCCTTCCTCGACTTCTCTGTCTCCATCTCTGGGGATAGGTTATCGACCAATATTCACTACAAGCCCACTGACTCCCACAGCTACCTGGACTACACTTCCTCTCACCCCGCCTCCTGTAAGGACTCTATTCCATTCTCCCAGTTTCTCCGTCTCCGCCGTATCTGCTCCGACGATGCCACCTTCCACACCCGTGCTTCAGACATGTCTTCCTTTTTCCACAACCGAGGATTCCCCTCTACTGTGATTGACACTGCCCTTGACCGTGTCAGTTCTATCTCCCGCACTTCTGCCCTCACCCCTGCCCCTCCCTCCCGGAACCACGATAGGGTTCCCCTTGTCCTCACCTTTCACCCCACCAGCCTCCACATTCAACGGATCATCCTCTGCTATTTCCGCTACCTCCAAAGTGATCCCACCACCAAACACATCTTCCCCTCCCCTCCCCTTTCAGCATTCCGTAGGGACCGCTCCCTCCGAGACACCCTAGTCCACTCCTCTATCACCCCAAACAGCCCTTTCCCTTCGCCTGGCCCCTTCCTGTGCAAGCGCAGGAGATGTAACACCTGCCCCTATACCTCCCCCCTTCCCACTGTCCAGGGCCCCAAACACCCCTTCCTGGTGAAACAGCGATTTACTTGTACTTCTTGCAATCTAGTATACTGTATTCGCTGCTCACGATGCGGTCTCCTCTACATTGGGGAGACCAAACACAGATTGGGTGACCGCTTTGCGGAACACCTCCATTCAGTCCGTAAGGGTGACCCCGAGCTTCCGGTCGCCTGTCATTTTAATTCACCGCCCCATTCCCACTCGGACCTCACCGTCCTTGGCCTCTTGCATTGTTCCACGGAAGCTCAACGTAAACTCGAGGAACAGCAACTCCTCTTCCGATTAGGCACTTTGCAGTCTTCCGGACTCAATATCGAGTTCAACAATTTCAGATCATAACCTCGGCCCCTATTATTTTTTTACTTATAGTTTTTTCCACCCCTTTGTTTTGGGTCCTCCTACCCCCCCCCCCCTTTCCTTTTGTTTCTCTCTCTCACCTGGCAGCTGTCTCTTACCTGCCAGTACACTTCACACCTAATCTCAGCTGCCTTTTGTCTCCACGGGCCTATTACCATCTCGTCTGGCTTCGAATACCTTTTATTGTCTCTTTTTCTTTTGTTCGATCGCAGTCTTGCCTTCGATCTATTTTCTTTCCAGTTTTGAAGAAGGGTTTCGACCCGAAACGTCAACTCAAATTGCTCTCCATGGATGTTGCCTGACCTGCTGAGTTTTTCCAGCATTTCCTGTTGTTATGTCATCTTGGAGCCTACTTAGGGTTGCCAACTCTGGTTGGACGTATTGCTGGAGGTTTCATCACATGACCTGCCCCACCCCCACTCTCGCCAATGGTTGCCCGACACGCCCATCCTTGCGGCACACCGCCTTCCCACGGCCAATCAGAAAGCAAGAAGACTCTTCATTACACGATTGGATTAGTGTTGACTGTCAGTCAAACAGCCTTTTTATCCCACGCCCAATATTCTTATAACTATTAAACAAAAGTGTTCAAGGTTAACACTTTTTTTAATGCCCCTATTGATGTTTCTCCTGGGTGTTGCTCGCAGCAGTGCCCTGGAGAATAGTTTCTAATCCCTGGAGGATCCAGGAGGGTTGGCAACCCTAGTCCTGCTGAACCTTAAAGACCCCTTCCTCTCACCTGAATAGTATTAAGAAGTGTGAGACAGAGATTTGGGCGTGAGTTTAGCCAGAGAGTCAATATTCAAGAAATAAAAACAGAAAATGCTGGAAATACTTGGCAGGTCAAGCAGCATCTGTGGAGAGAGAAACAGAGTTAACGTTTCAGGTCGATGGCCCTTCATCAGAACTAGAAAAAGCTGGAAATGGAACAGGTTTTTAAGCAAGTCAATATTCAAGCCTTTTTTTGACTGTAGTAAAATGGAAAGGCAGAATTGTGTTAAAGAAATGCTTTTCATCCTTTTTGTTCACCTAAAAATTCACCATTCTCTGTCAAGACAATGATGTGATTTGCATTTTGCCTAATTAAGTTTCACCACAATACAGAACAAGTACATTTGTGATTTAAAAAAAAAAGTGTTCAAGTTCTCTGAAGTCAGTTGGTTCAAATGTCATGAAAGTTGCTTTGACTAATCTGATGGATTCATCATCTAAAATTAGAAATATTTTTACATGCCGAAAAGATTTTTGAGCATTTGGAAATGGTAAGAATTTGCCTTTAAAATTTCCTACATTCACACAGTGATGACACTTCAAAAGTCCTTCAACAGCTGTAAAGCGCTTTGGGACGTCCTGAGGTTGTGAAAGGCGCAAAAGAAATGCAAGTCTTCTTTCTTTCAAACCTTATTGGATGTTGTTCGCTTCACTTTCCCAAGATCTCTTCGCTCCACCAATTCTGCCTTCTTGCGCATCCCCGATTTTCATCGCTCCGCAATTGGCGGCCGTGCCTTCAGTGCCTGGGCCCTAAGCTCTGGAATTCCACCCCTAAACCTCTCCACCTCTCTCCTCCTTTAAGACGCTCCTTAAAACCTGCCTCTTTGACCAAGCTTTTGGTCACCTGTGCTAACATCTCCTGTGTCTCGGTGTCAAATTCTGACTGAGAACGCTCC
This sequence comes from Somniosus microcephalus, assembly GCF_052327205.1. Taxonomy (NCBI): domain Eukaryota; kingdom Metazoa; phylum Chordata; class Chondrichthyes; order Squaliformes; family Somniosidae; genus Somniosus; species Somniosus microcephalus. Next base: position 255,045,597 of record NC_140987.1, on the reverse strand, counting down.
TGTGAAGCGCCTTGGGACGTTTTACTATGTTAAAGGTGCTATAGAAGTGCGAGTTGTTGTTGCCATGGTAGTATTCGATAACTAGAGCACAGCTGGCGTATAACACGTTGACATACAGAATGTGCGCTCCCAGTGCACGCACTGCAGAACCCAACCATAAACATGTAGCCCGAGGGAGGGGAATGCAAGATGTGCAGCGATGAGTAAATTAAAAAGAATACATATCTGTTTTTTCTGATTAGCATGGTAGCAGTTTTGAAAGCCTATGCTTGTTCTTGCTCTCCCATCCCATGCGAGTGCATAGTGTGACTAAGGAAGGATGACAGGGTGTTAAATATGTATTGCACCTCAGCTGCTTGTAGGTTTATAAAGAAAGAACTTGCATTTATATAGTGCCTTTCACAACTTCCAGACTTCCCAAAGCATTCTACAGCCAATGAAGTACTTTTCGAAGTAATCACGAAACGTGGCAACCAATTTGCGTACAGCAAGCTCCCACAAACAACAATGTGATAATGACCAGACAATCTGGTTTTCTTAGTGATGTTGATTGAGGGATAAATATTGGCCAGGGATAATTTCCCTGCCCTTCTTTGAAATAGTGCCTGTGGGATCTTTTGCACCCACCTGAGAGGACAGATGGGGCCTCGGTTCCACGTCTCATTCGAAAGATGGCACCTTCGACAGTGCAGCACTGCACTGGAGTGTCAGCCTCGATTTTATGTTCACGTCTCTGGAGTGGGACTTGAACCCACAACCTTCTGACTCAGAGGAGAGTGTGCTACCCACTGAGCCACAGCTGAGTTACTTCACTCTAAAGTCACTGATGATACCTAAAATACTAATTAAATAGCACTTAAAATGTCCACACAATCTTTGTAGTAAAAATTCAAGAGCACTTGTTGGATTCCGGAGTTATTGACTAAATCACAGTTTAAATTGGCTGTATTTCAAAGGTGCCTGTCTTTAAATACAACGTTTATTTTTGTCTATGTGCCTGTGCATTGCCTGCTGCAGTTGCACAATATATGTTCGACAAACCAGACTGCAGTGGCTTGTTTTAGCTGAGCGTGCAACTGTGCGTTCCAGTCAAGCCTGTCTTGCATAGTTTTAAATTTATTTTACAATCTGTTTTCTGAGTTGGATTTCATTCTGTCCCTTGCGGGGTGGAATAGTCTGGCATTACATTGGCAGATATATGCTCAGATATATGAAAAAGAATTTTGTGTTCAGACCATCTGTAGCAGTCAGCCTCGGGATGACCTCCCGCAATCTGTGTATTTTTGGAAAGGTCAGAGTTAAAGCTACATGTCTTAAAAGTGCATGTTTTGCACCAATTCCAGGCAATTGTGACATGTTCATTGTAAAATTTAAGCTAATAGTGTAAACTTGTTTTTCAGGTCCTCCAGTACATGAAATCTATACAGCAAACCATTTTGTGTAAATCAAATACAATTGCTCTCTTTCTCTTTCTTCCTCTCTTTCCCCATCTCTCTCTCTTCCCCTTTTCTCGCTCTCTTTCCTATTCTCCCTCTCTCTCTCTCTCTTTCCCCTTTTCTCTCTCTCTCTCTGTCTCTCTCTCTCTCTCTTCCCCTTTTCTCTCTCTATCTTTCCCCTTCGCGCTCCCTCTCTCTCCCCTTCGCGCTCCCTCTCTCTCCCCTTCGCGCTCCCTCTCTCTCCCCTTCGCGCGCCCTCTCTCCCCTTCGCGCGCCCTCTCTCCCCTTCGCGCGCCCTCTCTCCCCTTCGCGCGCCCTCTCTCCCCTTCGCGCGCCCTCTCTCCCCTTCGCGCGCCCTCTCTCCCCTTCGCGCGCCCCCCTCTCCCCTTCGCGCGCCCTCTTTTTTTATTCATTGATGGGATGTGGGCGTCGCTGGCTAGGCCTGCATTTAGTGCCCATCCCTAATTGCCCTCGAGAAGATGGTGGTGAGCCGCCTTCTTGAACCGCTGCAGTCCATATGGTGTAGGTACACCCACAATGCTGTTAGGAAGGGAGTTCCAGGATTTTGGCCCAGCGACAGTGAAGGAACGGCAATACAGTTCCAAGTCAGGATGGTGTGTGGCTTGGAGGGGAACTTGTCAGTGGTGATGTTCCCATACGTCTGCTGCCCTTGTCCTTCTAAGTGGTAGAGGTCGCAGGTTTGGAAGGTGCTGTTGAAGGAGCTTTGGCGAGTTGCTGCAGTGCATCTTGTAGATGGTACACACTGCAGCCACAGTGCGCCGATGGTGGAGGGAGTGAATGTTGAAGGTGGTGGATGGAGTGCCAATCAAGCAGGCTGCTTTATCCTGAATGGTGTCGAGCTTCTTGAGTGTTGTTGGAGCTGCACTCATCCAGGCAAGTGGAGAGTATTCCATCACACTCCTGACTTGTGCCTTGTAGATGGTGGAAAGGCTTTGGGGAGTCAGGAGGTGAGACACTCGCCGCAGAATTCCCAGCCTCTGGCCTGCTCTTGTAGCCACAGTATTTATATGGCTGGTCCAGTTCAGTTTCTGATCAATGGTAACCCCCCAGGATGTTGATAGTGGGGGATTCAGCGATGGTAATGCCATTGAATGTCAAGGGGAGATGGTTAGAGTCTCGCTTGTTGGAGATGGTCATTGCCTGGCACTTGTGTGGTGCGAATGTTACTTGCCACTTGTCAGCCCAAGTCTGAATGTTGTCCAGGTCTTGCTGCATGTGGACACGGACTGCGTCAGTATCTGACGAGTCTCGAATGGTGCTGAACAGTGTGCAATCATCAGCGAACATCCCCACTTCTGACCTTATGATGGAGGGAAAGTCATTGATGAAACAGCTGAAGATGGTTGGGCCTAGGACACTGCCCTGAGGAACTCCTGCAGTGATGTCATGTGATTGAGATGAATGACCTCCAACAACCACAGCCAACTTCCTTTGTGCTAGGTATGATTCCAACCAATGGAGAGTTTTCCCCTTGATTCCCATTGCCTTCAGTTTTGCTAGGGCTCCTTGATGCCACACTCGATCAAATGCTGCCTTGATGTCAAGGGCAGTCACTCTCACCTCACCTCTTGCTACATCATTAAGCACTCTGATGTCTGTATTACCACTTAGATTGATACACATCAGTGGCCCTTGGAATAAATCGAAGAGTGGCTCCGTTGGTTGTATTCTCACCTCAGATGGTCCTCAGTGGCTTAGAGGCTCACTCCAGGATTTGATCACATAATCTAGGCTGACAGTGATGAGGGAAGGCTGCGCACGAACACGCGAAGATGGTGGTATGCAGGTGCAGCAGGTGATCAGGAAGGCCAATGGAATCTTGGCTTTTATTGCAAGGGGGATGGAGTATAAAAACAGGGAAGTCTTGCTGCAGTTATACAGGGTATTGGTGAGGCCACACCTGGAATACTGCGTGCAGTTTTGGTTTCCATATTTAAGAAAAGATATACTTGCTCTCGAGGCGGTTCAGAGAAGGTTCACTCGGTTGATTCCAGAGATGAGGGGGTTGACGTATGAGGAAAGGTTGAGTAGGTTGGGACTCTACTCATTGGAGTTCAGAAGAATGAGAGGCGATCTTATCGAAACATATAAGATTGTGAGGGGGCTTGATCGGGTGGATGCGGTGAGGATGTTTCCACTGATGGGTGAGACTAGAACTAGGGGGCATAATCTTAGAATAAGGGGCTGCCCTTTCAAAACTGAGATGAGGAGAAACTTCTTCACTCAGAGGGTAGTAAATCTATGGCATTTGCTACCCCAGAGAGCTGTGGAAGCTGCAACATTAAATAAATTTAAAATGGAGATAGAAATTTTCCTAGCAGATAAGGGAATTAGGGGTTACGGGGAGAGGGCAGGGAAGTGGACGTGAATCTAGATTCAGATCAGCCATGATCCTATTGAATGGCAGAGCAGGCCCGAGGGGCCATATGGCCTACTCCTGCTCCTATTTCTTATGTTCTTATGAGTTCAGCTCTTTTGTCCATGTTTGGACCAAGGCTGTAATGAGGTCAGGAGCTGAGTGGCCCTGGCGGAACCCAAACTGGGCGTCAGTTAGCAGGTTATTGCTGAGTAAGTGCCGCTTGATAGCACTGTTGACGACACCTTCCATCACTTTGCTGATGATTGAGAGTAGACTGATGGGACGGTAATTGGCCGGGTCGGATTTGTCCTTTTTTTTGTAGACAGGACATACTTGGGCAATTTTCCACATTGCCGGGTAGATGCCAGTGTTGTAGCTGTACTGGAACAGCTTGGCTAGGGGCGCAGCGAGTTCTGGAGCACAAGTCTTCAGTACTATTGCCGGAATGTTGTCAGGGCCCACAGCCTTTGCAGTATCCAGTGTCTTCAGCCTTTCCCCCTCGCCCACTCTCTTTCTTCCCGCCCCGCCCACTCTCTCTTTCTTCCCCCCCCGCCCACTCTCTTTCTTCCCCCCCCGCCCACTCTCTTTCTTCCCCCCCCGCCCACTCTCTTTCTTCCCCCCCCGCCCACTCTCTTTCTTCCCCCCCCGCCCACTCTCTTTCTTCCCCCCCCGCCCACTCTCTTTCTTCCCCCCCCGCCCACTCTCTTTCTTCCCCCCCCGCCCACTCTCTTTCTTCCCCCCCCGCCCACTCTCTTTCTTCCCCCCCCGCCCACTCTCTTTCTTCCCCCCCCGCCCACTCTCTTTCTTCCCCCCCCGCCCACTCTCTTTCTTCCCCCCCCGCCCACTCTCTTTCTTCCCCCCCCGCCCACTCTCTTTCTTCCCCCCCCGCCCACTCTCTTTCTTCCCCCCCCGCCCACTCTCTTTCTTCCCCCCCCGCCCACTCTCTTTCTTCCCCCCCCGCCCACTCTCTTTCTTCCCCCCCCGCCCACTCTCTTTCTTCCCCCCCCGCCCACTCTCTTTCTTCCCCCCCCGCCCACTCTCTTTCTTCCCCCCCCCGCCCACTCTCTTTCTTCCCCCCCCGCCCACTCTCTTTCTTCCCCCCCCGCCCACTCTCTTTCTTCCCCCCCCGCCCACTCTCTTTCTTCCCCCCCCGCCCACTCTCTTTCTTCCCCCCCCGCCCACTCTCTTTCTTCCCCCCCCGCCCACTCTCTTTCTTCCC